>NW_016821253.1:929050-1019266 GCF_001698545.2 Rhinopithecus bieti | reverse complement strand
AAAAAAAAAAAAAAAAAATGTTCAGAAGTAAAAAAAAATTAAAAATCTAAATATATGGAGAAATAATTATGATAAAAATTTCCTTGCAAAGTAGGGATAGGAATTTCCTTTATCTGTTGAAGAGCACCTGGTTAAAACCCCTGCAATAAACATTACTCTAAGTGGTGACACTTTAAAATCTCTGCTTTTATCCTGGCATTCAGCATTTTTTGTGTGTGTACCTTAGTCTACCAAAAGATTTAAAAAAAAAAGTGCCAAGCTGAGATACGCAGCCAGCACTCAAATGGGAGAGGAGCCCCTGCTCTCAGATCACTGAAAGGGAGGGGGCTGCAAACGTACGGAAATGAAGAGGAACCAAGCGGCTGAGCAAGAACCCACCAATCAGCAACGACACTTAATCGCCACCTACTGGACTGCACCCCAAACTGCAACACCAAAATACTGGTGAATTGACTCCCATGTGAAACAAAAGGCAAGAGGTCCGCTACAAATGAAGACCCAGCACTAAGCCTTGGCCCTCTGAAAACATCCAGAAACGAAGCCAACTGACTATACTCAAATTACACCACACAGTTGTAGTCAGCACACATCTCACCACATGGATGAGAAAGAACCAGCACAAGAGCTCTTGCAACTCTAAAAGCCAAAGGGTATTCTTGCCTCTAAAGCCCCACAAGAGATTTCCCAGCAATGGTTCTTAACCAGAATGAAATGGCTGAAATGACAGAAGTAGAATTCAGAATCTGGATGGCAAGAAAGATCATCAGGATTCAGGAGAAAGTTGAAGCCCAAGCCAAAGAATTTATGGAATCCAGTAAAACTATCCAAGAGATTAGAGGTGAAATACCCATTTTAAAAAAGAATCAAACTGATCTGATAGAGCTGAAAAACTCACTACAAGAATTTCATAACACAATCTGGGGTATTAACAGCAGAATATACCAAGCTGGGGAACAAATCCTAGACCTCGAAGACCAGTTCTTTGAATTAACACAGTGAGACCAAAATAAAGAAAAAAACTGAAGAACATCTCCAAGAATATGAGACTATGTAAAGAGACAAAACCTATGAATGACTGGCATTCCTGAAAGAGAAGAAAAGAGAACAAGCAACTTCGAAAACATATTGAAGGAAAAAAACAACAAAAATTTCCCCATTCTCGCTGGAAAGGTCAACATTCAAATTTAGGAAATTCAGAGAACCCCTGAGAGATACTATAAAAGATCACCAACTCCAAAGACATATAGTCATCAGATTCTCCAAGGTCAATACAAAAGAAAAAATGTTAAATGCAGAGAGAGAGAAGGGGAAGATCCCCTACGAAGGAAATCTCATCAGGCTAACAGCAGACCTTTCAGCAGAAACCCTACAAGTAAGAAGAGATTGGGGACCTATATTCAACATCATTAGAAAAAATAAATTACAACCAAAAATTTCATGTCCAGCAAAACTAAGCTTCATAAGTGAAGGGGAAATAAAATCCTTTTCAGAAAAGCAAATGCTAAGGGAATTTGTTACCACCAGACCTACTTTACAAGAGGTCCTTAAAAAAGTACAAAACATGGAAACAAAAGGTTGTTACTGGCCACCACAAAAACACACTGAAATACATAGACCACCGAACTATAAAGCAACTATTCAATAAAATCTACATAACAACTACCTAATAACACGATGACAGGATCAAACCAGCACATATCAATATCAAACCTCAACATAAACAGGCTAATGTCCCATTAAAAATGCACAGAGTGGCAAGTTGGATAAAAGCAACACCCAAACAAATGCAGTCTTCAAGAAACGCATTTCACATTCAAGGACATCCATAGGCTCACAGTAAATGAATACAGAAAGATCTATGAAGCAAGCAGAAAACTTCAGGGTTTTCTATTCTTATTTCAGACAAAGCAGACTTTAAAATAACAATGATCAAAAAGTTATCAGAAGGGCATTACATAATAATGAAGGGTTCAATTCAGTAAGATGACTTAACTACCTATATATATATATATATATATATATATGTACCCAATACTCAAGGACCCAGATTCATAAAATAAGTTCCTAGAGACTCACAGAGAGCCTCAGATAACTACAGAGTAATAGTGGGATATTTTTAACACCCCACTGACAGTATTTGAGGCAGAATACTAACAAATACATTCAGGATTAAACTCAACACCTGACCAAATAGGTATCTACAAAACACTTCACACAACAACAAAAATACATTCTCCTCATATGGACATGGCACAGACTCTGAAATTAACCACATGCTCAGCCTTAAGGCAATTCTCAACAAATTCAAAAAACCTGAATCATATCATCCACACTCTCACACTACAGCACAATAAAAGTAGAAATCAATACAAACAAGATGTCTCAAAACCATACACTTACACTGAAATTAAAAAATCTGCCCCTGAATGGCTTTTGGGCAAATAATGAAATTAAGTCAGAAATCAAGAAATTATTTGAAACTAATGAAAACTATAACATACTAGAATCAGGGACAAAGCTAAAGCAGTATGAAGACGAAAGCTTATGGTGCTAAACACCCAAATCAAAAAGTTAGAAAGATCTCACAGTAAGAACCTAACATCATACCTAGAGAAACAAAAAAAGAAAGAGCAAGCAAGCCCCAAAGCAGGAAAAAAGAAGCAAAATCAGAGCTGAACTGAATGAAACTGAGATGTGAAAATCCATAGGAGATCAATGAAACCAAAAGTTGTTTTTATAAATAAATAAAGTTGTTAGACCACTAGATAGACTAATAAAGAAGTAAGAGAGAAGATCCAAACAAACACAATCAGAAATGACTAAGGGGACATTACCACTATCTCCACAGAAATACAAAAAACCCTCCAAAACTGCTATGAACACCTCTATGCACACAAACTAGAAAACCCTGAAGAAATTAATACATTCCTGGAAACACGCAACCTATCAAGATTGAACCAGGAAGAAACTGAAATCCTGAACAGACCAATATTAGGTTCCAAAATTGGATTTGTATTAATAATAAGAAAAAAAAAAAAACACTGACCAGAAAAGCACTGGATAAGAAATATTCACAGCCTACTTGTAACAGATGTATAAATAAGAGCTGGTACCAATCCTATGGAAACTATTCCAAAAAAATTGAGGAGGAGGGATTCCTAACTCATATTGTGAAGCCAACATCATACCAAACCTCTCAGTGACACAACAACAACAAAAAAGAAAACGTCAGGCCAATATCCCTGATGAACACAGATGAAAAAATCCCCAACAAAATACTAGCAAACTAAATCCAGCAGCACATTAAAAAAGTAATACACCACTATCAAGTAGGCTTTATCCCTGGGATGCAAGGTTGGTTCAACATATGCAAATAAATCAATATAATTCATCACATGAAGATAACTGAAAACAAAAAGCATATGATCATTTCAATAAACAAATAAAAAGCTTTCAATAAAATTCAACATCTTTGCATGTTAAAAACCCTCAACAAACTAGGCATCGAAGCAAATTGTCCCAGAATATAAGAACCATCTATGACAAAACCACAGCCAACAACACACTGAATGAGCAAAAGCCAGAAGCATTTCCCTTGAGAACTAGAACAAGTCAAGGACGCCCCCCTCACCACTCCTTTCAACACAGTACTAGAAGTCCTAGCCAAAGCAAACAGGCAAGAGAAAGAAATAGAAGGGCTTCCAAGAGTCAACCTGTCTATTTTCACAGATGATATGATTTTATATCTAGAAAATCTCATTGTCTCTGCCCAAAGGCTCCTAGATCTGAGAAACAACTTCAGCCAAGTTTCAGAATACAAAATCAATGCGCAAAATTAGTAGCATTTCTATACAGCATTGTATGTCCAAGCTGAGAACCAAATTCACACCAGCCACAAAAACAGTAAAACACCTAGGAATACAGCTAACCAGGGGGATGAAAACTCCCTACAATAAGAATTACAAAACGTTGCTGAAGGAAATGAGAGATGACACAAACAAATAAAAAAGGATTCTACACTCATGGATAAGAAGGATCAATATTGCTAAAATGTCCATACTGCCCAAAGCAATCTACAGAGTCACTGTTATTCCCATCAAACTACCAATGATATTTTTCACAGAATTAGAAAAGCCAATTATAAAATTCATAGGAAACCAAATAGAGCCTAAATAGCAAAAGCAATTGTAAGCAAGAAGAACAAACCTGGGGGCATCACACGACCTGACTTCTAACTATCCTACAAGGTGATAGTAACGAAAATAGCATAGTACTGTTATAAAAACAGACACACAGACCAATGGGACAAATTAGAGAACCGAGAAATAAAGTCATCGACCTATAAGCATCTGATCTTCAACAAAGTCAACAGTAACAAGTAATGGGGAAAGAACCTCCTATTCAGTAAATGGTGCCGGGATAACTGACTAGCCACATGCAGAAGATTGAAACTGGACCTCTTCCTTTTACCACATACAAAAATCAACTCAAGATGGATTAAAGACTTAAATGTAAAACGTAAAACTATAAAAATCCTAGAAGAAACTTGGAAATAGTATTCTGGACATAGGGCCTAGCAAAGACTTCACTACAAAAGCTCCAAATGCAATTGCAACAGAAACAAAATTTGACCCATGGGACCTAATTAAGCTAAAGAGTGTCTGCAGGGCAAAAGAAACTATCAACAGAGTAAACAGACAATCTATAGAATGGGATAAAATATTTGCAAACTATGCATCCAATGAGGGTAGAATATCCAGAGTCCACAGGAAACTTCGACAAACCTAACAAAAGAAACAAATAACCCCATTAAAAATGGGCAAAGGACATGAACAGACACTTCTCAATGAAAGATGTATATGTGGCCAACAAGCATGTGAAACAATGGGCAGCATCACTAATCATTAGAGAAATGCAAATCAAAACCACAGCAAGATACCATCTCACAGCTGTCAGAATGGCTATTATGAAAAAGGCACAAAACAACAGATGCTAGCAAAGTTGCAGAGGAAAGGGTACAGGTACACACTGCTGGTGGGAATCCAGATTAGTTCGGCAATTGTGGAAAGTAGTCTGTAGATTTCTCAAGTAACCAAAACCACATTGCCATTCAACCCAGCAATCCTATTATCAGGTATATACACAAGGGAAGGGAGATCATTCCACCATAAAGACACATGCATGTCTATACTTATCCCAGCACTATACATAATGGTAAAGACATGAAATTAGCCTAGATGTCCATCAACAGTGGAGCAGACAACGTGGTCCATATACACCATGGAATACTATGCAGTCATGAAAATGATGAAATCCTGTGATGAAGCCACATGGATGGAGCTGGAGGCCATTATCCTAAGTGAATTAACACAGGAACAGAAAACCAAACACTGGATATTCTCATTTGCAAGTGGGAGCTAATTACTGAGTACATGTGGACACAAATAAGGGAACAATAGACGTGGGTCTTACTCGAGGGTGGAGTGCGAGAAAGGTAAGAATCAAAGCCTACCTACTGAGTACTGTTATTACCTGGGTGACAAAACAAACTGCACACCAAACCCCCATGACAGAAAACTTACCCCTCTAACATTCCTGCACTTGTACCCCCTGGACCTAAAATAAAAGTTGGGAAGAAAAGAAAGAAGATCACTAAAGAAATACTAGTTAAATTGAGAAATATTTGTGAATAAGAAGATGCAATAAAATGATGGCAAATGTCCCAAAATTGATCGACACAATGTAATTCCAATCAAAGTATGAATTACTTTGAAACTTGACAAAAAAGGTCCTAAAATTTAAGGAAATATAAAGTCCCATGAGGAGCTAATCCACCATTTTAAAAAAGAAAATTTGATATCTGTCATTAGTTCTAATATACATTCATAATTCAGCATCTGTGAAATCAAGTTCTATCTTACAACAGATGTTTTCAATTTCATTTGTAGCCTTAGTTCTTTGTAGTGTTACATAAAATAATGGTGTATGAAAACGTAAATGGCATCTTAGAACTGAAGAAATATGGTATTATTAAGTCATAATAATTGGAACGCTGGAAAAAAGATGGTGCAGGCTTAGAAAATCAACCAAAAGAACAGAACAGAGGGCCCCGAATCAGCCCCACAATTCCAGGGAGACTTGAGCTTGACAGGTATTGCTGACGGCTAGTGTGTTAGGCTGTTCTTGCCTTGCTATAAAGAAATACCTGAGACTGGGTAGTTTATGAGGAAATAAGTTAACCGGCCCACAGCTCTGCAGGCTGTGCTTGGTGCCGGGTTTCTTGGGAGGCCTCAGGGAGCTCTGACACACAGCAGAAGGTGAAGGCAGAGCAGGAGCAAGAGAGAGGCAGTGGGAGGGGAGGTGCTGCTCACGTTTACTCAACCGGATCTCGTGAGAACTCACTCACTACCAAGAGGACAGCACCAAGCCACAAAAAATCCGTGCCCGTGACCCAAACACCTGTCACCAGGCTCCTCCTCCAACACTGCAGATCACAATTCAACTTGAGATGTGGCGGGGACCAATATCCAACTATATCGGCGAGGAATAAAAATGATCTGTACTGGGGTAATTGATTATACACACGAAACAACAACAAAAACCAGTAAATTGGATCCTTACTTAAGTCTAGACATATTAAAGACTTTAAGTTGAAACTTTTAAAATAAATATATTCCTGACTGTTGGGGCTTAGCAAAGTTTCCTTGCAGGCAGAAAAAGCAAACACCATGTGGTAAAGGCTGATAAATCCAACTACGGTTAACTGTACTTTACACTAAGCACCGCACTGAGAGCAACACAAACGAAACTGCAGGTGCAGTTTAAAATCACACTGTCTGCAGCACACACAGTCAGCGAGAATTCGCCTTAGAAAGTACAGGACACATAACATGCTGCGGGACGGATACAGAGAGGCCCTCCGAAGAGGAATCACACTGTAGCATGTGCCTGACAAAAGGTATTCCCTTTCCTCTGCCAGTCCCAGAATTTAACGTTAGCCTCCACCGAAAAGCCATCTGATTCACTTGACTGAGGGCTTCACTGCTTTCACTGGACAGAAAAAGCAAACTGAACACAAAGCAAACTCAGAAATCAAACGGCTGCTCTGACGGTACAGCCGGGCTCTGTCACACAGGCATATTTTTGAAGCATAATTAACATCAAACCTCAAGGGTGGCAGGACAAGGAGGATTTAGTTATTCTGCTACCTACGCTGTCAGTGTGTGTTTTAACCTCTTCAGAAATGATGTTTCTTCATCACATCTTTTGAAATGCTTCATACTATCAGGTATGATGTTAAGGAAAACATCTAAATTGGTTTTGTTTGAAGCTTGAAAAAGAGAAATTCCTATTCCAGGAAGCAAAGTTATTCTGTTATCAACAGGTTAATGTGTTTGGTAGATCAATGTGGATTTCAGCAATGGCCAGCAGCAATTCCACCCAGAAGGACCCCTGAACCTTACTGACTTTCCCTGGAGGCCAGAGGAACACAGAGCCTTGGAGCCAGTCAGTGAAAAGGTGGGGCTGGGGAGGGCAAAGTGCTGAAAGCAATCGGGGCGGGAAGGGGAAAGCTGTGGAAAGACAGGAGGAGAGAGGGCCATGGGAGCTGGAATCCGAGGAGAGGTTTAGGCCACAGGGAGGTGAGCAGGTGAGGACCAGAGAAGGGGTTATCAAACTGGGGTCCCCAGTGGAATGGCCTGGGAAGCTTCAAAATTCCCCATGCCTGGGTCCCACCCACAGGGACTCTGGTGTCACTGGGGCGGGGTGCAGGAATTTACACTGCCTGTGGGTGGTTCTGAGGGACAGGGAAATTGGCAACGATTGATGGTAAGAGAATGATGCAGGCGTTAAGTGGCAGCCACCACCAGGGTGCCTGGAAAGGAGCTACAGGTGAGAACAGAGGCCGGAATGCTCATGTGACCTGCACGGGCCAACCCTGCAACGCAGATCTGGGGTAAGAATAAGGAATGCCTGACCCCAAAGACCTTCTTTCAACTACTGAAGCCCTCTAACAGCCAACTCAATCCCAGAGTGTCCCATCTGCTCAGGGCCAAAAGGAGCCCAGAGGTTCATAGAGTGTGCCCAGGACAGCCGCCAGCCTCCTGTCTGCAGAAAGATGGAGACGGTTAAACAGGTCCCCCGCAACCCTTCCAGAGCAGGGCTGACAGCCCTGAAGTGAGGCTGTGCACACAGCTTCCCAGGGGTGTTATTAGGAGCAGCGCTTATATTTTTCCATAATCCAGAAAAAAAGTCAACGAATAGGTCTTTTATGATGTGGCTTTAAAATTTGTAGAGAGCCAAACGTCAGTCATGACCACACAGTACCATATCAGTGTCTGATAAAAAGAGATTGATTCTGCCATCCCCCCAAAATTGATGGCCCTCAAAGGAAACAAGGAAGACCAGTCAATAATGACCTACTTAGGGAGCATTTTCAAAGCAAAATAATGGTAGAACTTCACGCCGTTGAACGATTTCCATTTTTGTAAAAATGGAATGCTGAAATAAGTCACAAAGATCGAAAGACTTTTTAACAAAATGGCATAACATTTGAATAACTTGAATCTGACACACAGAAAGCATTTTGATGTTATTTAAACTAGACATCTACCTGCTTAAACTGTATTTAAAATGCAGTCTAATTGTGAGAAAAAATGGGAGGAAAGGCTTGTACACATATTTCAGAGTCACAAAATGCATTCAAACTATCACAACAAAATAAATGAATTGCTATTTATCATTTTACGAAAAATCAACTGTCCGTAACTCAGACAACTCCTGTTGAAGTTGTCAAAACATTTCTTTATATACCTTAACTGGAAAGTTTTATCATTGATTTCAAAATGCAGAATTAAAGACAAACCCTAATTACTGTATAAAAGATACCATCACCTTCAGAAACGAGTCTCTGGGAGCTTTATGCACACTCCGCATGAACTTATAGGTTTGCAAAGTGGAATATATGGCAAGATGCATGTTTCTGAATAAAGATGTTATTCTTATAAAAAAGGTAGGAGCAGAACAATAGGAGCTCATTTGGGAAGAATAAACTGCAGGTGGAAAAGGATGAAAAACAGGCAATGTATCTAAATCTTCCAAATGTGCCACATATTTCATTAGATGCCATGTTTGACTGTGAAATTAAATTAGGACTAGGCTTCTAACTTTCCTTTAAATAATAAAAACTTTGGTTAGTAGATTTACCAGGCTTTTCACACTCACTCAAACCATCTGCAAAACTGTTACAAAGGTGAACCTGAACTTGAGTTCCACGAGTCAAAACAATCACACAGTTAATATTTTATAAGCAAGTTCTTTAGAAGATAAATCCTCTCGAATAATAGCTAAGATCAATCTTTTCCATGTTGAATTTCTTTGAATTTTAACTTACTTAAAAGGAAAATGGCAGAAGAGGTTAATCTGGATGCTGCCAAACATGAACAAAAGGAAAAGAGAACTGTGGGAGGGGCTATGACTTCAAGGAAGATGGAGCTTCCTCCGGTCCGTGACACAATACTTTGAGAAGTCGCTGTTTATTTCATATACAAGTTTAGGTATTCCAGGATGACATTTTCCCCCACAATTAGCTGTGGGCTTTATTTTTGCCAATCTGAAAGTAGAAACTCCCAGGTTCATTCTGTGAGAATGTGGTTACAGAAAATGAATCTTGCCCAAAGTGTATCATGGGAATAAAGAATACACAGATATCTTCCCTATTGAATACTGATGGCAGTTCAGCTTTAAAAGAAAACCAAGTATGAAATTGGTCATGAGGTCGTGAATTTTATTTGTAAAGATGGATCAAGTGGAACCAAAGTTAAGCAAACACCGCTGACCAAAAACAGGGCCAGGTTTTGACAACTGATACATAATTGCTGTGACGTGTGAGAACCTTCATACACCACTGGGAGGGACCACAGTTGTTCTGGAAAACAGTCTGAAAACTCTTCCACAGATGAGAAGCAAAGTGACCATGCGACATAGCAAGCCCACCCGAGTACATACCCAAGAGAAGCAGAAACTCATGTCCACACCAAAGCTGGAACACCACCGTCCACTGCCTCAGGGTTCACAACGGCCAAGCTTAAAGATGACCAGAAAGTCCATCCCTGATGAGTGGATAAATAACATATTGTAGCCATAAAATGGAATATTATTCAGCAATCAAAGGAAATGAAGAACTGATTCATGCAAACAACAAAAATGAACCCCAAAAACATGATACAAAGTAGAAGAACCCAAACACAAAAGACCAGACGTCCTATGATTCTGTGTATATAAAGCATCAGACGTCCTATGATTCTGTGTATATAAAGCATCAGAAGTCGCAAACCCAGAGAGGCAAAAAGCAGGTCCCTGGTGGCCAGGGGCTGGGGCAGGGAGCATGCAAAATGGGTGTAAATGGCTTCTTTCTGGGGTGATGAAAATGATCTAAAACCTATTGTGCCAAAGGCTGCACAACTCTGTGAATATAATAAAAACACCGAATCACACCCTTTAAATCCATGTCTGGCTCAGAACTGGGGGCCAGGGCTATGGCAGCATAGCCTGGGGATGTGGACTCCTCCTCCAGAGGATGGGCAGGGAGGCGTGGGGCGAGGAGTAGCCTTGGGTGTTAGCCCTCACTGCCTTGCTGTCCCAAAGGACCCAGACATGGTTCAGCTGACTCGGTCAGGTTTTGACCTGTTGTGGGTTCCACGTCACAGAGAGAAGCAGAATGCAGATGGAGAGCCCTGAGTGCTGGTGGAACATCCCCACCTGGCCACAGAACGGCCAGTGGTGCAGTCCCCAACCTGGCACAGAAACGGCAGTGGTGCATGTCCCCACCTGGCCCACAGAAACGGCCAGTGTGCAGTCCCCACCTGGCTCACAGAAACGGCAGTGTGCAGTCCCCACATGGCCCACAGAAACGGCAGTGTTGCAGTCCCCACCTTCGCAAGAACCGGTAGTGTGCAGCTGCGAAACGGTAGTGTGCAGCTGCGAGCCACTCTGACTTGGCGGGTTTCTACTTTGCTTGTGCTCCATGGACCAGGGAACTTCAGGCAGGCACCTGCAAGGCATGGGTGCCCCTGGGAGCTGAGTCCACCCACACTACCCTCACCTCCAGGTCTGGCAGCACATGATGTGGGCACAACCCAGGCTCCTGAGTCTCTCACACGGTGACAGACACTATAGGATGAATGCCCTGTTCTCACCAAGCTAATAAGACACAGAGAGAGAAACACGGTGTCTCTGAAAGAACTAAGCTCAAGACAAGCGCTAGGCAAGGTCTTGTTACCTCTGATCAGGGGAATATTGCAGACAGTGAGATTTACATCAGCGCATATTTTAACAGCATAATTAGCACAACTGGGGATCAGCTGGAAAATCACAGAACAGTTATAACAAATAAAAACCATTATTAATTACATTTCTAATTTAATGTTGTAACAGCACCTAAGAAAATGTCACTTCTATAAACCCACGCAGAAAGGAATATGGGTAAAATAATCTGCCACAGAAACACAGAGTCACATTAAAACCACAGTGAGGAGTGCGACTAGCTATGTACCATTTTAATTAAAGTGTCAATTTTCTTTGAAAAATTAAATTATCAAAACTTAAGTAGGTTTTGAATCAATAGGAGATCTCAGAAATTTATCAGAGTCATTTTTAGACTCAAGGTGAAGACTGATTATAGATGAGTTCTTTTAAACGTTTGAGAAAAAAATACTATGCCTTGTAAAGAATATCAGAGTACAGATAAGAGGAAGGGATTCCTGCTACATTTGAAAAAATAATAAAGAAAAATGTGACAAATATGGAAAATAAATAAATGAAGAACAAATCTGCCTTTTTAATATAAGTAGAATATCTGTTTCTCTCCAAGAAAATATAATTTAGAAGTACAATGAAAGAATAACACCAAATATATGAGGAGTTCTGTCCGCAGAAGCCGATGCTAATAAACCGTAAGTTAAAAAGCACATAGGAAAACCAAGAGACAAAATCTTATGAGCCTATTAACGATGGCAAAAGTTTAAACATATTTCCACCATCATCACTACCATTTAACATGGTTACAGAAAAATCCCAGTCAAATTAATAAGGTAGGAAATAGAATTATGATGTTTAATGATTTGTAAAGAAGGGAAAATAATTATCATTACTGGCAGACAATGTAATTGTTTATTGTGGAAAAAAACAGATTTCCCATGTGGACAAATACTCATGTTCCACCTCCATCCCCTTCAGACAAGATGTGCAGACAAAATAAAGACAAAAACACACTAAAGATAAATGCAAATATACAACAGTTGAAAATAAAAGACTTTAGATACATAAAGCAGGCAAATATGAACCCCGAAAGGAGGATCGTGCCCATTTAAAACTGTTTAAATAGATTTTCCAGCAACAAAAACAAAACCCATGAGAACAACTAAACACGTGAAATGAACAATAAATCAAGATGATACGGCAATCGACACCATATGCAAACCCAGCAAGTATTCCAAATAAAAAACCAGCCACTGAAGTATACAATGAGCATCTTTAGAATTGCAGTTGGAGAGTTGGTTCCAGTCCCTTTTGGTCCATCTCCTGACAGAACAAATGGAGGGAAATAAGTAGAGTTGCTGAAGATTCAGATAACAAGATTAAGGGTCTTGAAAGTAACCCTCAATACGTTTTATGATCCTCATTCTAGAGCACCACAGAGCACTGCCAGGATCAGTTACAGACTCTGCCTGCCTGTCACGGGGCAACAGAATTCCACTCCTTGATGAGAGAATAGCCTTAGACACTCAGCAAATACTGAATGTTCCTTGACTTGGAGGAACAATCAGAAGGAAGCTATGCACTGAATGAAAATAAAGGATTGTTGTATCTTTGTTCTCATCAGTTTCAAAGAACTTCTTGTTTTCCGTCTTAATTTCATTATTTACCCAAAAGTCATTCAGGAGTAGTTGGTTTAATTTCCATGTAATTGCCTGGCTTTGAGTGATGTTTTAAGTCTTGGCTTCCATTTTTATTGCACTGTGGTTGAGAGAGCGATTGGTGTGATTTCAGCTGTTTAGCATTTGCTGAGGATTGTTTTATGTCCGATTGTGTGGTCAGTTTTAGAGTATGTACCGTGTGGTGATGAGAAGAATATTCTGCTGTGGTTGGGTGGAAAGTTGTTTAGAGGTCCATCAGATCCATTTGGTCCGGTACTAAATCCAGGTCCTTCATGTCTTTGTTAATTGTCTGCCTCAATGATCAAATACTATCAGTGGAGTAATGAAGTCTCCCATTATTATTGTGTGGGAATCTAACTCTCTTTGCAGGTATCTAATGAAAAAATGCTCAAGATTGCTGATCATCAGAGAAATGCAAATCAAAATCACAATGAGATATCATCTCACACCAGTCAGAATGGCTACTATTAAAAACTCACAAAATAACAGATGCTGGTGAGGTTGCAGAGAAAAGGGAACCCTTATACCCTGTTAGTGGAAGTGTAAATTAGTTCAACCATTGTGGAAGGCAGTGTGGTGATTCCTCAAAGATCAAAAAACAGAACTACCATTTGACCCAGCCACTGCATTACTGGATATATACCCAAAGAAATATAAATCATTCTATTATAAAGATGCTTGCATGCATATGTTCAACGCAGCACTATTCACAATAGCAAAGACATGGAATCAACCAAATACGCATCAATGGTAGACTGGATAAAGAATATGTGGTACATATACACCATGGAATACTATGCAGCCATAAAAAAGAATGAGATCAAGTTTTTTTGTAGGAATATGGATGGAGCTAGAGGCCATTATTCCAAGCAAACTAACCCAAGAACAGAAGGCCACTTATAAGTGGGAGCTAAATGATGAGAACACATGAACACAAAGACACTGGGCCCACTTGAAGGTGGAGGGTATGAGAAGGGAGAAGATCAGAAAAACAATAGCTATTGGGTACTGGGTTTAATACCTGGGTGACAAAAATCTGTACAACAAATTCCTGTGACACGAGTTTACCTATATACAAACCTACATGTGTACCTCTAAACATAAAAGTTAAAAATATACTTTTATAAAGAAAGAGCAATAAAAAATAAGAAGGAAGAAAGTAAGATTTCAAGTTTTATAAAATCACTATACTTAGCACATTCATTTAAAAAAAATCAGTTTCTGGTGGGGTTAGGAAGAAACTGGAAACACTCATGTGTTACTGCAGGGAGCACAGGCCGGACCAGTAACTAAGCCGAACAATCTTGAGTTCATTTGTGAAAATGCCTGTGAGTGTTTCCTACAACACAGGAATCTCAATCTTGGGTATGAGAAGCCTATCCACAGGTCCACAGGAACTTCTACTCCAAAGTCAATCCAGACCTCCACAAAAGCAAGAGAGCAGATTGGCAAAAATTGTTAGCCACAACTTTTTCAGGACTCCAAAAGTTGATCAAAGGCTAGCAGTGATCAGAGGAGATTTTATCAAGCAACTTATCTGAACGCTGGGAAGAAGAGTAAGCTTTGTGGTATTTTAACATACCCTGTTTCTATCCCAGTCTCCACAGCTCTGTAGCAGCCTTCAACACCAGCAGCCTCACAACTGTCCTAACTGCCACAGGCAACGTAGCAGCCCTTGAAGAAGGGACAGGCGTTTGTGGAGTTTCTCCAAAAGTCCCATCTCCAAAAAACTGTCAGAACTGGATCTGTCCAGCCGCTCCCTGGAAGGCTCCACTCTCTGGACTTGCCTTTGTTGACCTGACTCAGCGCTTCCTCTGTAGGACAACACCCACCCAGGGCATCTGTCAGAAGCAGTCAGTGGCCACTGTTTAGCATCACAATTGTCTGAGGCTACAGTACCAACTGGGATGCTGTTTGCTCTAAATCTCATGTTGAGGTGTAAGCTCCAGTGTTGGAGACGGAACCTGGCGGAGGCAATTGGGTCATGGGTGTATATTTCTCGTAAATGGTTTAGTGGCATCCTCTTGGTGCTGTTCTTGCAATAGTGAGTGAGTCTTCTCAAGATCTGACTGTGTAAAAGTATGTGAGGTCTCTCCCCTTCCCACTCCCATTCCCACCATGTGACATCTCTCCCCTCTCTCATTCCCATTCCCACCATGTGTGACATCTCTCCCCTCTCTCACTCCCATTCCCACCATGTGTGACGTCTCTCCCCCTCTCATTTCCATTCCCACCATGTGACATGACTGCCTCTGCTTTGCATTCCACCACGATTGGAAGATTCCCGAGCCTTCCCTAGAATCTAGGCAGATGTCAGTGCCATGTTCGCACAACCTGTAGAACTGTGAGCCAAATAAACCTCTTTTCTCAGATGTTTCTTTATAGCAACACATGAATGACCTAATACAATGACCAAGGGTAGATACACCAAGGATGTATCTACCAATGAGGTAGATACAAAGTAACTACCTCAAACTGTTTAAGAGCATTTGCAAACAACCCACAGATAATATACTTAATGGTGAAAACTACATGTTGTCCTTCTTAATTCAGAAACATGAGGAAACTTGCCAATTCTTGGCATGATTCTTATTTTACTTTTGCAGACATCTTGGGCATAAAGGATATCTTATCATTATGTGAATTTAAATGTATCAAATAAGTTAGGGAAGAATTGAAAGTGTCCTAATTACACATGACCTGAGTTCCCTTGCCTATACCTGTTTATATTTTTGGACCATCTAAACTTTGGGCTTATTCATTTATCTTGTAGATTTGCTACAGATTCCTGGTGTGTGTGGGTGTGTGTGTGTGATTTCATTATCCTTTTTAGACTTTAGGAACATCTTGTAACCTGTCATTTTTCTGTTACATTTATTCTTTGTGTGTTTCACTGTACAGTATAACCTGGCCTACTTATTTGTCTTCTGCTGTTTTGCTTAAGAAGTTCTTAGTCATATCAAAATCATGAGACGCTGTGCTCCTGTGTCCCAGCCCGTGGTCCTGCTGCAGCGTTGTTAGGACCCTGCCTGCCCTTGTTTCACTTTGGTGTTGATGACGCTTCATTTCAGATAACACTTTCACCCATCACAAGCAATGCCGTCAGTGGCTACTTCTACTAACAATGACTTTAATTATATATAATTCACATACTATGCAGCCCACCATTTTTAAATTTAAAATACAGATTTTTACTATATTCACAGTGTTATGCAACCATCGCTGCTAATTTTAGAACATTTCCATTACCCTAGAAAGAAACGCTGTGTGCGCTGGCAGTCAGTTCCAATTTCCCATTGCTAGGAAATGCAAATCTACTTTGTCTCTGTGGATTGGCCTATGCGGGATGTTTCATATGAATGGGATCACACAACATGAGGTCTTTCCATCTGGCTTCTCTCTCTTGAATATTTTCAAGGTTCATCTGTATGGTAGCTTGTATCAGTACTTCATTACTACATAGAAATGAAAAACAAATTAGCTGGGCGTGGTGGCGGGCACCTTTAGTCCCCTCCCCATTACTCAGGAGGCTGAGGAGGCAGAAGAATTGCTTGAACCTGGGAGGTGGAGATTGTAGTGAGTGGAGATCACGCCACTGCACTCCAGCCTGGGCAATGGAGTGAGACTTTGTGGGAAAAAAAAAAAAAGGAAAGGAAAGGAAAGGAAAGGGAAAGGGAAAGGGAAAGGGAAAGAAGGAAGGAAGGAAGGAAGGAAGGAAGGAAGGAAGGAAGGAAGGAAGGAAGGAAGGAAGGAAGGAAAGAAGAAAAGGCATTGAACTATATACACAAAGAGCCAAACACATAAAATTTTTAAACTGCGGAGTGAAAACCATGAGAAAACACATGAAACTATAAGACAAGTCTACTCATGTCAATTAAAATAAAGCACATCGTATAGCAATGGGTTACTGGAAGGAAGCTACAATTAGAGAGTGCCCATCAGACACCCTGAGGACTGTTCCCTGAGAGGGGAGGAAATGGGAGTATGAACAGAAAACACCAGAGAGGAACCCTGCACAGGCCAGCAACAGACCTGTCTCCAACTGTGTAACTCAACAACTCAACCCTCTGCATGTAAAGTCCACTCAACAAAAACACCACCAAGGATCTCCAGAAGTCAGGTGGCTGCCTTTACATTTGTTACCAAAAGTACACATTTCAAAATTCATTCAATTTTACAGTTTCAAGCAATATTGGAGCCTGCAAATTCACTAATTTGGGATTCCTCTCAGAACCTCTTTGCTTTCATAGACTCTGCCATACAAGACTGGAACGGAAGTAGTTGTTGGTGTTTTGACTTAAGAACCTGTCTAAACTAACTAGCTAACTACCACTTGCTTAAAGAATAATCTTCACAACATGTTGGTGTCTTTGAATTTCACAAGTGCAGCTTAAAAGAGTTCATAAAAGTGGAAATCAGTGAATCTGGGGTCACACAAAGTCAGCGGTGCATGTGGCTCTTCTGCAGCAGAACCATGGATTTCTTCCTTTGTCAACGGGGTAAAAAGGAAATCAATATATGCACAATTTATGGCACACTTGAGAACGTTCCAGAAGGTGCCTACAATGTAATACACATAACATGTTGCCAACATATTTGTACTTATTTTGAAATAATTGTCGATTTTTTAGAAGTTGGAAAAGCAGTGTACAGCAGTGCTCAGCAGCCTTCACCAGGCCCCTGACAGGTACACCTGACCTATTGTAGGTGTGTGACTGAGAAAAGGCCATGACTGACATGGCCAAAGTATAATGCTGACCATCAATGCTCACTGGTGCACGTGTGCACAGCTCGGTATAATGCTGACCATCAATGCTCACCGGTGCACGTGTGGACAGCTCGGTATAATGCTGACCATCAATGCTCACTGGTGCACGTGTGGACAGCTCGGTGTCATTTTGTCACAGCTGCACGTGTGAGCAGCCTCCACTAAGTACATCTTGTTGTGTGTTTGTACCATCCATGCATCACAGGCAAAGTGTCTCTGTGAGTCCCTTGCCCTTTTTTTAACTGAACTGTGTCTGAACAAAGCAACATTTGAAATTAAGATCATGTGGCCCAGGGATCAAGTGGCTCCCACAGTTTCCTCTGAAACCCTCTTTCTAAGCATGAGGCACATCTCCACCACACGCACTGCACTGGGCACAGTGGAAGGCGGCATGACTGCACTGCTCAAGAAGTTCAGCATCGAATACAGCCAGTGACAAGGAAAACACAAACAGCTAAAGTAACAATCAGTGCATGCAATGAGAGCTACAAATTATTATCAATGTACAAAAGAAGGAGAGGTCACTTCCAAAGCGGCAAGGAAGCATCCCTAAGACAACCTGCAGCCACTCAACATTTAGATAGAAGATGAAGGAGGCAGCACGCCGGGGAAAGGGAATGGCTGCTGAGTCCTGCAACCACTCAACATTCAGATAGACGAGATGAAGGAGGCAGCACGCCGGGGAAAGGGAATGGCTGCTGAGTCCTGCAACCACTCAACATTCAGATAGAAGATGAAGGAGGCAGCACGCCGGGGAAAGGGAATGGCTGCTGAGTCCTGCAACCACTCAACATTCAGATAGACGAGATGAAGGAGGCAGCATGCCGGGGAAAGGAATGGCTGCTGAGTCACTCTGCATCAACAGTTTCTATTTTGCGAGAGTGTAAAACACTGGAAATGATACAGGAACGTAAGATGTGAAAGGTAAGATGATGCCTAACAGGGAAAAGCCCGAGTACTTCACTAGAAAGAGGTCAGGTGAGAGTCACTTAGGTGGCTACTGTAGGTTTATGACTGAGAAAAGGTCACCACTGAGGGTTCTAGAAAGGCGACTCTTGCCAGCGACTTGCATCAAGGCCTAAGAAGACTCAGGGCTGACTTAGCAGAGGATGAGATGGCACAGGGGCATGGAGGGGGCACCGGAATAAGTGCACCTCGGCGGTGACAGCAGCTTAAGTCTGGAAGGAATGAGACGGGACAGAACGTGTAAGGTCATGCTGTCACGCATGGTCTCAGGGTGAAACGCCAGAACTATGAAGGTCTCATGTATCAACTGATCAGGACGACACTGCTGATTAGTGGAAACATCTACAATGACCAAATTCCATTTCTTAATTTATTTAAAAAAGTAATTATTCAAGCGTAACCAAGCAGCATAACCAAGGGGGTCTTATTATTCTTAGATACTATTATTCAATAATGCAATAAACCAAAACCTGACACTGAGAATTTATTTAGACATGTTATAGCTTGTTTAATCAAGTGTCAAGTATATTTCTTGTACCATTGCAATATATTTTCCTGACCTTCTTCCCCTGCAAAGAAAATCAGTCTATTTTGTGTTAATTGCCAGCTCCTCTTAGTCATTTAAAAATTGTAAATCAAACTAGCCTCCTATAGTTGGCTGAGACTTTTGGTAATGTACCAATTCTAAGTTGAAACACAGAAGTAAAAATAAATTGATTTCTATAAACTGGGGTTTTTGATATGTGCTTTGGGGAGATAAAGGTAAGTAGGCTGGGGTGGCTGGAAAGCCCGGAAACGTGGGGGCCTGCTGTCCAGGCCACCTGAGCCCCCTCTTGATCCTGCCTGAAGCCACACTCCAGCCTGGACAGAAGGTGCTTCCCTCCACATTTCCCAAGAGCCTGGGGCAGGGCCTTTGCTCTTGGATGAACATGGACACCATATTACTAAAAACTCCAGACTCTAGAACTGGTCTGGCCCTATTAAAAAGTAGATATGAATTCATCGTAAAAGCGTGTAGTATGGCACAAAAATGCACACAAAGGGAACAGTTCACACCCTGCTTAGAAGCTCAGGGTGAGAAGAATCCCTGGCTTTTATGCAAATGTGATTAGTATTTAAAAACAAATCAAAACAAAACAAAAAACAAAAAGGAGGTTGCCTAGAAAAGAGACGCAGAGGCGGAGAGGACCAGGAATATGGTGGAGTTCTAACTCCTCGGTGTTGTAAGACCCAGAGTCTCTTTGAGTAAAGCATGAGGAAAGACAGATCCACAAGAAGCGACAGCAGGGGGTTTCTGGACCTTTCACGGAAGAGGAAGCTGAGAAGGTTTGGACATTTTATGTGACTGACACCAGGTCTCATGTCTAGATGGAAATGAGCCCGACCTGAGGAAGGAAGCTTCTCAGCCAGCATTCGGAACCAGCTGCGGGGATTTTAAACACCAGAGATGTCCATTCAGGCTCTACCCTATCAGGGTATCTGCGGTCAGTGAAAACCCAAGTATTTTTAAAGGTTCAGTAAGCATCTGATGTACAGCCAGAGCTTAGTGTCTGTGGGTCTGACGTACCTTCAATAATTCACCTGCTTATCTCTTCACTCAACAGAGATGCATTGAGGAACTTGCTGGGACTAGAAAGCACTGTGGGCCCAGGAGCATCACCAGGAAACAAGCAGACAAGATCCCTGGTCTCTCCAGGGTGCAGGCAATGAGCAGACGGAGGGGAGAGCTGTTTCTAGGGTGTGCAAGAAGCATATGGAAGAGAGTCATGGGACGCAGGAGAACTAAGTGCAGCAGCAAGAGGGGTCAGGATGGAGGGAGGGGCTCCCAGCATCACAAAAGGGAGCCAGGGTAGCACGATGGAGGCTGAGCCAAGTTACTACAGAAGAACCACTCTGTCTGCTGTGCAGACACTAAGCCAAGGAGTGTAGACAGTAAATCAGCAAGGCTGCTGTGCAGACACTAAGTCAGGAGAGAAGGATGCCAAGGGCAGGGGGAGGCCACAGGTAAAAGGAGGCCACGAGCAGGAGGAGGAGGGGCAGGCCAAAAGGCAGGAGGGGGCTCCTGCATTCACCCAGTGAGAGAGGATGGCACTCGGGCCATTTGCCATGGGAGACACAGGTGGAATCGGGGTGTTTTTAAAAGGCAGAGCAAGTAGGTTATTCCAAGGGTTGTTTCCGGAGCTCCACTCCATCCGCAAGGTTACTCGGGAGAATGAGACTGCCGGGTGAGTGCAGGGTTGTCAACAATTTCATGCCTAGGAAAACACGAAGAGCCGCCCTTGAATATTTAATCTCAAAACTCTGGCCCATACAATGATACCTCCCTCCCTGTTTTCCCTGGCAGTTTTATTTATTTGTGTTTTTGGATGTTGGCAAAAGACATCTTATAATTTCCTAAAACTATTGTCAGGGGGCTAAGTCCCTGTACTGATAACGCTAATAATTTCTTTGTGCATTGAATAGCAGCTTTTGAATTAATGCCAAAAACTGCATAAAATTTGGAAGGAAGAGAACAAGTCCTCTCCGCAGCATGTTCTTCAGTGTTCACGCTAAGTGCTGGAGAGGAACACCAATTGAGAGTCTGATTAATAATCCTGAATTACCATAAAACAATGCTAGAGTGGGGTTCAATTAAAAGCCATGTGTCTGCATCTGGTGGTGGAGCACTGGGAAAAACAACAACAACAAAAAACCTTTCAAAATTAACTATACAGTAATGAACAAAGCTGCTTGCTTTTCCAGAAACTGATTAACAATTCATATTAAAATTACTCATTACATTTGGACTGGTTTTAAAGAATACATTTTAACTTGTATAAACATGTAACAAAACAAAATGCCAAATTAGTTTGTAATACTGACTTAAAAATCAAAACTCCTGGGCTTAACAACTAGTTTTAGCAAGTCAATTATACCTGCAGAGCCCAAATTTTCAAATCCCTCAAATGCGGTTGACAAGTCTCAGGGTCGAATGAATGAAAGAATGAATGATGCTGTCTATGTTAGGCAAAGGTCCCCACAAAAATATCCACATTTGCAGAGCCTGTGAATGTCACACAGCAGGGGGACTTTGCAGATGCGACTCAGGCTTGTGAGATGGGGGTCACCCCGGATGACCCAGAGGACCCAGTGTCATCACAGGGCTTCCGTAAGGCACAGAGGGGGCAGGAGGGCCAGGGTCACAGTGAGATTTGGAGATGCCGCACTGCTGGCTGTGAAGACGGTGTGAAGATGGAGGACGTAGCCAGGAGCCAAGGCGCGCAGGCAGTCTCTAGAATCCAGAGGAAACAGATCGTCCTTCAGAATTTCCAGAAAGAATGCAGTCCTGCTGACACCTTGATTTTAGCCTAGTGCAACCCATTTTAGACTTCCTACCTCCAGAAATATAAAATATTAAGCTTGTGCTCTGCAGTAAAAACCAGCAGTTGTGGGAAGCGAATCCCCCATGCTCTTCTCATCATGGGAATTCTAGAAGAGCTGCACACTTCCACAGCCACCTCCTGCATGTCAAAGTGCCCGTGTGGCTGCCCTGACTGGATTCCAGGTACCCATATCCCCTGCCACCCTCACCCCGTCCTGGGCTAACTGGGCCCTTGTTCTATTCCATGAGTCTCTTCGAGTTGCTCCCAGCTGGGATGGCATGCTTCTTCCTGCTCAAGCACTGCTCAGACCCCACATTACTCCTCATCCCTAGGGGAAAACACGGAGTCGAGAACTTGTATCTACTCTTTCTATTAAGCTCTGCAACATCCCTTCAGTGTTCTGGTGGGGACATAGTTTGATTTTGGCAGGGTGAGTGGGAGCGTTTCATATTTTGATCTTTTAGATAAGTTCTCTAATCCATGTAGAGTGTATGTAGCAGATCTTGACAATATTTCAAAATAACTAACATTATATCCTGCCATTTATTTCATTATCCCACAGATTGCACTAACAAGTAATCATATTGTATTAGTTTCTGCTTTCTTTTCGTTTATTTCTTGGTAGAGTACACAATGTGGACCTGTATTACCTATTTCACCTCAGTGCCACCTTGCTTGACAATGTTTTGACATTTGCTAGCGCGAGTCACTGCTTTATTACTTTATTTTTCAAAGATGCCTTGGGTATTAATTCTCATCTTTTCATTACTGCAGCTAAATTTCAGAATCAATATTTTCATTAAAAACATTCTTGGGTGGGCATGGTGGCTCATGCCTCTAATCCCAGCATTCTGGAGGATGAGAATCGCTTGAGCCCAGGAGTTGAAGAACAACCTGAGCAACATAGTGAGACCACATCTCTATAAACAATTTTAAAAAATAATTGTCCAAGTGTGGTGGCATGAGTCTATGGTCCCAGCTACTCAGGAAGCTGAAACGGGAGGACCACTTGAGCCCAGGTGGTCAAGGCTGCAGTGAGCCATGATCATGCCACTGCACTCCAGCCTGAGCAACAGATGGAGACCCTTTCTAAAAAAACTTAGTCTTCATGTTTTTATTAGAATATATGTAAAGTATAACTTCACTTATAGAAAAAATAAATACATAATAACCTTCTATCACATCACATTATGATATGACGTAGTCAAGGTTTTATATTTATTTAAATATTTGTTTTCTTCATATTGGTCCCTCACTTTACAACTGTAAAAACTGTATTATAATTTTTCAGATAAACATCTTCTTCTGCTTTGTTTTCAATCGGTGGCCCATGGACTGAATCTAGGAGGCCCCTGTGGTGTCAGGAAGCTTCCCTGGCAGGCGCCACTCACCCCATACCCGTGTCTACCACAGCCACTTCCCCCGCACAAGGGCAGGACTGTTGCTGCCACAGAATCACAAATAAATATTCACCGTCTCACACTGCACAGAAAAGTTTGCCAACCCCTGTTCTAGATAAGTTATTATTGGTGTGAAGCTCACACTAGTTTTTCCACACTGTCAAGGGATACTCCATGCAACGTTGCTCATCCGTGGAAAGCATTTGGGTGTGCTGTCTTCAGTCCCAGTCAAGGGCAAGGAGGTCCAAGAGCAGCCTGACCTGGTGGAAGTGGACGTCAACGGCACATACGCAGCTCTCCTTGCAGACTGCCAAGGTTCTGGATCCACTTGTCCCTGCTGCAGATGAGCCTAAAGCTGCCTAAATGTTCCCAGGCTATGCAGGTTGCAGATGTGCTGACAGAGGTACAGGGATAGAGCCAGGGCTGGCAATGCGAGTGCCCTTGCAAGGGCTGACCAGGCAGGTCTGAGTGGGCCCACAAAGGCAAGAATTGACACTGTCCACAATATAAAAATGTCCGATGATGAAACCGTAAATAAAAATAATAACAATCTATTACCCATTTAAGTGTGAAACTTATGTTCCTCCACTTTAACAAAATAAGTCAGGCCTTTTATCTCTGTGATGGAAAATAAAGACAACATCAACTATCTGCACATTCTGACTGCAGAAAATTTCTTTAAAAATAGATTTACCACCATCCAGTCTCCAACACAGCATCAATTCAGCCCAATGTGATGGCCACTCACCTCACACTACAGGAGAAAACACAATCTTGGAGCCACATCCTTCTACTGCTGCCAAGAGAAGGAGATGGCCCAAGAGTATAGTGACAAGTGACCGTCCAGGCCAGGCTGAGGGGTGATTATTCAAATCCCTCATTTCAAACAGGATAAATAACATGGGCCCAGACTAATTCTCTCCTCAACACACGGGCTAGAAAATAAAATTAAAAAACAAACAAAAAACCTATGTGAGTATCTACTGATAGTGGGTTAAATGTAAAGTCAAAACGGATTTATTTTTGAACCACATTAAAAAATCCTCTTTCCTGGTTTCTCCCACTTGTAGCAGCTCAGAGGCTTGTGTGCCTGCGAGACTCATTTGCTGCCAGTTTCACATCCTCCTTCCCTGGCCAACTGACTGAAGCCATTTATCTCCTTTATCTTTTCTTGTCTTCTTAAAGTAAATCTTAACTCGCCAGATGACAATCCCTAGGCCTTGTTTCTCAAGGTCTGTGGATTTATATTCGCTATCAAGATGCTACAATGTTAGCTGCAGCTTCTCAGCTACACAAGGGAGATTCTCATAGAAAGGGGGAAAGAAGAAATGACAAAGGGAAAATTCACTATTTAGCACTGACCCATTTTGATTATCACCAATCCCAGGTCAATACCTTATTAATAAAAAATGTACCTGAGCACTTACCATGTACTAGGCAAGTATGCACAAAAACTCAGGGATTCACAAGGATGTAGGAATACTCGAGGATACAGGGATTCCGAGGAACACAGGGAATCAGAAACTCAGGGAATCACAGGAACTTAGGGACTCACGGGAACTCAGGGACTCACGGGAACTCAGGGACTCACGGGAACGCAAGGCTCACGGGAACTCAGGCAATCATGGGAACTCGGGGATTCACGGCAATGCAGGGGCTCACGAGAACGCAGTGCCTCACGGGAATGCAGGGATTCACAGGAACGCAGGGGTTCATGGGAATACAGGGGGTTCGCGTGAGCACAAGGATTCACGGGAACGCAGGGGCTCACAAAGACAAAGGAATTTATGGGCACAAAGGGATTCATGGGAACGCAGGGACTAACAGGAAATCAGGGACTTGCAGGAACCTAGGGATTCACGGGAATGCAAGATTTCCTTTTCTTAGGATAAATGCCCGGTGATAGGAATGCTGGGTCAATTCATAGTTTTCAGTTCACCTCTGTGTTCTATTCATAATTTTATGAGGCACCTCCATACTCTTCTCCACAGTGGCTATACTAGTTCACGTGTAACTAGTATATTAAAATTTTGAAAATGTATCACATACACATAGAATAATTTAGCATGATAGGGTTATTAGTACCTTGTGTTTTCACTAAATTTAAAAAAAGCACATAAAACAAAATTCAAGCCAGGTATGGTGGCTCACACTTTTAATTGCTGCACTTTGGGAGGCCAAGGCAGGAGGATGACTTGAGGCCAGGAGTTTGAGACCAGCCTGAGAATCAGAGTGAGACCCCCATCTTTACAAATAATAATAATAATAATAATAATAATAAATCCGGGCATGGTGGTGCATTCCTATAGTCCCAGATACTCAGGAGGCTGGCGTGGGAGGATTGCTTGAGCCAGGAGGTGTCAGGAGGTGGAGGCTGCAGTGAGTTATGATCATGCCTCTGCACTTAAGTGTGGATGACACAGAAAGACTCTGGCCCTAAAGCAAAAGGGAAAAAAAAGAAAGAAAGAAAAGAAAGAAAGAAAAGAAAAGAAAGAAAGAAAGAAAATTCCTAGAAGTCAAGGCAAAAAATAAGTTATATCAAATTTGAGTAAAATATGAAAAAACATATTTAAACAAAATTTTAAAATAGATTTGCTTGAGGTGTCCAGAAACTGTACCTGCAAGCTTTTGGTTTCCAAATATCCTATTAAAATGATGGATTTTAAAAAGCAATTCTATCTCCTTGGAAAATGGGGCATGTCATTCCTGGATTCAGCAAAGTTATTATGACAGCGTGCCTGAGATATTTTTTATCATCAAACAAAAGGAGCTACTGATCAACAGACTTTTATGGGTGCAGGTCAACAAGATACAGAAACCAGCTTGAACTTCCTACTATTTGGGTCTATTTAACTGTCAAAGATAGTAGTTACTGTAACTAACTGTAGTGCACTGTGTATATGTAATAATACTCAAAAAATTATAGAGAAAGCAAGTGAGAGGAAGAGACAAACATGCCTTGATTGCCCCCACTGGAAGAGATCAAAACACAATTCCTTACTGTGAAAACTGGCAATTCAAGACAGAATTAATCATTGACCTTTCATTTTAAGAGGAACCACAGTGTCTCTATAGTTGATGAGGAAAAGCTATTCTTATTAGGAGAAAGGTCATTAAAATGTAATAGAAAATCACCATTTTTCCAGGTTCAATGAAATAATTGACTCAGAAGGATTATCATTAAATGCTAAAGCTATTAAGTAAAAATTGTTGGTAGTGTATTTTCATGCTGTCCAACCGTTAACTATTGGCAAAAATATGTATACATATGGTTAAAAACAGAGAAGTCTGTGAGTTACTCTCTTAAGTGAAAAACTCAGCTCATGAATAATGGGACTGCCCGATGTGGCAGACAGTTTGACATGTTTGAGATTAAAATTCATGAATTTTGCAAATGATTTTTAATTATCAGCAAAAACAAAACACAAAATTTATTAAAATATTAGTAATTGAATATGGATGAGGAGTATATTGTTAGACTAGTCTTCCAACTTTTCTGTGTTTTAAAAAATATTCATTGCTACAAATTTGGAGAACTGCAGGAATTAGTACACACACCCAGCACAATCAGATCCCATTTGGACAGTGCAAATGATGAGTGGGTTTTCAGAACAGCTCTTTGGTAAAAATAAGTCCTTCTGCAGATGTCCCTCTGAGGCTCCACCGTGGCCTGCCTGCTGATGGTTGTAAGTGGTTCCCTCACTCACCATCTGGCCAGTCCAGGGGCCAGAAGTGGGAGGAAAAGCACTCGTGCTGGAGCCAGGGGAACTGGGCCCAAGCCCAGATGCCTGGGCCCTTAGGAAGTGGCCCTGCCATTCACCCACTGGGCATCACCCTGGAGTCCTCCACCATCCACCCCACATCTATGAAAGCTGGAAGAGCACGCACATGTGTATGTAAAATGGGACTTTATTCATCACCAGCTCGTGTATTTGAAATGCACCATTGTTAATATTAGAAGAGATTCACGCCTGAATGGCTGTTGGGAATAACTGTCAGTGGCCCGTGGTGTTTCTGTTGTTGTTTTTCTTTGAGATGGAGTCTCGCTCCGTCCCCCAAGCTGGAGTGCAGTGGTGCGATCTCAGCTCACTGCAACCTCTGCCTCCCGAGTTCAAGCGATTTTCCTACCTCAGCCTCCCAAGTAGCTGGGATTACAGACCTCTGTGTTGATGTTAACACCAAGTCACCCACCTCGCATGAGCCTCCTAGCACTGTGGTTAAACCTCAGCTAAAACCGCCTAATCCTGCAGCATAATCACCAGTGGAACTATCATTAACTTAGAGAATGCCTGTACAGTTTCAGCAGCCTGCTGTGACATTATAGTTTTTCAATGAATTTCCATTTCCTTTCTTTCCAGAAGAGTGTGCAATCTCCAAAGCTTGGAGCCACTTTGACCCCACCCTCCTTGCCATTTCTTCCCTTGGATACCACACCTGGTCACTCCCTCCACATTTCCAGCACACTGTGGCCTCCTCCCACAACACTCACTCAGACTCACAAAGCCATCTTCTCAACAGCTCCAGTTTGTCCCCTTCCCACTCAACCCTGCACAACATTGCCACGCAAATCAGGAAACACCAGTTTAGAATCACTAGTCCCTCCCTTGCTCCAAACACACTCATTGATGGATTAAAATGAAAACTTCAAAGCACGTTCTCCAAAACCCTCCAAGACTCACAGACATGATATCTGGCCTTTCTGATTTCAACTTCATCACCCATCACATGAAATTGAGCCAAAGGGGGCTGTTTGATGCACAATACACACCATGATGTCCCTCCATCAGTGCTCTGCAGCCCAGCTCAGAATGCCTGTCCACAACTCACACCCTCCACAGCTGCAACCTAACAGCACCTGCTCGAAGAGCTGATGCCAGGTCCTTCTAGTAAAGCATGCAGCGCTGTCAGCACTGTAGAGCTCTGCAAGCTGTATTCTCATCAAGTGGGAAACCTGTCAGGACAGGAGGACGACGATGGGCGTCTCTTCACACCCTGGAAACTACCAGCATCCCATGCCCAGCAGCGCTCAGAAAACACCTCTAAGAGCAAACGGGGACTGTAACGTGATGGCCCATTAAGTGAAAGCATGTTGTGCTCAGGCCTCTGCCAACATTTTACAAAACATCATGCAATATTTTAATTTAATTTTATTATTATTTTTTGCCAGCCACTTGAGCATGCATTGGCTCTGTGTATCATTCATGCTGTGAATATTTCCCTGCAGAGCACACGCTGACCCAGGTGAGAAGTTCACGCCCTGGGTCTAAAGAGCTCTCATTCCTGCTCCTTCCTCCTCTTCCAAGCTTTCTCACTGATGTTTCTCCAGGTCTGATGGTTGCCCCAACCCTGCCCACCACGCACTCTCCCCTCCCTGACTGCACAGCCTCCGCCTACCCAGTCAGCTCTGGGCACCAAGGCCCAATCTTTTGCCATAAATAAGTGAACATTAAAGCAGGGATTCCTGGGGAGTCCACCATGGTCTCAGGAGTGGGGACCAGATTTCGAGGGCATCTTTCAGAAGCAGTAGCTCGTGCGGATTGTGGCCAGTAAATGAAGACATGCTCCGACCACCAGCAACGCGCCTTCAGCTCCTCAGGGCTGCTTGTCTCCTCACTACTTTCTGCAAGACAGTGTTTCCCTTGCTTTGATGCACCGAACAGAACTTAAGAGCTACTTCAGAAATCAGCCCGCCTTAACGGGATTTTTAAAAGAACTGTGAATTAATCATTTTCAAATTTTATCCCTACCAGTAAGAAGTGGGAGTCAACAGAGGCTCATTAGCATACTGCAACATAGATATTTTGCTAACTACCTCCATGACCAACAAGTATCTTTACATTTCTTATGTATGGAGGCCAGATACATGCACAAAATTATGAAAGGGCCTGGAGGAAAAGGGATGGACAAAACCCAACTGGAGTTGGTGTGGGGCACTTTCTGAAGGGGAAGAACCTAAACAAAAATATGGAAGTATGAGCTGACCAGACACGACACATCACCTCTCACACCATCCCCATTTGTAGAACACCCACTGTGTGCTCTGAACCTGACAGTTATTGATGCACACCACATCTAATACTGCCCTCACAACAACCCTTTAACATTCACCTGACAGAGTCACAGAACTGTCTAGCAATGCTTATCTGTGATCAGAAACCAAGTAAATTATATAAGATATTGTAACTCTTCTTTTAAAAACTTATTTTATGTATACGTGAGCTCTGAAGCAAAATTTAACACTATGGTGTGCATCTGTATATTCAACGCCAGCTTCATACAATTTTAACCTACACCATAAATACATGTACATACATGTGTGTGTGCATGTGTGTATAGTGTGTGTATCCCTGCATGGTGTAGATATGCATATATTCTGGGTGTACATGTGACATTTATGTCTCTGCATGTGTGCATGCGTGTGCATTGTGTTTGCATGTTTTGTACATACATGCACACTGCATGTGTCTGCATGTCTGCATGTGTACACATAGCTCCATGCGTCTGCATGCCTGCATGTGTATGTGTATATACATGTGTCTGCATGTGTGTATATAATTTTGAAAAGATATACTTGAGGATTCCCCTTTTTTATTACATACCTTTTGCTTTACTGAGTCGATTTCATTTCCTAATGAAGTTTTTCGACTTTTATGACACATTTACAGAATAATTAATACTAGATGGTACAGCAGTAAAATAGAGATCGTAAGACTGACAGAGTGGATTCTCTGAGGCAATAAGGCACCAAATTACAAACAGGACCTAAGGCCGTGCCAGGCAAAGGGTGAGTTGTGCACCCTGCACTTAGTAAACCGTGCTTACTGCCACAAAATTGTAGCAGCTGAACCAGCACTGAGATAAGAAAGATTAAAACACTCATAGTTCATCCAGCTCCGAGACACTGGCCAACTGAACCTCTTACCAGCCACAGCTGCAGCTCCAGTTGGATAAAGTATGATTCCAGTAACTTTCTCCTGATAAGAGACCACCCACCCTGGTCTGGTCCTGGCAGGTTTTGCAGAGGCCGTGCACTGAGGGCATTCATGTCCCAGCCTCACCTTTTGACACACAGAGCCTAATTTTGCTACATTTTAATGTTAAGTCCACACCCCAAAGTGAACATGGGTCACACATAACATACATGCTTATTCAAATGTCTCAGAGCCACTCCGTGAATATGCATAGCTCCATCTCCCACCTGCTGAATATGTATATTCGGCCAACCTGTTCAGCATAAATTGCTGTCTCAGCCTTCCTCCTTCAAGTGCCTGCTTTTGGTGTCTGCTGGAGGCTACACATCCCAGCCTGTCAGAAAGGCCAGCCTGAGGGCTGCAACCCTTTATAAGACATAAAGTTGTCTGCAAATTAATGAACCATGGGATTCCTTGTTGACAACAGTCACATACATATTTTTGTAATTACAGGAAGGGGGTCATATTAAATGCCATGCTCTGTAACTACCTTTCCCAAAGCTGTAATACAATACGGATATGTTGATGGAGATAGTCCCAATTCATCCATTTTAACAGTAATATATTTCACTGCATGAAATTAACAAAGCATATCACATGTATACAGGGTATTAAGACAACCCCCTATAGTATTCTATTTGAGCTATTTCCATTTTTATTTCCTATTACAAGTAATATTGACCATTTATAAACATGGACTGTCTGCTGCATGGGCCATTTGCAAGTCCTTGTCTTGCACGGCAGCAGATACAGATGATGCTGGGACATCCTGCTGAGAGCGGAGGGATTTCTAGGGCACCCAGATATGCAACTCTGTCTCTAAAGGCACGTCTTCAATTCTTTCAGAGAACTGATCCTCATAGACATTAGTAACGATTTAAAAAGCTACATGTGAGTTTCTGGCAATCCACTAAACCAGGCAACATTTGGGTTTAACATGCTTTATTTTTCAGTCTCCTACCTGGGAAAAAAACATCCCCATTGATGAAAATTTCTATTTCTCCAATCACAAATGAACTTGAGCATCATTCACGTTCACTAGACTTAAAGTTTTCCACTTGCTGGATTATCTGTTTGTACCACGGGATACTTTTCCTTTTATGATATTGCCTTATTATTTTAAAAATCTTTACTTAATACAGAAATAAATCCCTTTTAAGTCACAGAAATAGAACACATGTCCTTCCAGCTTGTATTGTCAGTTAACTTGGTTTATGTTGTCTTTTTGAAAAATAACATATATGTATGGATATTTTATTTTAATGTGGCCAAATTTTTAATCTGATTAAGACTGTCATTTTTAATGGTATCTAAAAATCCCTTCTACCAAGCCTTTATCTAGACACTGAGTCCATGTGAGGATCCAGAATCCATTTACTTCTTTGCATCTGAACAGCCGCCACCCTGGTTGCAGCTGCCCACATCTCTACCCCAGACAAGCCTGCAGGACCAGGATACCTGCTAACGCTCCAATCTCTTCTCCTCCTGGCAACTCAGGTTTTCAAAATGTACATCCCAAGGTTTCCCGCCTGCATCTCAGCCCCACACTGCCCACTACCCGGAGGTTTTCACTCCTTAGGATAGAGACACAGCCCTACCCAGCCACATGCAGCCCAGCCCCCTCCCAGACCCCCAGCTTCCTCAGGCTCCCTCTCCACTCCTCAAGGCTGCCCCTCGGGTTCTAGCCAGTTCTCCATCTCCTCAACTCCCACCCATCCCCTCAACCCAATCACAAGGACAAAACCTCAAGGAGATTCATGCTGATGTGGCCACCAAGGCAAATTCCATGTCTCTCTGCCCTTGTTAATCCCTTTCCAGATCACCCTTCTCTCCACCCTTATAAATCCCTTTCCAGACCACCCTTCTCTCTGGCCCTATAAATCCCTTTCCAGACCACCCTTCCCTCTGCCCTTACAAATCCCTTTCCAGACCACCCTTCTCTCCACCCTTATAAATCCCTTTCCAGATCACGCTTCTCTCTGCCCTTATAAATAAATCCCTCTCCAGACCTCCCAGGTACTGCTGTCCCTTTTCAGTGTGACTGTTGATTAAGCCTGCAGGTTTCACTGCCCACCCACCCAGCTGTAGGTTCTAAGGGGGCAGAGACTGTGCCAGGTTCTGCTCACCACTGGCCTCCCACACAGGGACACATTCACTTGCACCTAGGACTAATGAACTAATGAAATAGAAAGTAATGAGAGAACTCATGAAACAGAAATGGACATTAACAACGTATTTCAAAATGTTGTTTTGTGGATCTAATGGAAGCTCCACGGTAAGTCCCTGGCACATGCAGGCATCCCACACCTGACAGCCTTGACAGCTCCTCACGCTCAGTATTGTTACGGCTTCTCCACTGGTACCACTGTGATCGGTGCTTGTGTTGATTGTCAGGGAGAAGAGGAGGCAGATTATTATCTCGATAGCAATGAAATTTGCTTATGATTTGAAGATTGCTTGGTTTAGAGGAAGATCCAGGAATCTTACTATTTGGTATTCACTGGGGAAAAGAAAGCTTCTGAAGTCAATATTTGAAATATGCCATCTTTGTCTATATTTAGTTTCTCAGAGAATGCATGCCTACATACCAGTGGACTTCAACATTTTTTCCTAATGAGTGTAATGCAGAGTTTCAATAACAGCTAGGTCTACAATTACTAATATGCATCTACTAATAATTAAAATGTGTTTTTAAAATTTTTTTTAGTTGATAAGCATTTATCTCTTCAGTAATTGATTAAAGTCAAATGAAAATGATACTTCATGCATACTACCAGATTTTCAGATCTCATATGAAACCTGAAGTCATGTCAACAACAAAAGCCTGCAATTATATTAATATACAGAAAATTAAATATATTTGAAACTTTCCTCAAGCTCGGAAATAGCAACATCGTAATCACATTTTTTTATGCTGCTCACAAGACACGGCCACCAGTAAACAAAAAGAAATAACAATAGAACTAAAATGCAAATATAGTATGATTTTAAAAATCTGAACCATAGCTCATTCATCAAATATTGTTTCTGAAACTTGTCTCCACATTTGTACCTAATAAATTATATGTGTACTGATGGTATTATCAGATTTAGTGGGTTTTTTTTTTTTAACAGCTAAAGGAGAATGGTCCATTGTGTTTATGTATTAAAAGGCATGTCTTGAATTGTTCTATTCTTTCACCAAAGCTTATTTGTATAACCAGAAGTTGGCTCTAGCAGCCGAGAAAGTGCTCAGATGCAAGTGTGTTGCCTGCTGTGGCCCCGCCCTGCTCCCACCTGGCCCTCAGCCACCCCATGCTGCATTAGAGATTAGATCAGAATGAGGGCTTCTTAGGACTTCAGACACCGTGAGGCAGACTGAGCTCACACTTGCTGATTATGTTTTTATAACTAAATCTGTCTCCCATTCAATAAACCAAAAGAAAACCTATCAGAGCACTGAGAAAGGCCTCCGAGATGGAACATTTCCACGAACACACCATTGCATCTTGTTGTAAAGTTAACTCAGTTCTGCTTTTCCATTTTCTGTCCGGAATAGGAAGACTCTAGGCCGGGACAGTAAGTGCTCCCCTTTCTGTGTTCTAGCTTGAAGTGCTCTGGACTCAGCCTGGGAGGGAGCCCCTCCCTTGGGCCCTGCCTGGGGTCACAGTGTTGAGCACAGCTGTCATTCATAGCCCTGTCAGCAAGGCCTCCGGGAGCAGCAGAGACAAAGGTGAAGAGCCCTGCGTACAGGGAGTTGGACAGGCTTTTAGTCACGTTCTAACAATCCTTTCTTCCACAACCAAGCACTGTCGGAAAAAAAGTGTGACTGTTCACTCTTCCAGCGAAAAGACTTTGTCTCTTGCAACGTGTGTTTTGCAAGCATTCAATTTTTCCTGTGGCATCCTGTTGGCCGTATTTCAACTTCTCTAATTATAGTCTGGCTCTGATGTCTACAAGCAAAATGCTCAGATAAATGCTTGAGTGATTCTGACCACAGGGACAGATTCATTCACAATCCCACACCACACTCATGAGGTTGATTGTCAGGGTCTCCTCTCCCTTGATTTATAACAGCCACTCCTCTGCATGTGTGGTTCACACCGGCTAGACCAGGTCCAGTCTTGGCATATACAACTGATGTATGTTATCTATTCCTTCAGGACATGCAAGTAGGCTGACTTTCACTGTATAAGCTTCACTCTTATACTTCACTTTGCAGCCTGAGTTCTGGGTCCCATCTTTAGTGAGCCCCCGAATGCTCACGCCTCATTCTACTCACTCCATGGACATCCCTCTCCTTCTGACATCTCATAAGCTCCATTTAGTGTGTTCATACCACTTTGAATCACATATTATAAAGATCTCATTATCAGAGGTGAAAAGAGCATGTTCTGATAATGTCTCATCTGTTAGCACAAATGTAAATGACACCAGCAAAAGTACTGCTCCTTCCCCCAGTGACTGAAATTGATCAGGCACATCAGGAGCACACGCGGAGAATCCTGTGTAGGGCATCTCTTCCACAAGTCAGGACTTCTGATTTGTTTAAAAATGAAAGGATGAGAAGAGAGATGGGGGCGATAGGAACATAGGGAAGGGAAGATCTCATTCCCTATCATAAAGCTGAGATCAGGCGAGGGAAAATGAGGAGAGAATTCACGTGGTTCCACGTGGTTGGGAGATGCATTAGTATCAGAACCAGCCTGTCTTCCTGGGGGCACAGGTGTGGCTGCCATACACACGACCCAGGACCAGACGTGACTGCCTTTAGAGCCAGCTGCCCACTCAGCTTTAGAGAGTTTGATACCAGGAGTTTCTCTGCAAAAAATATTTTCCTAGGTGCTCTAAAAAAAGGCGTATTTTCTTTCTAATGGGCTGTAATTTGAAAGGCAATTATGTTCATGCAATTTCAGGTTGCCATACAGTTCTTTCTTGCCATACCAAAGTTCAGTAATTTGAAAGAGCACTTGCTGTCAAATGCAAAATTAGGTAACCTAGGGCCTGTCAGAAAAAAATGAAATGAAAATTGAGTACACAACCTGGGAAACCTGAATTTAATAACAATTGAAAATATATGTAACTTATAAACTTGTATTTATTTTACAGAAACACAAAATACTAATTACTATCCAAATCTACTCCAAAACAGATGCTCTTTTACATTACTGTATTTTTTCAAAATCAAAACTATAACTAGAACATCAAATAAAGATTTATATCATCTATCACCAGTTCTATGACATTACAAGTTTCCGTAGTGTTAATAAATATAAATAAATAAGAACCGATGATGTAGATAAGCAGGCATTTAGTCTGAAATTCATGCATTTTTTAATGCAGTAGACTTGGTTTTTTAAGTGGAAAATGTTCACAGTAAGAGAGCCAAATACTGTATGTGATGATTGTTACGTGACGGGTACCTGAACATCCATTTTTTGCACATCTCCAAAAAAAGTGATAAAGCAATTACAGAAATGACTAATTTTTGTGAAGCACTAAAAATAATCAAGAATGGAGACAAATAATACTGGTTTGCTCATGTGAAACAAAATAGGTGTAAAATTACTGGAATCTGCTTATAAATGGTGAGTGTTATAAACACACATTCTAAATGTTCCCTAACTAAAGAGAATTGCTTGTTTACAAAAACACAGATCAGTCAACTGTTTTCAGAGAAAGATACAGAACAGAAAAGAAGAAAACAAGTACTATTTGCATGTAAAACAGTGTCTTCAATGTAAGTTATTATCAAGCCTTTTACATAAATACAAAGATCAGTAAGGCCAAGAAATAACATGCTCCCCACTCAAAAAAATAAAAAATAAAAAAAGTAACCTGGCCTGGTGTGGTGGCTCACGCCTGTAGTTCCAGCACTTTGGGAGGCCAAGGCAGGTGGATCATGAGGTCAACAGTTCAATACCAGCCTGGTCAAGATGGTGAAACCCCATCTCTACTAAAAATAAAATTAGCCAGGTGCAGTGGCAGGTGCCTGTAATTCCAACTACTCAGGAAGCTGAGGCAGGAGAATCACTTGAACCTGGGGGGTGGAGGTTGCAGCCAGCCAAGATCGCACCACTGCACTCCAGCCTGGGTGACAGAGTGAGACTCTGTCTCAAACAGAAACAAAAACAAACAAACAAAAAATCTTCTAAGGTATATTGTCTATTGAGTTTATAACTCAATACTAGTGATGTGCATCTTTTTCTATAGAGGTGAATGCTTACTGAGTGCTTTCACACACAGTACATCATTTTATGATGATTTTTAGGAAATCATTTAAGAGAAGCAGCCTGAGAAGGTAATGCTGCGTTTACTCAGAAAAGTCATTGCCCACCTCGTCTACTACGCCTTGTGGTGCGTGATTTAAAGACATCATCTTCAATCTTCACAACAATGTGTAACACATATAATTAATGCCATTTTTGCTGTAGAAACTGAGGCTCAGGGAAGTTTTGTTTCCTGCCCAACATCCTCAGCTGGAAAGGACAAGTCAGGTCTAAATGCGAGTCCATCTAACACCAAAACCTTTGCTACTTCTCTTGGCAACAGCCAGGTCTCTCCATCGATGAGGCAACACGTTTAGAGATGTGATTTATGATGACCTAAGATCGTGTGGGTCAGGAATTGGCCAAAACATAGAACTCAGGTCTCCTGTCTAATGTCCTTCTCATTAGGGTGTGTGTGAGAGTCATGTAGCGTTCTTTGGGATCTGTAGATTCCAGGACCTCCTCAGATACCCAAACCCACACATGCTCAAGCCCCTGTTATAAAATGTGCAGTCTTTGCAAAAAAACCCAGGCACCTCCTCCCCCATACTTTATTTATTTATTTATTTATTTATTTATTTATTTATTTATTTGAGATGGAGGCTCACTCTGTCACCAAGGCTGGGGTGCAGTGGCACAATCTCGGCTCATTGAAACTTTCCCCTTCCAGGTTCAAGTGATTCTCCTGCCTCAGCCTCCCTAGTAGCAGCTGGGATTACAGGCATGCATCACCATGCCCGGCTAATTTTGTACTTTTAGTAGAAAGGGTGTTTCACCATGATGGTCAGGCTGTCTCGAACTCCTGATTTCAGGTGATCCACCCGTCTCAGCCTCCCAAACTGCTGACATTACAGGTGTGAGCCACCGCGCCTGGGCCTCCCTCATACTTTAAATCATCTCCAGATTACTTCTATCTAACACAATGTAAATGCCATAACAACACTGTTACAATATATTATTTAGGGAATAATGACAAGGAAAAAGTCTATACATAAGTACAGACACATTTTTTATTCAAATGTATTCCATCCACAGTTGGGTGCACCCATGGATGTGGAGGGCCAAGTCTACACAGAAAAGTATAACTAAAAGTAGACAACAGTAAATTCTCTAAGTAAATAACAATATTGAGGTCCGCTCAAAAAAGAAATAATTTTTCACCAAAACACAAGATTAGCCATCCAAATATGTTTTAACAGAATTTTCTTCCAGAGTTTTCAAATATTCTGCTCATATGTTCCTGAAGAATATATTGCTAATTATTTATCTTGGCTTCCTCCACATAATTCAGTTGGCATGTAAAATTTTTCATCCAATGTTTAAATAATATAAAGTCTCAAGAGCAATGTCAATGTTAATATATATATTTTTGAGATGGAGTCTTGCTCTGTTGACCAGGCTGGAGTGCAGTGGTGCAATCTCAGCTCACTGCAACCTCCACCTCCCAGCTTCAAGCGATTCCCCTGCCTCAGCCTCCTGAGTAGCTGGCACTACAGGCACGTGTCACCACACCCGGCTAATTTTTCTACTGTTAGTAGATACGAGGTTTCTCCATGTTGGTCAGGCTGGGCTTGAACTCCTGACCTCAGGCAATCCACCTGCCTCAGCCTCCCAAAGTACTGGGATTACAGGCATGAGCCACCACGCCTGGCTCCAACGTTAATATTTTAAAGTAGATTTCATTCTTAGAGGGGTTTTAGATTCACAGAGAAACTGAGAGGGCGGTACAGAGAATTCATGTATCCCCACTGCCCCCATATGTGCACAGCCCCTTCATTATCAGCACGCCCCAGGCGGCACATCTGTTATCACTGGTGAACCTACACGGACGTGTCCTCATCACCCAGAGTCCTGGTTTACACCAAGGTTCACTCCGGGTGTTGTACCTGCTGTGGAGTTGGATAGACAACGACACCTGTCCACCACTACAGGATCACACAACTCCGTTTCACCGCCCTGACATCCTCGTCTGTGGAGTTGGACAGACAGACAACGACACCTGTCCACCGTTACAGGATCATACAACTCAGTTCCACTGCCCTGACATCCTTGTCTCTGGAGTTGGACAGACAGACAACGACACCTGCCCACCACTACAGGATCATACAACTCCGTTTCACTGCCCTGATATCCTCATCTCTGGAGTTGGACAGACAAACAATGACACCTGCCCACCACTACAGGATCATACAACTCCGTTTCACTGCCCTGACATCCTCGTCTCTGGAGTTGGACAGACAGACAACGACACCTGTCCACCATGACAGGATCATACAACTCCGTTTCACTGCCCTGACATCCTCGTCTCTGGAGTTAGACAGACAGACAATCACATCCGTCCACCATGACAGGATCACACAACTCAGTTCCACCGCCCTGACATCCTCGTCTCTGGAGTTGGACAGACAATGACACCTGTCCACCACTACAGGATCACACAACTCAGTTCCACCGCCCTGACATCCTGGGCACTCCACCTGTTCACCCTTCCCACCCCACAGTCCATGATCTCTTTACTGTCTCCAGAGTTCTGCCTTTTCCAGCGCGACATACAGTTGGAATCACACAGTCTGCAGCCTTTTCAGATTGACTTCTTACTTAGTAATTTGCATGTAAATTTCCTCCATGCTTTTTGTGGCATGATAGTTCATTCCTTTTTACTGTTGAATAACATTACAGTGACTGGATGAACCACAGTTTATTTCTCCATCTTCTGAAGGACATCTTGGTTGCTTCCAGTTTTTGGCAATTATATATAATTATAAAATAAACAAATAAATAATGCTTTTGTAAACATCTCTGCATGTTTTTTGTGTGGGTACATGTTTTCGAATCATTTGGGTAAAGTCCAGAAAGCACAACTGCTAGATTGTGTGTTAAGAATATGTTTAGCATCGTAACAAACGAGCAAACTGTCTTCCAAAGTGACTTCACCATATTTGCATTTGTACCCACAATGAAGGACATTCCCCATCGCTCCACATCCTTGCCAGCATCTGGTGCTGCCAGCGTTTTGGGTTTTAGCCATCTAACAGCGGTGTAGGGTTGTCTCGTTGTTGCTTTAGTTTGCGATTCCCTGACATCTGACATTAAGCATCCTCATATGCTTACCTGCCATCTGCAGATCTACACGGGTGAGGTGTCTGTTCAAGTGTTTTGCCCAAGTTTTAATGGGTTCTTCAAGGCTTTGTAGTTGACTTTTATTTCTTTGTATATCCTGTATACAAGCCATTTATCAGAGATTTTTTAAAAATACTTTCTACACGTCTTTGGCTTGTCTTTTCATTATCTTAACAATGTCTTTTGCAGAGCAGAAGTTTTCAATTTTAAGTTAGCAGTTATTTCTTTCATGGATTGCACTTTTGATGTCATATCAAAAGTCATCATCATATCCAACATAATCTAGGCTTTTCCTGTGTTATCTTGTAAGAGTTTTATGAATATAGACTTCCTGTTACAGGGACTAATGATTTAGTTTTTGTCACAGGACAGTCATGTCAGGCACTATCATTAAGAATAAAATATGGTATAACTTTTTTATAGAATTAAAACTAAGTAGGTCACACAGTTTAGGGGATTCTGCATAGGTATAAATATTCGGCAAATTCTCTTTTCTAACACAGCTGCTTTGTAATAGCTCTCTTCCCAAATGAAGCAATTCAGGTTACGACAGGTATTAAATTAAGCATTCAAGTTTGCATTGGGATTTCAGAAGCCCCAGAATGCAGTACACATTAAGGAATAAATAAAGGGGAGAAGCCTGGCAAGTTACAATTACTTCTTTGAGAAATAATAAAAGGTTTATGTACAAAAAAATATGATGTTTCAACAATGTTACATAAGTGTAATCTGAAGTAATAAAGATTTCAAAATGAAATAAGAGCAAGCAGCTACAGAGTGATGCTTCACAGTGCATTACATTAGGGAACATCTATTAATAGATCGTCACAGCAGCTCCTTCTGAAACTCACAGCTGCTTAGGACATCATTGGAACAGGTTCTGACAGAAACACTTGGCCTAATCACTGTCACCTGCCAGGCAAATGCGCCCAAGGTAAGACAGAAGGAAGGAAGCCTGTCCAAATGTGTACAGAAACCCTGGGCCTCTCTCTAGACTCCAATACAACAGAATACAATAGAAATCATAATGGCATATATAATGAAGTCTAAACATGACAAATGCTTGGTTAATATGTTTGATGTTCCTTCTTAATTATGGAAGCCTCCAACTGGGTCCAGAGTTTGGGGGCTGACACCAATGATGCCTGAGCCGATGCCACCGGCTTGTGTCACCCAGACTTGCACTCTGCAAACCTCCCTCCCTCACCTCACCCAACTCCAGGCCACACTCTTGACTATCCACTGTCATCCTCCCATAATCGATTCACATACTCGTGCAAATCCATTATTTTTTTCTTTTTGAATTATAGATTTAGGGGGTACGTGTGTAGTTTTGCTATATGGATATACCATGTAGTGCCGCATGCAGGCTTTTAGTGTAACCATCAGCCAGATAGTTTCCATTGTGCCCATGAGGTAATTTCTCATTTCTTACCACCCTCCCCACTTTCTGAGTCTCCAGGTCTATTATTCTACTATGGTTATGTGTACACTTTATTCAGCTCTCACTTGGAAGTGGAAACATGCAGGGACATGCAGGATTTGGTTGTTTTTGAGTTAATTCATTTAAGATAATGACCTCCACTTCCATCCATGTTGCTGTAAAAGACAAGACTGTATTCTTTTTTATGGGTGACTATATACATATATATATATCTCATTTTCTTTATCTAGTCATTCATTCATTGAAGAACACACTGATTCCAGATATTTGCTATTGTGAATAGTGCCACAGTAAATGTACAAGTATCTTTTTGATATAATGATATAACTTTTTTCCCTTTGGGTATATATCCTTTATTGGGATTGCTGGATTGAATGGGAGTTTTGTTTTTTAGTTTTTTTCTAGAAATATCCATACCCTTTTTCATAGACGTTGTACTATTTATACTTCAACCAACGACAGATAAGTGTTTTCTTTTCTTCACATCTTCACACACATCTGCTCTTTAAAATGTTTAATAATAGCCATTCTGACTGGTACAAGGCCGTATCTCATTGTGGTTTTAATTTGCATTTCTGTGATGATCAGTATTGCTCAGCATTAATTCATATGCTTGTAAACATTTGTTTGTCTTTTGGAAAATGTCTGTTCATGTCTTTTGCCTACTTTTAAGTGTGGTTGTTTTTGTTGTTATTGAGTTTTTTGCATTCCTTGTGTAGATTCTGGGTATTAGTTATTCACTAAATGCAGTTTGCAAATACTTTCCCCCATTCTATAAGTTATCTGTTCACTATGTCGATTTTGTCTTTCACTGTGCAGAAGCATTTTAGTTCAATTTGTCTATTTTTGGGATGTTTTCCATTTGCTTTGAGGTCTTAGTAATACATTATTGGATCATGGCAATGTCCAGAAGAGATTTTCCTAGATTTTCTTCTGGATTTTTTATAGTTTCAGGTGTTATATTTATGTTTTTAACTTGTTTTAACTTTTTTATATGGGGAGAGCCATGGGTCCAGTTGAATTCTTCTGCGTATGGCTGTCCAATTTTCCCAGCACCATTTTTGGATAGGGTATCCTCCCATTAGTGTGTGTTTTCATCGACTTTGTAAAAGATCAGTTGCCTGTAGGTATGTGGATTTATTTCTGGGTTCTCTATTTCTGTTCCTATTTTTATATCAGGACCATGCTCTTTTTGTTACTACAGTCTTGTAGTACAATTTGAAGTCAGGTAACGTGATACCTCCAGCTTTGTTCTTTTTACTTAGAACTGCTTGGCTATTCAGCCTCTTTTTTTAGTTCCACATGGATTTTAGAACTTTTTTTCTAATATTTTAAAAAATGATATGAATATTTTGGTGAGAATTGAACTGAATCTCTAGATTGCTTTGGGTAGTATGGTTATTTTAATAATACTGATTTTTTTCAATCCATGAGCAAGGGAAGTTTTTCCATTCGTTTGTTTCATCTAAGACTTCTTTCATCAGTGCTTCATAGTTTTCCTTATAGAATTCTTTGACCTCCTTGGTTAAATCTAATCCTAGGTATTTTACTTTTTGCAGCTACTGTACATGGAATTAACTTCCCGATTTGGTTCTCAGCTTGATCATTATTGTTGTGTAAAAACGCTACTGATTGTTGTACATTGATTTCTATCTTGCAACTTTATTGACTGAATTCATTTCTCAAATATAGAAGTCTTTTGAAAGAGTCTTAAGGATTTTCTAGGTATAAGATCATATCACCAGCAAACAGAGATAATTTGACATCCTCTTTTCCAATTTGGGTGCCTTTTATGCCTTTCTCTTGCCTGACTGACCTGGCTAAAACTTTCAGTGCTATGTTGAATAGGAGACGTGAGACTGAACATCCTTGTCTTGTTCTAGTTCTTAGGAGCATGCTTTTGGTGTTTATCCATTCACTATGATGTTGACTGTGCGTTTCTCATATATGGCTATTATTTTTATGTATGTGCCTTCAATACCTAGTTTGTTGAGGGTTTTATTATGAAGGGATGTTGGAATTTATTGAATGCTTTTTCTGCATCTATTGAGATGATTATATGGTTTTGGTTCTTACTTTTTGTAAGAACGTGGTGAATCACATTTATTGACTTGCATATCTTGAACCACCATTGTATTTCTGGAGTTAAAACTCATCTGATCACGATAAATTTTTGATCACATTTTGACATGCTGCTGGACTTTATTTGCTAGTACTTTCTTGAGGATTTTGCACCTATGTTCATCTAGAATATTTGCCTGTAGCTTTCTTTGTTGTGTTCTTGCCAGGTTTTGTTATCATGTTGACACTGGTTTCACAAAATGAGTGAGAAATGAGTCCTTCCTCCTCATTTTTTAAAATCGTTTCAGTAAGATTAGTACCAGTTCTTCTTTGTACATCTGGTATAATTTATCTATGAAGCCGTCTGATCCTGGGCTTGTTTTGGTTAGAATTTTAAATCATTTATTCAATTTAATAAGTTGTTATTTGCTTGTTCAGGATTTCTATTTCTTCCTGGTTCAATATTGAGAGGTTGTATATTTCCAGGAATTTATGTTTTTCCTGCAGGTTTCCTAGTCTGTGTGAACAGACATGTTCACAGTAGTCTTTGAGGGTCTTTTGTATTTCTGTGGTATCAGTTGTAGTGTCATATTTATCATTTCTGATTGTTTAAATCTCTCTTTTTTTTCTTGGTCAATATAGCTAGTGGTCTATCAATTTCGTTTATCCTTTCAAAGAAACAACTTTTTATTTTGTTGATCCTTTGTATGATTTTTTTGGTCTCAATTTTATTTGGTTCTGCTTTTATCTTTATTTATTTTCTTCTGTTAGCTTTGGGTTGTTCTTCTTTTTCTGGTTCCTTAACGTGCAATGTTAGGTTGTTAATTTGTAATATTTCTATTTTTTCATGCAGGAATTTAACGCTATAAAGTTTCATTTCAGCACTTATTTTTCTGTATCCCAGATGTTTTGGTATGCCATAGCTCCATTTTCATTCAGGTAAAGAAAATTTAAAAATTTTCCATCTTAGTATCATTCTTCACCCCAAGATCATTTCAGGACCAGATTGTTTTATTTACATATGTGTTATAGTTTGGGAGTTTCTCTTGGAATTGTTTTCTAGTTTTATTCCACTATGGTCTGAGAAAGTAAAGTACTTTATATAATTTTGATTTTTGAAAATTTACTGAGACTTGTTTTGTGTCCTTACATGTTGTCTGTCTTGGAGAATGTTCTAGGCACTGAAGAGAAGAGTATATAATCTGCAGTTGTTGAGTAGAATGCAATGTGTTTGTTAGGTCCATCTGGTCCACATTCAAATTTTAGTCCACTAATTTTTAGTTGATTTTCGATCTCAATGATTTGTCTAGTTCTCTCAGTAGGGTATTGAAGTCCCCCACTATTACTGTATTGCTATTTTCTTAGTGGTAGTACTATTTGTTTTATGAATCTAGGTGCTCCAATGTTGGATGCATATATATTTATGATTGTTACAGCTTCTTGTGGAATTGATACCTTTAACATTATATAATGAACTTCCTTGTCATTTCATGTTTCTACATTTAAAGCCTGTTTTATCTGATATTAGTGTAACTACTCATGATTGCTTTTGGTGTCCTTTGCATGGAACATCTTTTTCTACATTTTTACCTTGAGCCTACTAATGTCTTACCAGTCAGGTGGGTTTCTTGTAAGCAGCATATGGTTAAATAATGTTGTTGTTGTTTTAAATTAATTTAGCCACTCTGTATCATTTAAGTGAAACATTTAATCTATTTATAGTCTAAGTTAATATTGATATGTGAGGTGCTGTTCCTGTCATAATGTTAATTGTTCCCTAGTTGCTTTGTAGTCTCATTTGGGTAATTTTTTTATGAGACCTGTGAATTTTCTGCTTTGTATGCTTTTACTATGGTGAGCATCAACATTTTGTTTCCACGTGTAGAATTCCTGGGAGCATTTGTTACAGGGCCAGTCTCTTGGTGAAAATTACTTTAGTGTTTTCTTGTCTGGGAAATAGTATACTTCTCCCTCATTTATGAAGCTTAGTTTAGCAAGATATAAAATTTGTGGTTGATAGTTTTTATCTTAAGAAGTCTGAAAGTAGAACTTTAATCTCTTCTGGTTTGTGAAGTTTCTCTTTGTAAGTCCATTGATGGGCTTAGGAATTTGATGGACTTTCCTTTACAGGTAATCAGATGCTTTTGTCTTGATGATTCAAAGTTTTTTTCTTCACATTGTCTTTGGATAGTGTGATAATTACAGGTCTTGTTGAAGTCCATTTTGCATTGTATCTTTCTAGAGTTCTCTGAGCCTCTTATATCTGGAGGTCTAAATCTCTAGCAAAACTAAGGAATTTTTTTTCAATTATTTCCTCAGATATGTTTTCCAAACTTTTTCACTTTTTCTTCTTCCTCGAGAATACCTATGACTTGTAGGTGTGGATATTTTACATAACCCCATACTCTTTAAAGGCTTTGTTTAAAATTTTTTTTCTTTTATGTTTGTCTGAGTTAATTTGAAAGACAGGTCTTCAAACTCTTGAGATTCTTTTTTCTGCTTGGTCTATTCTATTGTTAATGCCTTCAACAGTATTTTGTAATTCCTTCAATGAAGTTTTCATTCTTAGAAGTTCTGTTTATTTGTTTAATATCTATCTCTTTGGTAAACTTTTCCTTAATGTCCTAATTTGATTTCTTTCTGATTTCCTTCTGTTGGCTTTCAATTTTCTCTTGAATCTCAACAAGTTTCTCTAAAATCAATATTTTGTATTCTCTATCTGTATTTCCATGTTTTCATTTTGGTTAGGATATACTGCTAGAGAATTAGTGTGATATTTGGGGGCTGTTGTAATACTCTGTTCATACTTTCAGAATTTCTGGTTCCTTCTCATCTAGATAAACTATGTCTCCTTGTTATTTTTGAATTTACTTTCCTTTGGATGAATTTTTTCACCCTTGAGGATGTGACTATAATGTGTGTTGTGTAGGGTCATTTGGCTTTTGTTTTAGGTGCTTTCAATGGCAAAGATTCTGCATGAACTCCTTAGCTATAGATAGCCTTTGTATGATGGCTTTCTCAAGTGCTGGGTGTAGGAGTGATGTACTGGTTAGGTGAGTAGACTAACAGCCTCATGCAGAGACAGAGTGGTGGAGGTCTCAAGAATCTCATCATGCTTCTTTGTGCTGTTCAATTGTGTCAACAGGTTTTGTAACGGGTTGTGTAGTTCCCTCTCCAGGCTAGTAGGTGGTACATGCAGGTAAGAGCCGGTTGTGGTGGTAGCACAAGGGTTTATGTTTAATCTTTGTTTACCAAGAGAAGCTCCCTGGTGCTTCAGGCAATGGGCTGGTCTCTGGAATGCCTGGTGGCCTGGGCTCCCCACTCAGCCCCAGAGGGGGGTCTGTTTGGCTAGACAGGGCAGGCCTGCCAGACCACACTAAGTAGAAATGCAAGAACTGCTGAGGTGAGTGATGGAAAAGGTCTCCATCTAGTTCTGTCTCTGTCATGGCCACCTCGTCTGAGCTCCTGCCACAGCTCCCATCCTCACATTCTGTGGCCCACAGCACAATCAGACTGAAGTCTTTAATGAAGATCAGATTATGCTACTTTCCTGCTGAAAACCTGGTTGCTCTCACCACAGACAGAATGAAATTCAAATCCATTGCCAATATCTGCATGATCCTACATCTCTCCCTTCATTTCCTGCATCTCAAGTCACTGTCAACAGGCTGGAAATCATGGTCCATTCTCAGCCCTGATACGTGTTCACCATGTCCTTCCCTACAGGTCCTCATGGCTGGCTCATGGCTGACATCCAGGCTTCCGTTAAGAAGCCGCGTGCTTAGAGAAGGTGCCCAGCTTAACTTAGTGCTTGTCACGCCCCCAGTACATGTTCTCATATCCTTCTGCTCTATATCCTACATACCCCTAAACATTTTAATAAAATTATTCTGTTTGTGAAATTGCTTATTTCTTTGCCTTCTTCTGATTCCACCAAAAAAGTAAGGTACAGTGAGTATGAGACCTTGTGTACCCGTAGCGTGGTATCCAGAACAGTGCCTGCTACAAGGCGGACACAAAACGAAGTGCTGCTGAGTTGATGGCCAGACACACATAGAGTATTGGTACTGGCAAAACAGGAAAAAAAAAAGTCTCATTTGACAACCTTAGGCATCTTATCCAGTAGTTTTGGCTTTGTTGACATTTTACATTATTAATACAATATTAAATAAACAATGAAACAGAAGGAATCAGACATTTTCAAACTTTGCTCCTCTTGTTCATTCACTGCTACAGAGCAACCCTCATCTTAATAGAGGAAAATTTTAGGTACTGCAGCATCTCCAAAATGTCTTTCTTGTGTTGCTTTCATCAACACCTAGTGGTAGTAAAAAAAAAAAACTGGGTAACTCAAATACAAGCAATATAAATCAGCAAAGATAACTAGTTTCCACCAATATATACACACACATACATATATATGTTGATACAGATACACATATATGTATGTCTATATGTAGATATATAGATACACACAATGTTTGTGGCAGCATAAGCCTATATATACATTTTACTTTCCCACTTTTTATTTAGATGAAGTCACAAGAAATGTTTATATTTATTCCTCAACCCATTTTTCTACAAGGTCTATGGAACACAACAATAAATAGTAGGCTCAGGAACAAACACGATCAGAAATCCTGGGAATTCTGTTGAATTAGAAATTGAAGGTACAATGTAAGAGGAAAGAAGTTGCTCACTTCTGAGCTGATTTCTGGCAGCCGAAGTTGCCAGAAAGGCAAGTGTTTGAAAAGTTCTCTTGGTTTTTAAGTGAAAACTACCTAATTGTCAAATATTTAAATTAATCTATTTTAACCCAGTATGGACCAGAAAACTACAATCAAAACACCTCCATAACACTTAGGCCACCTGTGTGCAATCACAAGTTGAGAGTATGTTTGCTTATGGTCAGTCACACCTATCTAACCATCACTAGAGGTTAAGAAAGACAATAAAAGTGTTTCCTCATAACAAGGCAAACAACAACAAAAAATAACTTCCACTAAATAATGACTTTTGGGACTTGCTCAGTTCATATGTTAAAATTTTAAAACCAGAAATTCTATTTTCTATGTCTTTTGGAGCAAAAGTTGGAGCTGTTTGCCAACTAATTCCCTCTCTCCTCCTGACTGTGTTCCTTTTCTACATACTATAGGGAAGTTGTGCTGCTCTTCATAGAGAGGAAGGAAGTAATATAAGTCAAAGAAAGTGTGGCGTGAAAGAGCTTTGGGAAAATTATATAACTTAAATGAAACTGACACATTCCTAGAAAAACATAAACAAAGTTGAATGAAAAAATACATAATCTGAATGTATATCCAGCAAACACAGGCAATGAAATAGTAGTTTCTAGTGAATTCTGCCAAATATTTAAAAAATAATGAATACAAATTCTTCACAAACTCTTCTAAAAACATCAAGAGGATATAATTTCCAACTTATTCCATGGAACAAATATTACCCTGACACAGACCAGACATCACAAGAAAACTACAAGATAATAATCCTCACGAACATAGATGCAAAATGCTAAACAGAATACAAGCCAATCAAATCCACCAACATTTCTAAAAGATTATACATCATGTCTATGTGGGATTTATACCAGAAATGCAAGGTTGGTTTAACATCTAAAAGGAATTTATCCAATACCCCATATGAAGTAAATAAAAGACAAAATCATATGATCACCTCAAGAGATGCAGAAAAAGCATCAGATAAAATCACACAGCCTTTCATGATAAAAATGTCCATCAAACTAGGTACAAAACAGAACTTACTCAATCTGATAAAAGTTATCTGTGGAAAATCCATAGTAAACAATATACACAGGAAGAAAGTCTGAGTGTTTTTCTGCTAAAATAAAGAATGGGACAAATATGTTTATTCTTGCCACTTCAATTTAACATTTTACTGGGTGTGCCTATCAAAGGAATATGAGGAGGAAAAAAGAACTAAAACTCATCTAGATAGGAAATTAAGAAGCAAAATTACTCTATTTGCAGATAACATGATCCTGTACTTAGAAAATTTTAAGAAATCTGTTAAAATTATTTGAACTAATAAATGAGTTTAGCAATGTGGCAGGATACAAGATCAATAAGCAAAAGTCAACTGTATTTATATATGTTTGCAATTAACATTCTAAAAAATAAAATTAAGGAAATAATTCTATTTATAGGAGTTAAACTGAAGAATAAAAACCCTGAGAATAATTTCATTAATAGAAATGCAAAACTCTCAAACCTATATATCATTGTTAATGAAAATGAAAGAACTAAATAAATGGAAGAACTAAATAAATAGAAAGACATTCCATGTTAATGGATTGAAGACAATATGGTTAAAATTTAATAAAGTCTTAATATTGTGAAGATGGATAATTCTCAGATTGATCCACAGATTCAATACAATGTCTATCAAAATCCCAGCTGACTTATTTGCAGAAATTGACAAGCTAATTCTAAAATTTTATGGAAGTTCCACGAACCCAGGATTGTCAGAAACAATCCTAACAAAGAAGAACAAAGTTGGAGGGTTCACATTTCCTAATTTCAAAACTAACTACCAAGGAACAATAATCAAGGTAGGATGGTGCTGGCATAAGCATGAAAATATTAATACAGCTTTATAAAACAGAGATATAGATCAATGGAATGGGAATGAGTATCCAGAAACAAACCCTCACATGTATTATATAATTTGATTTTCAACAGGATTTCCAGGACAATTCAAAGGGGAGAAGAAAAGACTTTTGAAAATATGATGCTGGGATCTCTGGATATCCGCATTTAAAAAATAAATATATTTGTTCTTCACACAATACACAAAATATAAAATATGCTCAGAATAGACCCTTTACCTAATAGTAAGAAATAAAATTATAAAAGTCCAAAGGAAAACACAGGCATATATCTTTATTATCCTGAGTCAGACAATTGTTTGCTAGATAAAATAAGAAAACAAACATATGGCAAAAGAAAAAATAGATCAACTGAACTTCATCAAAGTATAAAACTTTCCATGACAAAGGATACTTTGAAGAAAATGAAAAGGTAACTCACAAAATGAGAGTAAATATTTGTAAATCATATGCCTACATGTATCCAGAACATAAAGTTATTTTTTAAAACACTCACAACTGAAAAGATAATTAATCCAATTAAAATGGAAACACTGGAAAATATACAAATGGCAAGTAATCATACGTGAAGATACTTAACATTAATCATTAGGGAAATGCAAATCAAAGCCACCAGCTCACACTCACTAGAGTGATTTTAATAAAAAAAACAGACACAAAGTTTTAGCAGTAATATGCAGACACTGGAATCTTCATACACGGTTGGTGGGGATGTCAAGTGGTACAATTTTCTTCATCCAGTATTATCACATCAGAGACACTACTGATTTCAGGAATTTCGAAAATAATGAAATAGAATTGGAAACAGTGTGGCCAGTAATTCCACTCATAGTTTTTTACTTAAGAGAACTGAAAACCAGGTCCATTCAAAATCTTATAAATATTTACAGCATCATTATTTATATTAGTCAAATAGCAGAACAACCCGAAGTCTATCAACTGATGAATGGATAAACAAAATGTGCTACAATGGAATATATCTGGTAGTAACAAGAAAACAGTCTGATACTATAATGTGGATGGAACTTGAAATCATTATGCTAAGCAAAAGAAGTCACAAAAGACCAACTGTATGACCAACACTATGTAAAATGTCCACAGAAGGCAAATCTTTAGAGATATAAAGTAGATTTGGTGTTGCCAGGTTTTGGGGAGGGGGTAATGGGGACTGATTGCTTAATGGACGTGGGGTTTTATATTAAGGGTGCTCAAGAGTTCTTAAATTTGGACTATAGGGATGGCTGCACAGCTCTGTGAATACACTAAAAATCAACGAACTGTAGACTTTGGGTGAACAGTATGGTGTGTGAACTGTATCTTAATACATCTAAAAAAGAATAAGACAGCTTTGGGAATAAAGATTTGGACAGGCCACACTGTGTGATGGCCTCAAAGAGACAATATGTTGGCAGCTGCTTTTCAACATGAACTTAATTGTCATAAAATGACCCCCTGCACCGTCACATATGAAATGCAACGTGGAAGGGGAGCGAATTCCTGGTCTTAATCTCATTCTTGTAAATTGGGAAGATATTCCAAAGTTATTCAGAAATGAAGTCTGAGAGAAGGTAGACTTGCGTCAGTCGATGGTAATCTATTCCATTCGTTCAGTCATTCATTCATCTTGTATTGCAGATTCTTGAAGTCTTTTATTAAATATTTTTGAAATTTTGTCAATAGTGTATCCCTGAGGGTGCCAAAAATAAATACTAAATACTGTATCAAGAAAGTTTTGTAGTTGTAATTTGATTATCATGTCTGTTTCATTTCTTTAATTTCTTCAGCAGGAATATTTATCATGTGTTTTGTCCTCTGTATCTATTATCCACTTTCTCATATTTTTACTTGTCTTTTTTTGTTTTCTTAGCGTAATTTTCTCCACATCACTAACTCAATTTCCCCAATATCTCTTTTCTGCTTCCTATTCTGTGAATGCACCTTTTTTGCTTTACAAAATAATCAAATGTGTGCTTTTCAGTTCCATAGTCAGTATTGATAATTTATATAAAATATGTTTCTTTCAAAAGAAAATCCTATTTGAGGTTATTTCCTTCATCTGCTTCGCATGCCTGATGCTGCAGGTGCATGCTGGCTCACGGTGTGTTATTTCATTTACCTGCATCACATGCCTGATACTATAGGTGCATGCTGGGTTGTGGTGGAGTCAACGTTTCTGTCACTTTTGTTTCTCGACTTGAGTAACAGGTGAGCACGGCGTCACTCGCAAGTGCTCCCTGCCAGTCTGCTTCAGAACAAAATTTCTCTCCCAGATACAAGCTTAAAGGCAACAATCTCTCATTAAATTTCTTATCATTTATTGATAAATATAATGAACTGAGAATGAATTTGCTGTCACCACTGCTGCCTGGTCTCGGGATGACGTGCAGGGAACTCATTCCTGGGAAACCTGAACCAGCTGTGCCTTCCCTGTGCTGGGAAAATGCTTGTCCGGCAATCAACCCTAGATGCTATCCCTGCGGACAGTGTTGTCCTCGCCATTTTCCAAGCAGCCACACGCCTCCATCTAGGGCTGATGCCCTGAGAGCTACCTGGAGTGAAAAACATGCCTCACATTCCAACTCATGAGTATTATGGCAAAACGACAACAGGATTATGGAAAACAGAATAAGCCAGGATAATTAGTCAGGTATTAACTATAAATATTCTAACTGATAAGGTCCGTTTGTGTGCATAAATCATTATAGCCTGCCTTGTCATCCTAGAATTAAAGTCACAATTGTGTGTGTGTGTGCGTGTGTTTAATATTACATAACTTATAAGCTCCTTCTCTATAACTTCAATTTAATGTACTGACTATTTTAACAATGAGGCAAGACTTAGGAAATTGAATCATTCTTTGAGGTCATGGCATTCATCCTTGAAATCCATTATACATTAATACATAGACTTTCAGGAAGAACTAGCTATAATCCCTACAGTTATGGAACAACACAACTGCCATCTGGTTTTCTCTGTCTCTGGTACTAAATCCTCTCATTACCAGCAGAAACAGGCAAATTAAGAGAAAGTTTTCTCTGTAGCGTGACCAGACATAAACCATCAGCATATCTTAAGGTTTTTACTGGTCTCAGGATGGTAAGTACTTAATGAGTAAATGGGAGATTGAAAGAAAGGTCAGTAAATCATGACTAAAAAAAGCATATAGATTTCCCTTTTAAAATAATACAATATACTCCTTCCAACCTGCAAAAATAAAGAGGTAATGACTTCATTTTAAAAGGTAAGTTTTCTAATTCTTTTTCTTTCTAAGAAAAGGGTGCCAACTTTTCCCTCTGACTTAGGATGGCATTTCCAGAATTAGGAATGATATAAAAAGAGTTACTATATACCAATTTTATTGGATTTATTTTAATAATGTGCTTTTTCTCCAAGTTCAATAAAAATGTGCACATCAAAATTGATAATGCATAGAACTGACCAAAAAATTACATTCACAATTTATAATTGAGATAAGTGCTGTTATGGACTGAATATCTGTGTCCTCCCAAAATTCCTTGGTGATGCTGAAGCTCTAATCTGCAATGTGATGGTGTTAGGAGATGGGGTCTTTGGGAGAGTATTAGGTCACGGGGGTGGATCCCCCTCATGTGATCTGTGCCCCCGTAATAGGAGAAAGAGGCAGGAGAGCTCCACCACCACGTGAGGACACAGTGAGAAGGGGCCGTTCGTGAACCCAAAGCAGGCCCTCATCAGACACTGAAGCCACCAACTCCCTAAACCTTCATCTTGAATTTCTAGCCTCCAGAATCTGTTGAAGCCACCAGGTCTGTGGGATTTGATTGCAGAGGCTTGAGCTGACTGAGATGCCTCTGGTGGAGCCCCCTCCTCTGATTCGCACCTGCAAAGTACAGAGCAAGGCCTCTCTGAGCCGGCTCCAGAGCGGAGGCTCCAGACAAATGGAGGAACTGAATGGCCATGGATGTCCAGCCCCTCTGAGGGCAGTGAGAACCCATGAGCTATTTGCCTTTAGTAAAGAATAGAAGGAAAATATGGCAGCAATAAAAGTAGATTTTAAAAAGAAAGGTGAAAGGTTAGCAAAGGCATAAAGCTGTGTGTTGAGTTAGAATAATCACAAAGGGGTCAGCAGCTGCTCCCCAGCTCCCGGAGGTGCTCAGGGCAGGACACAGAGTGGAGCCGTGACTGGATGCCACCCCTGTCCTGGACCATGCAGCAGGGTCCCCTTGGCTTCCTTTATGCAATAAACTACATAACTTAGATTAAAACAACAAGGGCATTGACAGAGTCCAATAGCCAAAGTTCACTTGAGAAGATACAGATAACCTGAATTGCCCTAAATCTAATAAAAAAATTGCATTATTTCCCAAAGAAGGGTCTAGTCTTAAGTCACTTTACTGCTAGGTTATTTCAAAACGTTCTAAAATATAGTAGGAGAGAGAACAAGTCCCAATTCATTTCATAATGCCAGAATTACCCTACTATCAAAAGCAAATATATTAGGAGAGAAAATTGGGGATTATATACCTCATAAAGTTAACTGCAAATATCTAACAAAATGAAGTCAATCATTTTCAGCAGTGGATTAAAAGAAAAATACATAATCCCTATTGATAGTTATACCACTATTGCAAGTTTGCATAAAATTTGAAAATCTATGTGATACACCATATCAGACTACAAAACTAAAACCATATGAACATCACAATAGATACAAAGTAAGTTTTCCACTAAATTCAACACATTTAGGATAAAAACTCTCAGCAAACTAGGAATGGAAAGGGGGACCTTCTCAAACCGACAATCTACTGAGTGTTAACAATCAATGGAGAAAAATGGACTATTTATTCCTGAAATCAGGACAACCACTAGGATACTCCCCTAATAAAATGTCTTTTTAACATTTCATTAGAGATCCTAGCCAATGCAAGATGGAAGGAAAAAATAAAAAAAGAAGTCTTATGTCAGGGAGAAAGAAGTAAAACTGTCTTTATCCCAGATAACATGATTGCCTACATAGAAAATCTTGAATAATCTAAAAATAAAGCCGCCAAAACTAGTAAACAAGTTTGACAGTCACAAGATATAAAGTAAACAAAAATCAGTTGAATTTATGTATGGTAACAACAGGAAATATTTGAAAACTGAACTTAAAAAAATACAATAAAATAAAGTATATGAACATTTAGTCATAAACTTAAAATATGTGCAAGACATATACAATGAAAATTGTAAAACATGGCTGGTAGAATTTGACGGAGATTTAAATAAGAAATATATTATGTTCACAAATTGAAAAATTCAGTATTTTAACATGTTTCACAAGTTGAGCTATATACACATAAAATCACAAAACAGCACCAGGTGTTTTTGTAGAAATGGAGAAAGTGATTTTATATTTATATAAAAATGCAAAAAAAAAGTTTCTATAAAACTACAAATATACATCTTATAAGGACCAGCAGGCACACTCCCGGGAGCTTAACCCAAGAGCAATGGAAATCCGTGTCTAAAGAGTCCACATATGAACGTCCACAGCCACTTTATTCATAACTGCCTAAACCTGGAAGCAATCGAAAGTGCCGTCCACAGCAGAAGGCTGAGCAGACTGTGGCACCTCAACCCAACATAACACCCTATTGACCCCACCTCCTCACAGGTGAGTTCTGGAAGCATTGGGATAAGCCAAAGCCGCCTGAAAACAGAAGCCAAAAAAATCAAAACTCCATATAGTAAGAGTCTACTTATTCGACATCTGGAAAAGGCACAACTCTAGGGACACAGAATAGGCCAGTATGGCCAGGAGGGGTGGGATGGGATTAACTGCAATGGACTCAAGGCTTCTGGGGTCATGAGTATCTAATCTTGATCAGAGTTGTGGCTCCATGATTACATCTGAGCATGGGCCTCAGGTGGCCCAGGGTCTCCCCACCTGGGTATCCACGCCTCGGTCTCCCATGTCTTTGCTGTGACCTCTTGATGATGCCCCAAGAAAGCCTTGTTTCCTCTCAATGTTACAGGCTGGGAAAGATGCATAGATGCGTATTTCTTTTTTTCTTTCTTTTTTTTTTTGACGGAGTCTCACTCTGTCGCCCAGGCTGGAGCACAGTGGCGCGGTCTCGGCTCACTACAAGCTCCGCCTCCCGGGTTCACGCCATTCTCCTGCCTCAGCCTCCTGAGTAGCTGGGACTATAGGCGCCGCCACCTCACCCGGCTTATTTTTGTATTTTTAGTAGAGACGGGGCTTCACCGTGTTAGCCAGGATGGTCTCGATCTCCTGACCTCGTGATCCGCTCGCCTCGGCCTCCGGAAGTGCTGCGATTACAGGCGTGAGCCACCGCGCCCGGCCAAGATGCGTACTTCTTAAAGGAACTGAAAGTCACTATGTGCCCGCGTCCTGCCAAAGGGGCGGGAGGCTCCGCATGAGGTGATGAGGAGGAAGGCGCGGGCTGTGGCGGGCAGGGCAGGGCGAGGCTGAGCGCGGGAAGCTGCACCTGGGCGGCCGAGAGGCCTGCAGAGGCCGAGTCGGGCGTCATCCTGAGTGCAGACCCGGAGGCAGAACTGCTGGGCGGAAATGGAGCGGCTGCGCCCTTCCACGTCTCCAGAACCTGCTCCTCAGTCTTGTCCTCAGTACCCCTGTCCTTGTCTAGGAGGCCTCCCTTCATCTCCGGAGGTCCCATCAACCCTCCTGTCCTCCAGGCCTCTCTCCACAGCCTCCCCTTGGTTCCCAGAGCTGCTGTGACAAAGGACCACACACGCAGTGGCTGAAAGACGCAGACAAATCCTCTCATGGCTCTGGCACTCGGAATCCTGGAATCCACGCGTCAGAGGGGCTGCTCGCCTGCGAGAGTTCTCGGGAGAATCTTCCGTTGCTTCCTCCAGCCGCTAGAGGCGCTCGAGTCCCCTGGCTCCGGGCACTTACCGCGAACCTCTCCTTCCATCCTCATCTCTCGTCGGACGCTGACAAAACCTGCCCCTACTGTCAAGTCCCTCGTGACACACTGGGCCACCGGATCATCCCAGGTCTCCACCCCAGGAGCCTTCACTGAGCCACCTCTGCAGAAGCTCTTGCTACCTAAGGTCCAGTGTCCACAGTTCAGGATCAGGAGGCAGACATCCTCGGGGACCATCTCTGCCCACCACACCTGCCGTGTGCAATTCTCTGGCTGGCTTTAACCCAGCACAGTCTAGCCTCTCCTCTCCTTCTCAGTCATGGCACAACCATCCCAGGCTCCAAAAGCGCCATCTCCTCTAAGCTCCTACAGTGCTTCCGGGACCTAACTGCATTCCGCCTTTTATCACCTCCTGCCACTTCAGGGATGATGTGGCAGATGACAACCACCTGGCAGATGACAACCACCTGGAGGATAGAGGTTGTGTGTTCTAGAACTTCTGCATTTTCCAAAGCACCCAGCACATGGTAAGGACATGATCAACACTTCAGAAACACGTGTCTGAAAATTATTTGTAAAAACATATATAACAATAATCGAATGTTACTCATTTATAAAACAGCCGCAAGTATTCCAATTTTAATCTAAAAAGCATTGAGAATACTCAATAAAATTTAGCCCCTAGTTATGTACTCAAAATTGCTAAGTGTTTACTGGTTTTCTAATATGTTCTATTTTCTGTATTGCCAAGGACATTTTCTTTAAACAACACAATCTGTGCTTTAATTAGAACACTGCTACATTTTGTCTTTTCGACTAAAAGAACAAATCTTCTATTTAAGGAAGAAAAAAAAATGTTCCACTTGCTAAGAAAGCAATTTTTCCTGGGCATTTCACATAATCTCCGATAGTCTTTTAGGAGGCAGAGGCTATTAAACACGATGTGAGCATCAGGCTCTGCCCCGGTATGCCGATCCTTCTTAGGGGATCCTGAGCTGTCCAGAAAGTTCCAAATGTGTCTTATCTGAAATCTTCCCCTTTTAACTAACCATAACAACCTCATTCACAACATCTGTCCATTCCTACATAGGAAGTCCTATTTATGTAAATCTGCATTATCTGTTAATCTAGTTCAACTCATGTCAAGGGGCATTTTTTAAAATGTTAAAAATGAAAACAGAAACCTGATTCCAGGTGAGATTTTCTCTTCTCTAAAGGGTAAAGTTACCTTTGTCATTCTATCCCAAACAACCCTGGTAGAGCGTGTGAGAAGAAGGTCTGGGAGCCACCCCTCCCCCGCCCAGGGGCCACAACTGTGCTCAGGCCATGAGGGTACAGAGGCCATCTCGGCCATGTGCCCAAATGAGCTGCCTGTCCTCAGTGCTTCCCCAGCCCCCCATGCAAGACTGTGTGAAAGGAAAATTGATACTCAGCACATGGGAAATCCTCTGATTTTCTCTCACGCTCTCTCTCTATTATTTGCAGGGAATGTATTTTTCCCTGTAAATAATAAAAATAAATAAATAAAATATAAATCCCTCTCCCCTCTTTTCTGAGCTTTGCTTCTCAGAAAATAAAATAAAATAGGTTGGGTCTCCATACACAGTACTTTCTTCCAAATATTGTCTCTTTCTTGTCTATGAAACTGTGATAACACTTGACTATCTCAATATTAATCATTATTGCAAGAAAATTAAAGTTATGAGGATTCACAATATAGGAGAAACATTTATGTCAGTTGAAAGAGTAACTCGGATAAAAAGCCAACCAGTGTGGGCTTCCTTTAGGTGAAACTGCTCTCAGATGGTCCTATCAGAAGACAGGTTAATTACCAACTTGTGTAGCCAAGAATTACCATAAAATCAACCACAGAGAATGCTAGATTTCTGACTGAAGGTCTGAGGTATCAGTTTACCAGCATCTGTTTCTCTCTGAAAATTATCCTGTGCATATCCCCCGAAATTAAAAAGCAAAATGGCCTTAATTTGAGGATTGGATCCTCCCAGGGTGTCTCTGCCCGGCCCAGCACAGGGGGAGCTGGGGAGCTGGGGAGCTGCAGGCCCTCTTATTCCTAGCAGGGTCCCACAGCTCAAGTTGAGGTTCTGGTTTTTCCACTTCCTAGAAAAGAGACACATCCTTGAACTCACACAAACCCTTCTATTTTAGAGGAAGAAAATACCTTAATTACAGAAGTTGCTCTAGCATGAAATGTTTCCTCACCAGTTTCTAAATTTGCCAAAAAAAAAAACTTGTCTTTCTGTTTAATGGCTGTAGGCACCTGCGTTTCCGTTGCTTTTCTTTGATGGATCCTGATATAAATTCAGCAGGAAAAGCTCTTCCTGGAAGGGAGTCCGTGCTGTTTTCTTTAGGAGGGAGTGGTGTGTGGTCTGCAGAAGCCACATTATGTCTAAGAATGAGAGTGATATATATTTGCTTTTCAGGCAACATTTGATGATTGGATTTTCTGTCTTCACAAATTGAGGTGATTGTTTTTGGGGGAAAAAATGGACATATAATATGCTTCTGCACAGAAAAACTCCCCCAGCAAATTGTGTAGCCTAGAACATCTCTTTTCTAGTGTTATTGAAGAAAACTATGTAAAAGAAACAAATAGGTTCATGTCAATCCTCGTTAAATTCTGATTGATAATAAAACTTCTACTGTGCTCCAATAAAATAAGCATTAGACTTGAAGACCTAAGGTCTGGGTTCAGGAACTGAGAAGTGGGTGCTTCCTTCCCTGTGGAGCTGACGCAGCACCTGGACATCTGTTACCTTTGCCTTCCCCGCTGAGAACACACTGACTTCTTCAGCACTGTCCTGAGTCACGGGGCTAAGGCAGTGCCCTCATGGAGGCAGTTTATGATGGCAGGATACGCCAAGTGAAGGAGCGATTTCAGGACAGCAGGGCCACAGCTGACCTCACGGTGCTCAGGACAGGTGGGGCCACAGAAGGGGGAACCAGGACCAGTCAAAGTGGACCAAAGGGACCGGGGAGGTCGAGAGGGGATGGGAGAGGGTGGATGACATTTATCAGACAGCAAAGAAGCACCGAGTATCTTCTACCCAGCAAATGGCACAAAGCTCCTGCTTGGACTGTGGAGAAATGAGTGGAATGAAAAAGCCTCATCCTGGAAGATTTGAGTCTCACTTCCCTCAGTAGAAGAAACACGCACTTCCCATTTCCATCAACAATCAGAGAGGAGGTTTTGCCCTTTGTTTTTATTTTATCCTAATTAACTGCATGAACGTGTGCTATAAAAATAAAATGAAATTAAAATAAAATAAAAAAGCTTTGTTTCTTTTGGGTAAAAGTGGGAAGACTGTTAGAAATAAGTGAGGCTTCTTTTCTTCTCCAAAAGTGCATCTGGTTTGTACAAGAATCCCAGGATAAAGTGTGATTCAATAGCTTCACCTCACCAATGTCAAGGAGCCGAGGGAGGTGTGGCTCACAGAGCTCCTGCCACCTGACCACTCAGCAATGGAGCAGCTCGGTGCCACCACCCCTCCATGAAGTCCTCCAACAAGGGAGTGTGCCCACAGCTCTTCCAGACACAGTCTGGCCTCCTCCTGACACTGACCCTCAGAGACACAGACACCTCAGAGGCCATGCTGTGTGGAGCCCGACTTCTCCCAAGTGGCAATGGCCAGGTGACTTCTGCACTCACCTCTGCTCTCTGAACACCCTCATCCCTCCTCCCCTTCCTCTGTGATTCTCCAGGCTCCACGGTGGAGGGTGCCCACAAGTGAAAAGTATGTCTTGATCTTTTAATCTCCCTCTACTCAATATATTCTGGACCAATTTCTAAGAAAACTGGTACCTATGACACTTTAAATCCAACTAGGGACATGAATCAGGACTGAAGGTCAGCGCACACTTAGGAGCTCAGAGTTCATCCTGGGGCAACGGGAGCCACTGAGTGCAGAGCAGAAGAGCAGGTGGGGTGGAGGCTGGAAACACGATTCTGGCCCCGGGGCGGGGCGGTGAGTGACTATTTCAGAGGGTGAGATCAGGGACACAGGGACGCCTGCTTTGCAGCCCCACTGAAAAGCACGCAGGAGACACCAAGTTGGGCAGGAAGGGTGGGAGGCAGCACCTGATTAAACCACAGTGTGATGATGGATGGGGCAGCCTGACCACCACCTCTGCAGCTTCTCCCTCCTGACGCCACCTCTGCAACCTCTGCTAAAGACAGCCTCTGCTTCATTCTGACCACCACCTCCACAGCTTCTGCAGAAGAGAGCCTCTGCAACTTCTTCATCTTGACCACCACCTCTGCAGCTTCTGCTAAAGACAGCTTCTGCCTCATCTTGACCGCCACTTCTGCAGCTTCTGCTAAAGACACCATCTGTTTCATCCTGACACCACCTCTGCAATTTCTTCATCCTGACCACCACCGCCACAGCTTCTGCAGAAGAAAGCCTCTGCTTCATCCCAGTCTCCACCTCTGCAACTTCTTCATCTGACCACCACCTCTGCAGCTTCTGCTTCATCCTGACCACCACCACCGCAGCTTCTCTGGAAGAGAGCTCTGCTTCATCCTGACCATTTGTTGCACAGATTCCCTCTCCTTGGGATGGGGTTTTAGTGTCTCACAGCTTCCTCCAGGCACAGTCTCTGCACCTTAGGACTTCCATTCTAGGCGAGGCTCAGTTACAAAGTGACCAAGTCCACAATCAGTGTTGAATCAGGGCCATGGTCAATGCTAACCCGAGGTGCTGAGTGAGCACAAGAGAAGAGAAAGCTGCCCAGGCACAGTGGCAGGGGCCCTGCCCACAGGAGTCCTCTCCACGCTGCTTCTTTCAGAAACCCACTGCATGCACACTGACTTTAATGTGAACGGTGTTCAGGGTATGAGTCTCACAATCCGAAGATGTTTTTGATTGGAATCCCATTTCATATTTTACATTAGTGCATTACTAGCTACTCAACTTTACTCACAAGCAGGAGGGAACAGGCACAGAAAAATCCTAGAAAAGGAACCTGCAGTCTCCAGTGTTTTCACCCCTGCAGTAGGGCTAGAGGAGATGAGGCTGGGACATCCCTGTGTCCTCTGTGTACCAAGGGGGTGTGCAGGGAGCATCCAGATTAATAGGGCACATCTTTGAAACACCAATTATTCTCAAAGAATAAGTGGGGAAGGTGAATTCCTCTAACTGGTAACTATAAGGCTTATTTTATATTAAAACAATGCATACACTGTGAAGGAGGACTACAAGTTTTTGCATCATTAAAAAAATAAAACTCTAGAAAACAAGGAGAGCAGGATTCTAATTAAGGCTTTGTCAATACAGGTGAGTGACTTTAAAGTTATGGAAAGACCAAGATTCAGGTTTGAAGATGGTTGTTAAATGAGGAGATTAGCAGCCAAAGAAAAAGCCTGGAGATGCATGTGTGTGGGTGTGGGCATGTGTGTGCACAAGTGCATGTGAGTGTGCACCTGTGTGCCTATGTGGACATGTGTGTTCACGTGCATGTGAGTGTGCACCTGTGTGCATCTGTGGGCATGTGTGTGCACAAGTGCATGTGAGTGTGCACCTGTGTGCCTCTGTGTGGACACGTGTGTTCACGTGCATGTGAGTGTGCACCTGTGTGCATCTGTGTGGGCATGTGTGTGCACAAGTGCATGTGAGCGTGCACCTGTGTGCCTCTGTGTGGACACGTGTTCACGTGCATGAGTGTACACAAGACAACAGTGTAGCATGTGTGTGAACAAGTGCATGTGGAGTGTAGCATCTGTGTGGGTGTGACATGCATGTTCACGTGCATGCAATTAGACAATAGAAAGTGTGCACAGTTTCAATAAGACAACATGTCTGCTTGCAAGTGTGGGGGCTGTGTGTACTCATGTTTCCTGTAGGGACACATTAATGTGCATGCGTGATGACTTGTTTGCATGTGCAATGGTATATGGGTGCACTTGCATTTGTAATGAGGTCTCGTGTCATGTGCATGTGTGATCACACGTGGCACCTGCATGTGCATATGTGTGGGCACAGGCATGTCTTTGAATGTATATGATATGTATGTGTGTGCTCATGAGTTTGGAACATGTGTGTGCTTGCATGTGCAGGACATGTGTGCATTCGTGCACATGTGTAAGCATGTATACATATGCATGTGTATGTTATGCATGTGTGTGCACATGTGCTTGTGTGTGTGTCTGCACATGCGTTTGTATACCTTTGTGTGTACATGCATGTGTGTGCATGCCTGGAAACAGCAACATTAAAGACTACAACAATGAAAAGCATATTTCATGTGAATCAACATGGTCCAGCCTGGAAATCACCCAAACGACTGCTATTTGCTTCATGAAGCTGCTGAGTCTTGAGGAGAACAGGCAGCTATTTGTTCACATATTTTGTCCCCTGCTCAAAGTCACACTCCCCAGTTAGACACAAACACCTGGATCATGAAAAACAAAGCTACAATAGAATGAGTCTGAACACTAGTAAAAATGGTACCTGAGCAGCATTCTGGAGGGTGATTGATATTTCAAATTCAGGACACAGTCTGCCAAGATGCAAATTTCAGTCCTGAATATCACCAGCTCTAACCCTGGGCTACTCATTTAACTTCTTATTGACTAACTTTCCCCACAAGTAAAATAAGAAAAATAACAGGGCTAGGAAGTTGGGCTGTCATGATGATTAAGAAGTCAGTATTTACGACGTCCTGGGTATCGGGAACATAGTACAGACAGCATGGATGGGGAAAGAAGCTACTATCCTTTATTACCTAATCCATTAATGTCTTTCAAGGAAAATGAAAAATATTTCTTTTTTGTTATGTCAAATATTAAAACAAGGTTTCATTACATCCCTTTTTAAAACAACATATATAAATGTGTGTGTGCGCACATGTGTCTAAAAACACTAGGCCTATCCACTTATAATAATATACTTACACATACTGGATGGCTCATATGAAGCTAAAATTTCAGATAAGCATCAGGTAGTAAAATATGAGCTTTGTAGAAATCACTGTATTCTTGGTAAAATAAGTGATAAACCGAAAGTTCACTTTCCCTTAAATTTAAAATGTAACAGGATGAAAATGTGAGTATGGTTATCCAAAATGTATTGTTTTCTGAATTCCTGGCAGAGTCTCAATGACTTAGAAACACCATATTTCCTTATAGTACTACCTTCCACACAGATCCGTAGGAAACAGAATCGTTGCATGAATTATTCATCATCAGCTGTCTTTAGTTTACTCAAGGAGGCTTATTCTTTCTGGTGTTTACTAGGAAACTCTTCTCCCACCTGCTCACCTTTAAAGAGGAGGCCCAGGACCGAGTTGTAACGGAGCACTGGATCCTAACACATAACTGCAACATGCAGCTGTACCTGGACCCTAACATGAATACACAGCCCTTGTTTAGATGGCTGTATGATGAAGAATTAACTATAAGGAGGATGCTGATTTGGAATTCTGTACTGGAGATCAGTTTGAATTCAAACAAAGAAGTCACATGGAAGTCACAGATGCTCTTTGGATAAAATTTTATAGAAAATAACCTATCTTCTAAAAGATTTCATCCATTAAAATTATGAATAAAACTTGACTTCTTTGTGTTTTTTATATAATTATTAGCAAAATGTGGCACAATTATTTCATAATGTATTTAACAAAATTTAAATCAAATTATAATCTCTATAAATTTTGGCAGTAACTTTGCTACAAGGTGTTAGTTCTCTGTGGACATTCAATGTATTAGAAAGTTGCAAATATACCATTAAGAGTTAAAAGATCTTAAAATGGAAAATCACTCCACTGTAGCAGCTGTTTGAAAGAAACCCACACATTTGCATAAGTAGGACTGATTTGTTCCCTGTCTTGAGAAAAGCAAATGTCTTTTTAAAGGAGAGAAGAAGAAGACCAGAGACAACGAAGCAACTTTCCTAAAACCACTTTTGGGGAGCATATTCCTTAGCAACAAAGCCACAGGGCGAGTTTAGGACACCTCCCAGCTTCCCAAAAGGCAAGAGGACAGGTCGCCAAGAGGATCTGTCTGTCTGTCTGATAAAAACCACAAAGACATATGGCAACCAACACAGCCAGCAAAGCTGGGCACAGCCCAACGGGCATGCTCCTGTTCATCCTCCAAACCCCACCCTGCCTCCCGGGGATGCCTGTGAGGCCATTTGTGCAGCATTTGTACCTTCTTACTGAATCAATTATCCCACTGAATTCTTCATTGCACCAGCACGGGAGAGCAGACTATTAAATACTGGGGAATGCTGCAAACTGGTAACGAAACCATTGATGCCTTAAACAGCCACTATGGACGTATTTATACAACAGAAATCAGCTCTCACCACAAACCAGGTCAATACCCGCCCCCAACCCAAAAGCCAGTATACCAGCTGTCCACTGAGGTCATGGTAATATTTTCATTTCAATTTCCATTCAATTTCGTTTGATTTCTAGTTCAATTTGATTTCCATTTTCCTTTCATTGAAGTTGAATTTAATATCACTTCAATGTTCCCTAGGAGATTATGATTAAGAAGAGCAGGGCCTTGGTTTACACACATCCAATCCTCAATGCAGAGAGCCTACAACGCACCAAGTGCTCATTTTTTAAAATACATAATATTCAGCAATCTGACTTAAAATTATCATCAGGTTCATCCTTATAAATGACTTTATGGATGAGGACATTCTAGCCCAAATAAGCTAAGGGACTTTCCCAGGTTCATACACTTGATTAGTGAGAGCATGAGACTAAGACTCGGCCACCTTCCCATTGCGAGACTTATCCGTACTCGGAATTTCAGAACTCCCTTTGTGCACAAGACATCCACTTACTGCACACATTAAAATATCCTCATAGGTCAGAAAATCTGTATTTTAAAAGTCATTTCTAACAGCTTTCAACCCTGGCTAGCAAACTGTACAGGTGGCTACCATGAATCACAGGAGCAGAACGCTTCAGCAAATGTGGGGGAAAATGCCACCTAGAAGGTTGAATCTTATTACTTGATAAGCGGAAAATTAAACAAACGACAGGGAAAATGTATACCTCCTTAAGTTTATGGGGCATCCCCCCAAATTCCTCTTTTATTTAATTTTGAGACATGTTCCTTATCGGATAATAATTAAAGTTTTGGATTTGGTCTCTGAAAAATATCAGATGACATTTACCAACTAAATTTGAATGAAAAGTAATAATTTCAAATTCTGGAAAAAGAACTTTGAATAATGTCTGAATCACTTTCACTAATGTACTTTTCTCCACTATTTTCCACATATACTTAGCTATGATAAAATGTGGGAATAGACACCCCAACTCCATCACCCCCACATCATCCTAAACCACGAGCTGCATCTCACAGCTCAGTAAGGGCCCTCCAGGCCCCTCACTGTGACCTCTGTCCCCTCTCACCTTCACTGGCCATAGGCAATCACTCATCAAGTTGGGTGGATTTGCCCCTGTTGGGTATGTCTCCATCCCATGCTTCAATAGGGTCACACACAATAAACAAGGAAACAAGTATGAATAAATATACAAGAGAAGTACTGATGTTGATAACCTTCATGAAATCAATACATAGGCTGATGTTATAGATAATAACAGCGATTTTACATGAGGTCTTCCAAGAAGGCCATTCTCAGAAACCAGTGAGCTGAGATGAAAGAGATGAGAAGATCAGTTACTTGAAGAGGGATAGGTGGCACAAGGCAGGAAGGCTCTGCCATCCTCAGAAAACAGAGCAGAGATTGTGGAGGGTGGAAATGACGTTGAGGAAGAACCATATGGCCGTGACGTTGGGAACGCAGGCAGGTCCTAATCTCGGTAAGGTCTAAAGTGAGGCACGGTGAGGCTCTGATCCCATCCTAGAAGCAATGGGTAGCTTTTCGACCAAGGGTATGAGACCTGACTTGACTCACAGGCAAGATGGACCATTGAGCAGCAGAGATGGCAAAGGTTCCCGAGTGGGAGGGAAGCTGTCGGTTATTTTATTAAACAGTGTAAGTGCAGGATACTGGTGCCTTAAAACAGGCTGGAGGCGGCGGGACAGCGGAAGGTGAGGCAGAGGATTGGGTGGTTAAGATGGAGCTTAAGAGAGAAGGGGCAATCCGATAAATCCAGCGAACTATCCCACAGCAGACTCTGAGCAGGCCGTGGGCACAGGGGCCTCCTGCCACCATTCGCGCTGCTCTCTGGACCATCTTCATGGACATTACCAGGCAGGCACCTTTACTAAATGTGCTACGAAAATCTTCCAATACAGGGCAGATAAGCCACAACAAGAAAAGTACAATGGTTTCTTACATAATATTGCATATAAAATAAAACCAGGACAATCCGTTGTCTCTGGATTATATATAATTACAGCATGTATTGCCTGTCAGTGATAGGAACAGGCTCTCCCACAGCTGCTGTTTTCTTCAGAGAAGAGAAATCCTGGATCACCTACATTAGCAGTGGCCGGAAGAAGCTAGGAAGGCCGTGCAGACAGCAGGCGTCTATGATGGTGTCTGCCAGGCAGGGCTGCCACCTCCAATCCTTGAGAAATCCCACAAGACGCTTGGCCTTCCCCACCAGCAGACCAGCAGCCTGGGGCTCCCCAGGGCCCCCACTCGCCTTGGCTGAGGTTGCCTCTGGAGAGCTACTGGGTAAACTGAGCAAATCTGGAAGATGGGTGGGGCAGGAGAGAAAGGAGTCAGGCAGGGAGGGAGATGGATGGGGGTTCTTGAGTGGGGGTTGCACAGACCTGCTCATCTGCTCAGAAGAGGAGCTCAGAGGGGCAGAGGACAGGGCTGGGGAGTGGACAGCAGGTGCCACCATGATTTTACGGATGACAGTACTGAACAATACTCATCACTGATGTGTTCTGAAACAGGTGATAGGAGACCAGTTCAGGCTGATGAAGGAGGAAAGAACAAACGAGGACAGCGAGGTGGGGACAGAGCAGGAGAAGCAAGAACAATCGCTGACTTCCACATTTACTAACAAGGCCTTGGACTCCACCTCCCAATCATTCCAAAGACAATGTGCACATAGAGAACCGCTTAAAAGCTCACACAACATCGATACGTCACAGCATGCAAGCTCATGTTTCTCTTCCTCCCCAGCTTCAAACCTTCATAACTCAAAACACCACTCAAAAACAAATGTTATTTCATGATAAGTATTCTACAGAATTGATAGAACTTTCCACTTCAAAAGATCCATACTTTTTCTATTTACCTTGAATATGAATTGCTTCTAATTATTCTGTTGATAAGCACACCACAAACACCAGATTCATCACCTTGTATCCTTCAAATACATTTCATCCAACTCTTCAAATACATTCTCAGCCGCAGGTTCCTCTTCTCTGAAGACAAGAGCAGTTGTGGAAGAGCCTGTTCCTATCACCGGCAGACAGTACTCACCATAATCATACGTAACCCAGAGACGATGGATTGTCCTGATTTTGTTTTACACACAATATTATCTAAGAAGCCACTGTACTTTTCTTGTTATGGCTTATTTGTCCGGTATCAGAAGATTTTCGTAACACGTTAATAAAGGTCACTGCCTGGTAAAGTAACATCTTGAAGAAGATCTTGGGGAATAAACACAATAATAATAGCTATATGGACATATACCAATAGTTTTTGTTATCAACACATTTATTTTAAAAGTTATATAGCTAAACTCACAATTTACTAAATATATTCAGGATGCGGGAGGCTGAGGCAGGAGAATGGCGTAAACCCGGGAGGCGGAGCTTGCAGTGAGCTGAGATCTGGCCACTGCACTCCAGTCCGGGCGACAGAGTGAGACTCCGCCTCAAAAAATATATATATATATATTCAGGATGAACACACAATTAATTCCAGTCTTCGATTATGCTTAGATTTTTTGTTGTTGTTTGTTTAAAACACAGTAGGGTCTGGCGCGGTGGCTCACGCCTGTAATCCCAGCACTCTGGGAGGTCGAGGCGGGCAGATCACGAGGTCAGGAGATTGAGACCATCCTGGCTAACATAGTGAAACCCCGTTTCTACTAAAAATACAAAAAATTAGCTGGGCGAGGTGGCGGGCGCCTGAAGTCCCAGCTACTCAGGAGGCTGAGGCAGGAGAATGGCGTGAACCCAGGAGGCGGAACTTGCAGTGAGCCAAGATCGCACCACTGCACTCCAGCCTGGGCGACAGAGCGAGACTCCATCTCAAAAAACAAACAAACAAACAACAAAAAAACCACAGCAGGCATTTTTTGTCACATGTTAAGCTGTATGTGGTGTAGGCAGATGGGTGGGTAGGTGGACAGAGGGTTCTGTTTGGGGTTTGTATTTTCTTGGCTTATTCCTTAATTGATTAAACTTTAGGGCTTATTGTATATTAAACATCAATGTATTCAATACTCCTAGCCCCAGAGATGTTTCCCTGCAAATCTCCTAAGGGTCACAGGGGAACTGGTGCTGTTTGCTCACAGGTGTGAGTGCAAGTACGTGGTTGCTTGCACGTGTGCGTGGAAGGGTGTGGTGTTATCTGCTCACACGTGTGAGTGCAAGCGTGTGGTGTGGTTTGTTCACGGGTGTGAGTGGCGCAAGCGCAAGGTGTCTGCTCCTCCGTGTGAGTGACAGCAAGTGCGTGTGTGATGTCCATGTGTATGTTTCACCTTCATGCACTGTTTCAAATGACCTCACGTGCAGAATTAATAAAATACAAGGGCAGAAAATTAGGATAGATGAGATTTTATTTTTTGTTTAGTTTGGGGTATGTATGTAGAATACACAAAGCCATGAGAAGGCACAGTGTCCACTCTAAGCACACAGAAGGTCAGAGAGTGTAAAAGTACAAGTTAACTTGAGCCCACCAGAACTAGGGCTTCAAGGCAACAAAGTGAACTACATTCCAGAGAGCAAAAAGCCCGTCTGAACGGAGACAGGACTGAATCCATTCTCAGGAAATGAAGCCATCACAGAGACAGGCCCAGGGATAACACTGGTCCTGAGACACCAGACAGAAACTTCCAAATGACTGAGATTTGGATGTTCAAGTGTGCGAGACACACAGGACTGAACGGAGACAGGACTGAAAGACTTCATGCTCGGCAGAGCTCCAGAGAAGGAAATGCTGCCAAAAAACAGACTGGGAGGAAGCCAGCAACATTTTAGAAACTTCAGCTGACAAGACACTTTCGAAAACCTAGAGCTTCACGAATGATTCCGAAAATCTCCCTCCGTCACCAGCAGCCTCGACAGGTCCAGCAAAGACTGAGGCAGGGAGGACACCCAAGGGAGCCAGTGTCCAGCTCCTGCAGTCAGGGGCTGCTGATGCATCGATGCCCTAAAGCTCACCCCAGGGTCAAACTGAGAGGGCTGCCTGGAAAAGAGGTAGGATCAGGAAAACCATGGCCAGGTAATGGGTGCAGCTCCCTGTGGAGGAACACTCGTGGGGAGCCCCTGTCCTTCTGCCCCCAGGCTTGGGGTCCTGCTACATCATGTGGAGCATGAACATGGGGCAAAGCTCTCCGGCACCACAGCCCGTGAGCCCACAGGACGAGCAGCCCACCTCGGAGGATATGAGGCTTGTGGTCTCTGAAGGTGACTTCTAAGGGGATGACAGCAACAAAGATCAACCACCCAGCTCAACTCAACACTCTAACATCCAGCCAAAGAAGAGGCCACCACTTCCTTCTTTCTTAGTTTTATGAGCTTAAAAAAAAAAAAAAAAAAAGGCATAAATAAATAAATAAATCCATTCTCAGGAAATGAAGCCATCACAGAGACAGGCCCAGGGATAACACTGGTCCTGAGACACCAGACAGAAACTTCCAAATGACTGAGATTTGGATGTTCAAGTGTGCGAGACACGCGATGAATGAAACACATGGACGGATGGAAAATCTGAGCAAAGAAAGCTGAAACCCTAGACATTTAAAAGACAAAACTAAATGAATGAGAGCAATACAGAACGTCAGCATGAATCCCTTCCATGGGGCTTGTTAGACAACTAGACCCAGGGGAGGAAAGAATAAAGACACCTGAGGACAAATCAAAACGAGGTACAAAACTGAAACACAACAAAAATGAAAAAGAACAGAAAGAACATATCAGAGCTGTGGGAAAATAGGAAACTCAGTAACAGGCAGTTACAGTTCTAGAAAGAGAGGAAAAGTAAAAAGGCAGAGCATGTTCAAAGAGTTAATAATAAAGAGTTCCAAAATTAGTAAAAAACAACAATATCCAAGTAAAAACAATGCCCAAGAAGCCCAGAGAATCCCAAACAGGTTAATATGCCCATCCCTCAATGGCAAAACTCAACAAAACAACACAAAGCCTCAACCTTTTACAATCAACTCCAGAAAGCCAAAGGTAAAGAAAATTCCATGAAAGTAGTTAAAACAAAAAACACGGAAAAAACTTTCAATCCAGAAATCCATACTCAGCAAAAATATCTTTTATAAATGTAGGGAAATTTACCTAAATATGCATTCAGAACAACAAAAGCTGAGAGAATTCATGGGCAACAGACCAGCATCACAAGAAATGCTAAAGGATGTTCTCCAGGAAAAACTGTGATGTCAGACAGAATTGCAGATTACCTAAAGGCACAAAGGACAGCATGTCGAAAAGAGGATTGTTTTTAATTTGCTATAAGAATTACTGCTCACTGAAATCAAACAAAGAAACAATGTACTAGAGGTTCCTAAAAATATGGAAGCAAAACATATGCTAACTAGAGCAAAATATGAGAGGTAAGAAATATATGTAAATGTTACAAGACACTAAAATGGTATACTGTCACATAGTAGTAGATACTTGTATTAGGCTGTTCTCACATTGCCATAAAGAAATACCTGAGACTGAGTAATTTATAAAGAAAAGAGGTTTAATTGGCTCACCGTTCTGCAGGCTATACAGGAAGCACAGCGGCTTCTGCTTCTGGGGAGGCCTCATGGAGCTTCCAATCACGGTAGAAGACAATGCGGGAGCAAGAGGTGATATACGGTGGGAGCAGGAGCAAAGGGGTGGGGGTGCCACACACTTTTACACAACCAGATCTCATGAGAACTCCCTCACTATCAGGAGAACAGTACCAAGGGGATGGTGCTAAATCATCCATGAGAAATCCACCCCCACAATCCAATCACTTACCACCAGGCTCCACCTACAATAGTATGATGATGATTCAACATGAGATTTGGGTGGGGACACAGATCCAAACCATATCACTAGTGTCAAGGGAAAGATGTATATAATAACACATCATCTGTAACTCCTGCTTTTTTTTTCTGTTTGCTTGTTAGATGTGTAAAGAAAAAAAGCAGGAGTTACTACTCTAATTTCGGACAAAATAGAATTTAAACCAATGACCATCAAAGAAGACAAAGAAGGACCTCACATAACGTTAAAGGGTTCACAACAAGGAGACCTGATAATGCTAAATGTGTATGGACTCAACACAGGAGCACCCAGATTCATAAAACACATACTTAGAAACCTATGAGGATACTTAGATACGGTAAGGGTGGGAGACTTTAACACCACACTGGTAGTATTAGGAAGAGCATGGAGACAGAAAACTAGAAAGACATTTGGGACCAGAACTCAATATTTGACCAAATGGACCTAATAGATATCTCCAGAGCTCTACACCCCAAAACAACAGAATATACATTATTCTCACCTGTACATGTTAGAAACTCTAAAATCAACCACACAATAGACCATAAAACAATTCTCAGTAAATTTAAAAAGAATATCAACCACATTCTTGAAATCAAAAAATTATTTGAAACTAATGAGAACAAAGATACAACATATCAGAATCTCTGGAACACACCTAAAGAAGTGTTAAGATGAAAGTTTACAGTGCTGAACCCCATATCAAAAGTTTAAAAGACCTCCAATTAACAACCTAACATCATCCTAAGGAATAAGAAAAAGAAAGGAGCAAACGAACAGAAGCTAGCAGAAGAAAATAAATAAAGAAAATTAGAGTTGAGCTGCAACGGAAACACACATGAAAAAACATACAAAAGATTAGCAAAACCAGAATTTTGTTATTTAAAAAAATAAATAAGATGGATATACTGCTAGCCAGCCTAATAAAAAAAAGAGAAAAGATCTAAATAAAAACAATCAGAAATGACAAAAAAGACATTACCACTGACCCCACAGAAATACAAAAAAGAAACTATTATGAACACCTCTATGCACACAAACTAAGAAACCTAAAAGAAACGAATGAATTCCTAAAAACATACAACTTTCTAAGGCAGAACTAGTAAGAAATTCAAATGCTGAACAGACCAGTAACATAACAAGTTCCAAAACTAAATTAGTGATTTAAAAAAAAAAAAAAAAAAAAGCCTATCAAACAGAAAAACCCCAGGACCAGAAAGATTCACAACCAAAATCACAGACAAGTCAAGAAAAGCTGGTATCATTCCTAATGAAACTATTCCAAAATACTGAAGGGGAAGGATTCCTCCACAACTCATTCTAGGAAGCCAGCATCATTCCAGTACCAAAACCTGGCAGAGACATAACCAAAAAAAGGAAACTTCAGGCCAATATCCTTGATGAATATAGATGCAAAAATCCTCAACCAAATATTAAGAAACTGAATCCAGCAGCATATCAAAAAGCTTATCCACACAATTAGGTAGGCTTTATCCCTGGGATGAAAGGTTGGTTCAACAATACAAAACAAAAAAATGTAATTCATCACATAAACGTAACTAAAAACCAAAACCACATGATCATCTCAACATATGCAGAAAAGGCTTTTGATAAAATTCAACATCCCTTCATGTTAAAAACCCTCCACAAACTAGGTAATGAAGGTATATTCCTCAAAATAGTAAGAGCCATCTATGACAAATACACAGTCAATATCATACTGAATGGACAAAATCTGGAAGCATTCCCCTGGAGAACCAGAAGCAGACAGGGATGCCCACTCTCACCACTCCTATTCAACATAGTATTGGAAATTCCTAGCCAGAGCAATTAGGCAAGAGACAGAATTAAAAGGCATACAACTAGGAAGAGCGAAAGCCGAATTATCTCTGTTTGCAGACAATATTATTCTACACCTAGAAAACCTCATAGTCTCTGACCAAAAGCTCTCAGATCTGATAAACAACTTCAGCAAAGTTTCAGGATATAAAATGAACATACAAAACTCAGTAGCATTTCTAAACACCAATAACTTCCAAGGCAAGTGCCAAATCAAGCATGCAATCCTGTTCACCATAATCACACCCAAAAATAAAATACCTAGGAGCACAGACAAGCAGGGAGGTGAAATATCTCCATAACAAGAACTAGGTAACAAGATAACAAGAACTAGATAACACTGTTGAAAGAAATCAGAGATGACACAAACAAACAGAAAAACATTCCATGCTCATGGATAAGAAGAATCAATAGTGTTGAAATGGCCATAGTGTCCAAAGTAATTTACAGATTCAATGCTATTTCTTTCAAACAACCAAATATATTCTTCAGAGAATTTAAAAAAACTATTATAAAATTCATACGGGACAAAAAAAGAGCTTGAATAGCCAAGGCAATCTTCAGCAAAAGGAATACAGCTGGAGGCACAACATTACCCAACTTCAAGCTATACTACAAAGCTATACTACAAAGCTACAGTGATCAAAACAGCATGGTATCGTTACAAAAACAGACACAGGCCAATGGAACAGAGTAGCGAGCCCAGAAATAAAGCCACATACCTAAAATCATCTAATCTTCAACAAAGTCAACAAAAACCATCAATGTAGGAAGGACCCCCAATTCAATAAATGGAGCTGGTGATAACTGACTTGCCATATGGAGAAGATTGAAACTGGACCCTTCCTTTCACCATTCACTAAAATCAACTCAAATGCATTAAAGACTTAGATGTAAAACCTAAAACTATAAAAACTCTAGAAGGAAACCTAAGACATTCTGGACATAGGAACTGGCAAAGACTTCATGACAAAGACTCCAAAAGCAATTGGAACAAACCAAACACTGACAAGTAGGATCAAATTAAAATAAAGAGTTTCTGCACAGCAAAATAAACCTATCAACAGAGTAAAAAGACAACATACAGAATGAAAGGAAATATTTTAAACTATGCATCTAGCAAATATCTAATACCAGAATCCCTAAGTAACTTCAATAATCAAAAAAGATCAATAATCAAAAAAGAAATAATCCCATTAAAAAATGGGTAAAGGATATGAACAGACACTTCTAAAAAGAAGACATAAGAACTTATGGGAAGGGGTTAAAGCACCACTCCATAGGTAATACATGGTGGTAAACACTGGCAACAGAAGGCAAGAAATACCCCAGATCAGAAACATAAGACTGCACCTTAAGAATCAGGAAAAACACAACCAAAATAAGTCCAAAAGCAAGCACTGAGAAAATAATAAGCACAAAAATCAATGAACTTCAAAACCAAAATTTAAAAAATGAGATTTAAAACGTATCCTTTGAAAAGAACACTAAAATTGATAATTAAGTAGGGAGAATGATTTATTTTTAAAAAACAGAAAAGACCTAAATTAACAGTATTACAAATGGAAAAGGGGGGCATCACCACAGAACCCATAGACTTTAAACACATAAGAAATATTGCAAACAACTTTTTATCAATGGATTTCATTACTTAAAAAGGACAAAGTTCCTGAAAGAAAAAACTATCAAAATTCATTCAAGAATGAATAATGTAAATAACCCATTATCATAGAAGCTGCATTTATCGTTTAAAAAACCCTCAAAATAAAATTCCAGGCTCAAATGCATTCTGCATGAATTTTACCAAAGAAATAATGCAAATACTACAGGATATCTGTGGAACTATAAGAAGACACTTTCTTTTTTTTTTTTTTTTTTTTTTTTTTAATTTTGAGACAGACTCTCACTCTGTTGCCCAAGCTGGATTGCAGTGGCACAATCTCGGCTCACTGCAACCTCCATCTCCTGGGTTCCAGCAATTCTCCTGCCTCTCCTGAGTAATTGTGATTACAGGTGCCTGTCACTATGCATGGCTAATTTTTGTATTTTTAGTAGAGATAGGGTTTCACCATGTTGGCCAGGCTGGTCTCAATCTCCTGACCTCAGGTGATCCATCTGCTTTGGCCTCCCAAAGTGCTGGGATTACAAGCGTGAGCCACTGTGCCTGGCACAAAAAGACACTTTCTAATTCGTATTGACAGGCCAGGATTACACCAATACCCTGATGCCAAAACAGGCAAAGGCACAACATGAACAGAAACAAACCAATATCCAACGTGAACGTAGAAGCAAATGTCCACAGATGAAATACAGCAATTGAATCTAGTAATACATAAAAAGATGATACGCTGTGACCAAAGAGGATTTATCTCTAGAATGTAAGGTTATTTCAAATTACAGAATCAATGTGTAATTTACCATAAAACAGACTAAAATAAAACACTATTACCACAATAGATGAGAAACAAGTTTCACCATATTGAACATCTACTCCCAATAAAAATTTCATTAAACTAAGAGAAGGGAACTTCATCAAACCAAAAAAGGCGTCTCTAAAGCACATACAGTGACATTTTACTTAATGATGAACGCTGAATGTTTTCCCTTTAAAATAGGAAATAAGGCAAGGTGGCCATTCTTCCCATGTCTACTAAATAGCATATTTGTGGTTTTACCCATTACAATAGGTCAACAGAAAAAAAGAAAAAGAGTACAAGTTGCTAAAAAATAAAAGAAACACAGAGAGTCTGTACTCCCGTCCCTGTTCTGCCTGAACAGGGTGCACATTTTCCCATATATATTTTTGACTAGTGACAATTCTGTTTTAAGGTAAATTTATATCCTTTGTCAATTTTCTTTTGGACTTTTAAGTTTCTCATTTCAGAAGCTTTTAACATTAAAAATATAGCCATTCAACTATTTGTTTTGGAAATAATTTTCTATTTCATTGTTTTGCATTCATTTTACAACTTATCTACATTTCGTTTTGTCCTACATGATTTTGAAAAATTTCCTTATAGTCAGAATTATTGTTCTCTTATGAATTATGCATTATAAAAGCCTTTACAAATCTCAAAAATCTTACAGATAAAGATGAAAGGAACATGTTCCTTAAAGAATTCTCACCATCAGAGTTCAAATGAACACAATGAGAAATTATCCAAAACACAATAAGCAATTTCCCCCAAGGTTAAAAAAGACAAAAGTAACAAATTGCAGAATAAGGCAAAGATTGCAGATATTTAAATTTTTAAGTAAAAAAAATGTAAAATAAGTACTCTTAATAAATATAAATACCCAAAAGAAGTTATTATAAGTGTAACAACAAACATTTTAAAAATATCAAAACTAGTTCTGATGACCCTGAAGTAACTGAAGACCCCACACAGAATGTGGCACAGAGAAGTGAGGTGGGACAAGGTGGGTTCTGGTCCAGGCCCCACAAATGTGGCACAGAGAGGGGAAGTGGGACAAGGTGGGTTCTGGTCCAGGCCCCACAAATGTGGCACAGAGAAGGGAGGTGGGATGAGGTGGGTTCTGGTCCAGGCCCCACAAGAGCAGACGCCAGGGCAGGACTCGCTGCGCAGCAGGTTCTGCAAGGGACCCTGGGCATGCATGGGGGCGAGAGAAGCAGCAAGGCCATGGTAGGGAGGGGTCCGACACTCACAGGACGGAAGAAGCAGGGACTAAGTGGGAGCAGCCGGGAGGAGCTGGGCCCAGCTCGTTAGCCAATTTTTACCAGGGAGCTAGTATGTGCCAGGCACTATTTCAGCCCGTCAAAAACTGTGGAAAAGAAAAAATCAAGGCTCAAATTTTAGTAAAGTTAAAAACTGGCATATTAAATATATTTCTATTGTTAAAGGTGTAAATATTAGGAGTTGGTCCCAAGGCATACTGTATTGCAATAAGTAACATTATTATTTTGTGTACACATATACCAAATATAGATGGTAACCCTGGTCACCTCATTTACTACGTAAAGGTGTGCAAAGCATGAAAACGGACTTGCTCACCTTCCTAATACTTTTCCCAGAAGAACTAATGTTTAGATAATTGTATATCATATAAAGAGTTAACTTTTTTGAGCATGCTGCCTTTCTTATCTGTTTGAAGCACATTTTTCTGTCTATTTAATGCAATTTTGAATTTTTGGGGTCATTCCATTTCAATTTTACATAGCATCTTTTCATTTTCAAAAGTGCTTATTTTGTGATGCTGCTGGAAAAATAGGTTTTAAATTCATTATGTTAATGTTAATGTTAATCATTTTCAAATAATGAAGTTTTTTTTTAAAAAAAAGTTCAAACCATAGTCAGATGATTAATGAAGGATAAATTAAGAAAACTGCAGTTAGTTTTTGAATAGTATCACACAAAGCAGGCACTCAAACCAGCGTTAGAATACAGGAGCAGCATGAGAAATCCTGTTACCACGCCAAAAATCATCCATATTCACCTTTTTTGGTTTGAACTATTTGCAGTACCTCCAAATCCCCCACTAGTGGAGGGATCTGTGAACGTGGGATTAGCACATTTTGTCTTGCTGAATGGGCACACTCATTCTCTGACTGAAGGGATGACACTTATCTTCTGTTTTAATGAACTGTTTGTTTTGTCTCGTTTTTTCGATGTATGTGCCTCTCCTCAGTCACATTAAAAGCCAGGACACAGCTCACCACATCTCCTTTACAAAGGTATTTGTAATTTTCTTTATTTGGCTTCATTACTTAACATCATGAGGTTGAATAAAGTATATTTGATTTATTATTTTTTCTATTTAATTCAAAGATACAGTGAAAACTCAGCATAACCTACTTATTCAAAGACAGGCATAATCAAGAAATACGTTGATTCTATTTGTACCATGGATAAATTTCTTACTTCATCTAATTATTTTTCTGCATTGCAGAGACTAGTATGGTTTCAAATAACGCAGCTACTCCAGTAGCTGGATACAGCGAAGGACACAAATGAAGAAGCTGAGAGGGATGTGATTAAAGAGAAGGCACAAGGCAGATCCGGGTCCAGACCCATCACCACGAAACTCATGCTTTCTTGCATGGTAAGAAACTTGTCTTGGGGGTGGGCGTGATGGCTCATACCTAAAATCTCAGCCCTTTGGGAGGCCAAGGCAGGAGGGTCGCTTAAGACCAGGAGTTCAAGATCAGCCTGGGCAACATAGTGAGACCCCATCTGTACAAAAAGTTAAAACGTTAGCCAGGGGTAGTGGCATGTGCCTGTGGTTCCAGCTACTTGGGAGGCTGGGCAGGGGCACTGCTTGAGCTGGGGTGTTTGGGGAGCTCAGGGCTGCAGTGAGCTACGATCATGCCACTGCACTCCAGCCAAAAAACTAAAACTAAAATAAGAAATGTATCTTAAGTTACCAGTATTTCCACATTTCACGGAAGAACCAAGGAGGTCTAAGTTGAATGGTACAACTCCATCCTTCTCAATGGAAATTGTGAAATGTGATTTTTCCATCTGCTCATCTGGGAAGAAGTACTGCTGTTCTAAAAAATAAATTACCCTCAGCAGCTTCACATGGAAGTGTGTGTTTTCTACAAACCCAGGCTGGCTAAAAGCACTTCCTTTCTCTGAGCAAGCTCCGCTGCCATGATCGGTTCAGCACAGAGCCAAACAGGCTGTCACTCTCTTAGACCCACTCACTGGGAATGTACTCACATTTCAGAATAGGGGACAAAATGAACTCAAAATGACAGAAGAGATCTCAGGAAACAAAACAACACACACAACATAAGCCTAAAAATTAAGAAAAAGAATAAAATGCTCAATTAAAAGACACTGCAGGAAACCCAATAATTGAGAAATTCAACTGGCTAATCCTACCATTCTGAGAAAGACAATGAAAATGTAACATTTCCTGGGCACACAGTGGTGTGTTAACTCCCAGCGCGGTACTAACGCAGACGCTACGTGATAGAAAAGTTCACAGACATGGTTCATCTCCACGGGTGCAGTGGCTCACGCCTGTAATCCTAGCACTTTGGGAGCCTGGCCAACATGGTGAAACCCCAGCTCTACTAAAATACAAAAAAAAAAGTTAGCCGGAAATCGCTTGAACCCCAGAGGCAGAGGTTGCAGTGAGCCAATATCATGCCACTGCACTCCAGCCTGGGCAAAAGAGCAAGACACCACCTCAAAAATGAAAAATAAAATGAAATCTAATCGTACTTTCAAACCAACAGCCTCCCAGGGGTGACAGCTTAACATATAAAACAAAATAAAGTTGGCTTTATTTACCATGATCATTTCTCATTTACTAGAAACTCTGGCAATATCAGTGAGCTAAAGATTTATATCAACAGAAAATGGCGATAAAATCAGAAATCACAAATTATTGTGATCAGCACTATCTACAGTAGCTGGCAGCATTCGTGGGAGCTGCCCATCCAGGCGGGAAGTGACGGGAACAGGCAAACCGAGGGCTGTGCCCTGGAGTGGCCGGGAGCAGGCAGGCAGGTGAGCGGTTCCCGGACCATGAGCAGGCAGTAGGAGCAGCCCCCTTCAGAACCCACAGCCAGGCCCAGGAACCCTCAGAGCTCTCCGTGCTCCCAGCTCCTCCATGAGGCCAGAGTCCTCTGTCTGCATCCAGCTGAACCCTGAGTTCCAGGACTCACCTGGGAGACAACAGGAATCCAATCTCACCAACGAGAAAATAAGGCACACATGACCCTACCCTGAAAAGCCCCGTGCACTGAAGCATTCCCAAGAAAGGAGAGCAGGGGAGAGCAGGCAGCCTGAGCTCCCAGGAGAACTGCGGGGCCCAGAAGCCCAGCATTCCCCGCTGTGGGACTCTACCAGGGGACAGGCCTAGCTATCAGCTGGGATTCCCAAGCAATGCTGTCACCCTAGTCACAGACGCCTGAGCCAGCGGAGCAAGGACGGGTGCTGCTTTCCAGACAGAAGAGCAAAGGACCAAAGGAGCGTGTCATTAACAGAGGCTCCTCCTATGGGAACACCTGCCCAAAGCCTCTCCAGTGATACAGAAGAACCTTAAGCAGGGGGTTGACGGTAATTGATGGATATTTCTTAGCAAATTATGAAAATTATCATTTTATAATGAGAATTCTGAAAGCAAGATAGAAGATTCTATCTTGAGGATGAGTTTGATTTACAGAATAAACACCAGAAAAAGCTGGAAGGAAATCCATGAGCTGCTAGTCAGGTATAGACCAGGTCACAGGAACTTTCCTTCCTTGTACTTTTCCATCTCATATGCACTTTCAGTACGGATACTATGCCACTATTCATACAAACGTCAAAGGAATACAGGAAATATATTTACTCCAAAGAAGGTGACAGATTTGAATCGTATCCCTGAAGGTTCCCTCCAGCTGCACAGCGGCACCCCAAACCCAAACTCCAGCCCTGGGTCAGCAAGGCAGGGCCTGCAGGATGCAATTCTGTGACCCTGGCCTGCTCCGTTCACTTTCTCCATTCGGCCCGAGGCCAGTAAAGCAAAAGCCCCCTGAGACTTTGCACAGCCCACTGTGGTAACACCACACCCCCAGGCAGTGCCCTGCACCAGGTGACCCTAGTGCAGGTGAACCCTGGACCTCCCTCTGACTCCAGGCCTGTGTGTGCGGACCCCTCCCCATCCCATTCTCCCTTCCTCCTGCCAACATGGAAATTACAAATCTAAAAGCATTCCGATTCCACTCTGATAAAAACAAAAGAATCTGTAGGTCACGACAAAATTTGATAAAGCTTTGGAAGAAAATAATTGCGATACATAAAGCTCATAGCATTTTCATAGATCTGTGCTGCTCCTCTCCTCAACTGAATAAAGAGGAGTTACATAGGAGAATGTTTACATCCCAACACTTACAAAGCTCGTAATTCACATATGCAGCTGTTTCCTAGTGGGTTTGTATCTTATTCTGATAGGAAAGCTTTCAGTTTACCTCCTTTTTTTCAGCTACTAGCTTTTCCTCTTTATTCGATTACTAAATTTACAGTATTATTAACATAGAAATTAATTTTTTGATATAACTAAATCTTATATAAGGGTTATACATTACAAAGCATATTATGATTTGTTCTACTTCATTTTTGTTGCTACAAAGAACAAATATTTTTATACACAGAGAGTGGTCTTATCTGTGTGTGTTTTTATCCTTTATTATCTTTTGTTATTAGCAGTTTCAGAGTTTGGTTCTAATTTCTTAACTCTTAGCCAAGCATCATTGTTTTAGATATTGTACTATCCCAAAATTTTGACTGTCATAAGGCATGTTTGATACTACAACTCCTAACATCAAAATATTAAAACACTTAAGAAATAGTACATTTTACTGCACTACATCTAGAAAGCTAAAATAGAAAATAATTTGGAAGTCCACATGATTTTTTTCATCTCTGGATTTCAAATGAACCACTTTTTAAAAAATACGATTTATTTAGATTATAATGTATTTTAGTTACAAATTCATGTTCTCAATACCTTTCAAATTCTTCACACCAGTTTAGATAATGGTGATGTCAGAGGTTTCTTCTTAAAGCAGTTACAGTATAGGTAATTGACAAAGCTTCTGCTAGTTCAGCTTCAATAAATTTAATGTCATATCTCTGCAGAGTTTTTGTTTACGAAAAATCCATCTTGAAGCACCAAATCTGGAGAATATCACATAGTACTCTGCATGATCTCAACATCGTTTTACTGCTGTGTGTGGGGAGGGGCTGCACCAGCCGTTGCCATCTACTCGACTTACGAACCTGTTCCCATTTTGTACTACAACCTCAATTACAATAAAACAGTTGTATATTCCTCCTGATTCTTATTTCCTAATTCCTGTTATCTTTTTGTCTCACAAGAAATGACCACTTAAAGGAAATGCGTTTGGGGCCATTTCTCAGCCTTTGCACGTGGGATAGAGACGTCTCTCTCCCAATCAGACCCTCAGGGGCTACAGCCACCATGGGGACCACCCCTCACCTGCCTTCTCTATGGTCTTCTGTGTAAGTGGGGAGCATCAGCAGTACCCTAGAGGTGTTAAAGGAATGAAGCCCTCCAAAGAGCTCTTAGTACCTAGTAGAGGTTAGCAATTAGGTAAGTACTTCTAGGGGTTCTGGGCGCAAATTCCCCATATTTCTAAGAAGATATTCCCTAAAAGCTGTATTATTTACCTAAAAAGACCAATTAGCTTCCCACGGCTGCTATGACAACATTTCCTCAAACTTAGTGGATTAAAACAATGCACATTTATCTTCTCACAGTTCTGGAAGCCAGAAGTCCAGGATCAAATTCCTCCAGAGGCTCCAGGGAGCCTCCTTCCTGCCTCCTCTGGCTCTGGTGGCTGCAGGTGCCCCGGCCTGTGAATGCGTCTCTCCCGTCTCAGTCTCAGTACCAGCCTCGCCTTCCGTGTGCCAGTCTCCAAACTCCATCTCCTCTCGCTTATAAGGACATGTGGACTTGTATTTAGGGGCCCACTCAAATAATGTAAGGATCCTTCACCTAAGATCCTTAAAGACACACGTTGCACGACCTCATCTGTAGAAGAGAGAACACGTTTTAGCTGCCCTAAGCTGTGTCGTGGCTGCTTGTCTAGAATTTGCCTCTCAGGTAGTCAGGGCCCCACTGGCCTGGTCTGAGAGGTGTTCTACTCTATTTTTATCTTTAGCTTCCAGCTCAGTGTGTGGCAATTAATAGGTGCTCAATCATTCTTCTCTAAATTCTGCGTGTCTGTGTCTGCACGTACGTAAGGTGCATCATCATAAAGCACTTCTCCAAATGGCAGTTAATCGTCACCAAACCCCCATCTTTCGCAAGGAGGCCTGAGATGCAGAACTACTTCCCACCACCGTTCCCCATCCCTCGCTCCCCCTCAAGCACGGAGGTTGTAAAATCTCCAGTGTTTCTGAGGAGGTAATACAAAGGCTGGACTTTCTCTACCTTGCTACAGACCACGATCGTTTTAGGAATAAAACCAGACTTGGATTTCTTTCAAGAGCATATGACCTATGCTAACTACGACCAAGTCAGCACACGTTTCTAAAAACACTGCATCTAACTCATCGTGTCTAAAAACACTGCATCTAACTCATCGTGTCTAAAAACACTGCATCTAACTCATCGGGTGCTGGATGTCCCCAGGTTTAAGGTATAAGAAGTACTTTCATATTCCTCAGTACATAATGAAAACTTAATCATGTAAAAAGGCAAACTGATAGAGCCATTTTGCAAAATATAATTATCTGCAGAGAAATCATTATGGATAATCTTGAGCAGGATACAGCTGAGAAATAGAATAAATTATATTTACCATTAAACTTATGCTGATGTGAAAAATTAAAATCAAAATATAGCTATTCTAAAAATATGAAAGCACAATTTTACTTAAATCCAAATAAACTGATCATAAATACAAAATAAATTCTCAGTTCAAAAACCAGAAACGGAACTTTCCCTCTTGTTCATAGAAACACATACATCTAATTCAGATATATAGTTATTGGCTCAACTGACTCATGGGTCAGCACCACGCAGCGGGGCAGAACCGAGTTCCCCAGGCTATGTCCTTCTGAAAGCAGCCCCTTCCACGGGCTCACAGCAGCACAGGACCCAGGTCCCACTTCCCTTCTAGACGCCCGACCGAGATGGGCCATTCACAGCCACGGGTGGACCGGGGCCCTGGGGGAGCGGGTCCCCTGCAGGAAGGGGCGTAGGTCGGGGGGCAGGTGCTGCGCCAGGTGAGATGCAGCCTCCGGGAGAGGCAGCTGAGCAAAGGCCCTGGGCCGAGGCAGGCAGTGCTCTACACGCCCAACCGAGGTGTGGGAAGGCCCCAAGTGAGGAAGGATGCACCCGCGGGGCCTGTGGTTATGCTCTGGCCTGGGAAGGCCAGAATACAACCCTGTTCCGGCCTGAGCTGCAGAGAGGCGTTTTGGAAAGGAGCACGCAGAATGCCCAGCAGGGGCAGGGGTAGGCTCAGGGCAGTGGCAGGGGCAGGGGTAGGTGCAGGGCAGTGGCAGGAGCAGGGGTAGGTGTAGGGCAGGGGCAGGGGCGAGGGGTGGTGGGTGCAGGGCATGGACAGGGTAGGGGCAGGTGCAGAGTGTTTGGCGCAGGTCAGAGGCAGGAGTGGGGTGGGGGCAGGGCAGGGGTAGGTGCAGGGGCAGGGATAGGCATGGGGCAGGGGTAGGGGCAGGAGCTGGCATAGTCACAAGGGCAGGGGGTGGGGCCAGGGCAGATGCAGGGGCAGGCGCAGGGAAGGCTCTGAGGCAGGGCTGGGGACAGTGGCAGATGCGGGGCCCTTGGCCTCCTGGGCACCAGATTCTAAAAGGAGGGTTAGGGTTAGGGTTAGGGTCAGGGTCAGGGTCAGGGTGAGGGTGAGGGTGAGGGTGAGGGTGAGGGTGAGGGTCAGGGTCAGGGTCAGGGTCAGGGTGAGGGTGAGGGTGAGGGTCAGGGTCAGGGTCAGGGTCAGGGTCAGGGTCTACCGAGGGCCTCCCTGTTCGGAGCGAGGGGATTTGCTGCCAAATCCAGGACACGCGATGATTTTGCTCAGAATAACTGGCAGCTGCATCCCACTTCACAAATGCACAAATGCAGATTATTCTCTACACAGCAGCTCAACCAACAGAAATCTTCTCCCATGGAATCTGAGTGTGTCCCCGTGGCTGTGCCCTTACCTATAACAATTTATTAACTACACAATAAAACATCTGCAACTATAAGCATTCTTTACAGAAGTGGAATGTAATTCTTGCACAGGATTTGTCATTTAAACTATTTTGATGAAGGTAGGAGTAATCACAGTGATTTCCTGGTCAGTCCATACCTAGAGGCCACTGCCACTGGCTGGATACAAGAAGAAAGTTTGCCTTCTGGAGCTGGCCAATAAAAACAAGAGGAAATAAAACAAGAGGAAAAGTAAATTTATAAAATGGAGGCTAATAAATAAAACAAATAAAATAAAGAGGAAATAAAACAAGAGGAAAAGTAAATTTATAAAATGGAGGCTAAAAAGCACATGATATTGAGGACACTTGATTCTAATGTTCTATGTGATTGTTTTTATAATAACACAATTCGATGCTGTCATCAAATGATGTTCACCCAAATGTCGAGTGAATGCTGGTGCCTCCCAAAGTTGACACTCAGAATCTTGACAGTGGAGGGGCACCTTTTTCATTAACAGTAATGCGGGTTGTTGCAAAGTAACAGGCCACGCAGTGATCTAGGTTTCAAGTCAAGAGAAGTGAATGACATGCAGTTGCTTTACAAAGGGTGACAGATAAAACAGATTTAAAACTTAGCAGTTTAGGAGTTAGCAGCCTCTGAAGTTTAATACTTTATGCCCTAAAATATAACTTTACATTTTATAAATGTTTAGAACACTATCCCCTAAATAAGAAGCATATTCACGTTCTTAAATCCAAAGTCTTCGCTAAATTAAAATGTAGTTAGTTTATAATAATATTTATAAGATGTAAAAATGTAGACTCCTTAAAAAGCAAACTATTTTACCATGTAATTCTAATTGCAAAATCACATCCTCATATTCACAGCACTGTTAATAGTATTTATTAAAGTGTGCAAGGGCGGAAAACAGGAAGGTTCAGGTCGATGGGGTGAAGAAGCAACATGATCCCCGGAAGGCAGCCAGAAATGGGTGAGCTTTGGGGGCCTTCTTGTTTAGAGGGGCAGAGGATGAAGAGCCAGAGGCTGGGGTCAGTCCTCAGGTGAGGGATTATGCCCACATAGGGGAGCTTAGCATTTAATACAGAAATAGAAGAGATAACCTCGGCTTCCTGAGTTTTACATCGAACTTTAGTATGGACTGGAGGAAAGTGACATCTAGTGTTAGCTGAAAATAATCCAAAGTCGACTATTCAAAACTACAATCATGACAACATGCAGTAACCAGCTGGACAACAGTAACAAGTACACACCAGTTCAAGGTACATTTTCCATGAACTCCTGAGTGCATTTTTCCTCCAAAAGCATGTTTTTAACCTTCCTTGTTGTGTCTCACTCAACAAAAATACCTCTAGAATCTAATTAAAGAGCAAGTTTCTGAGGGATTTGGAATCAGATGCAAAGTGACCTTCAGAACCCAAGCACATATTCCACAGGTGAGAAGCCAGAGCCAGAGAGAATGGCAGTTCCCGAGGTGGGGGTTATCTGAGTTCCCTGGAACCCGGATCTCCCTCCTTCCCTCTCCATTTCCACAAGCACCTGCCTGTGCCTGCCCCTTGCCCAGCACTGCAGGAGCTAGGGATGTGCAGCAGAACCTGAGAGCAGCTCCTCTTTGGGGTCCCTCGTGCGCCTGTTGCCACATGCTACATGAGCTAACAGGAAAGCCAGAAAATCACACTGCTAAGTAAGTCTATCCTGAATATACCCATTTAGTAAATAGAGGGCCTGCGGTGCAAACATAAACTCTCTCACTGAGAACTGCAATGCCAGCCCCTCCGCCAACTCGCTCAGAGCCTCATGGGGTATCTTGGGAAGGAGATCTAAATTAAAACTGAAGCTTAAATGCCTTGTCTACAGTCATCAGCCATAAAGATATCCAGAGATAAGAAGATGTTGCTCTACACACACCATTCAGAAAACAAGGCAATTTTAACATCCCATATTGGGGGGAGGGGGAGGCACACTTTTCTTAATTGAACCTCATCCAAATATTTATTGGGGAACATGTCTCCATGTCTCCTGGTAAAATCAGGTAATTGCCTGCTTTATAATGCGTGAGTTTTGCTTATGATGTCATAGACATCAACAGAAATTCTACAATTGAAATTAAAGATGAGTCAGCAAGGATGAGAAACATACCCAAAGCATAGAAGGAATGGGTAACCTTCTCAGGAGGTCAGAGGCTTCATTCATCTCATGCAGCAATTCCTATCTGTAAACAGATGATTAAGTGGTGCCCTCAGCAAATGCACTTTTAAAATGACCTACTGTGCTCTCCCTTTCAGTGGGTGAGCTCATCGTATAAACGGGCACGTTCCTAGCTCATGCCAAGGATTCTTCCCATGCCCCAGACGGAAGAAGTGTTGTCATTTAAAAGCAGCAAATATGCTGTAAACATCAACCAATAGTAGTCTTTGAAGCTACAAGCAAGACACACTTAGCACATTGTACTGAGGGTTGTCTGCCCGTGGGATTTTACCCCCAAAATTCAGGTGTGGTCAGAGACAGAGCTCCATGAACTGACTTAACTTAGAAAAGACATCGGGAACAGGCACGTGAAAGGGGACACAAGACAGTTCTGCTACTGAACAGGAGACCTTCAAACGTGGCCAAATTCCATGATTCAGACAAGGAGTCATGAAAAAGAATGTGCACAGTTTCGACTCCAGATAGAAAAAAATATGACTAGAAAGGTAAGATTTAGAAAAGACTTTCATCTTTTTCCAGTTAAAAGCACCAAGTTCTCTTCACTGAAATGATGAAATAATTACACAAGTTGAATAATATTATGCAGTTATGGTAAGAAAATAATTCTGTACAGTTGTCTCTGCCATTCAGTAAGGATGACATTGTATGCTAAGAACATTCAAGACAAACCTGCCAACACCGATACTTAACAGATTCGTTTTAAATAAATAAGAATCTGAGCTAACATGACCATGTCTAATGTCTAAGGTAGGCTAAGGTGTCTAAGGTACGCTCAGCACCTACCTAATTACTTATGACTGCAAAGTTAGGAGTCGTGGTCTTAAAACGCTCCAACTTATTGTAATAATTGGCTTCCAACGCTGAAAAAAAGTTTCTTTCAAATACAATTCAGATAGGCTGTTTCAAATAATCAAGGTCCTTATTACAAAGAAAGCACCAATCACATCGTGTAGCAAACAGGTGAGCAGAGGCCACCCTTGACTGGAAAACATCAAATTCAGCACCTTAATTAACACTGAGCACAAACGAGAACATTTACTAGAACACGCGCAGTTGCTGCATTTGTTGACGTTATTGCCAATAACTCATCAAGTGGGTCAATTACGAAGTATGATGAATCCTCTTCAAAGCTTCTGCTATAATTACAATGATTAAAAGCAAGACTTGCTGCAAGAATGTCTCGAGAAAAACGCACAATTCCTAACCATGGGAGGGCATCATTTTAAAGCTGAAGGCAGTGACCAGACGGAAAGCTGTGATTCCAGAGCGCCTGCAGTTTTTACTGCAGTTTATTTCCAGGTAATCCCCGCATATTTTCTCGGGTTTGATTACCATGGGCAACAGTGGGATGGCTATTCATGTTACAAAGTACGTCAAGAAATAAACACCCACATTTTACATGAAATCTAATTTTCATATTTTGTAGTAAAAGCCCAGAAAGGTACGACTTGAATGAAAATGCATCTATCTCTATAATTGTTTTTAACATCACACAGTAGCTACAACCACTGTCCTAGTCTAGAATCGTTATTATGACAATAGGAATGTGTAGCAGCCCTCAACCTGTGGCCTTCTGAACCGTCTCTCTGCTGTCCTATTCCTGGTGGCTCCGGGGACTGGGAACTCCTGGGGAAGGAATCCTAAAGGAGTGGTTGTCAATGCATTTTCATGAACAGCCGCGCTCCTAGGCAGCTTCCTAGGGCTGGGGTGGCCACGTGCTCCCTTAAACTGTTTTCACAACTTGGGGCTGTGCTGTGGGTGGCAACTTGAAGGTTTCCAAGAACTTTTCGTTTTTCTTTGAACCAACATTTGTTTTCTGTCAATCAATAGTTTAGTTATTTAAAAGTAAGAAAGTGGAGAGGGAGTTATTTAGGGTAAGAACTAGAATAGACTTCAAAAAAGAAAACCGTATTACCCAGTTGGCGTCCCAGCGGCTCCCCGGATGGCCAAGAGCCCCCAGCACCTGCCGAGGCCACACCTGGCCAGGCTCGCTCCAGCCAGCTCAGACCCGGCCTGGGCGCCAGAAGGCTGCAGGGGGGACGCTCCGGTCCGCCCCACCGCCTGGGCCCAAAGGAGCTGCTCCTGGGAAGGAATGTGGGGCCGATCTCAAATTCCAAATTCTGGAAAGCGTTACCTCCCACGCACTTTAGGGAAGCCCGGGCACCTCAAAACCAAGCCTTGCAAGACACTCGAAGAGCAAAGCCTGCAAGTTTCCAGTAAGACACTGGGCTGGAGGGAGCAGAGCGGCCGGGGGCAGGTGCCCATTGCTTCCCGAGGCTCCGGCGTCCACCCTCCGACCAGCCGCCCGCGGAGACAGGGAAGGGTCGCGGGGAGCGAGGTGGGCGTAGAGGGAGGAGGGGTGGAGGGAGAAGGGTGCGAAGGAGAAGGAAGGGGCCGGGGGTGCAGGGGCGCGGAGGGGCCGCACTCACCCGCGCAGGCACCAGCAAGCAGCCCGGCCGTCCGCGGGGGGCGGGCGGGGGTCCCTGGGTGCTCATCGCCACCCCTGCGGCTGGGTCCGCGCTCCGGGCCGGCGGAGCTCAACGCCAGAACCCCGCCTGCAGCCAGGAGCCCGGCGTCCGCGCCCCTCTGCCGGCTCC
>NW_016821253.1:875258-925979 GCF_001698545.2 Rhinopithecus bieti | reverse complement strand
GGCGCAGACGGGCGCGCTGCGGACCGGCTTGGCGACCCTCCCCGCCGCCCCACCTCCCTGGCCAAAGGGTCTCAGCTTCTCATCAGGGACGTCTCCAGTCCGCAGCCTGGAGGCCCGTGGGTTCTCCCGGCCTCTCTGAAGCCCCCACACGTGCCCGCCGGCCGCATCCTCAGACCTTTCCCCACGGCGTCTCCCCAGCCCTGGGAGAAACAGCGCAGGGCCCGAGATGTCCTGGCCCAGCGAAGCTACAGAAGCGCCAGTTCCCCAACCCCGCTCCCCTCCTCCCCGCACCCTGCCTTCCCGCCCGCAGAGCTCGGGCCCCCATCCCGCCCCCGGTCCGCGGAGTCTCCCGGACCCTGCGAGGACCCGGCGCTCGGCGGTGCCTTCCTGGGGCGCATGCGGGGGCTGGAGCGGGGAGACCGGCTGGGGAGGGGACCCAGATCTCAGGCGCCCGCGGCGGCGGCGGTTCCCGCTGTTATTCAGGTTTGTGCCAAAAGGAGCCTCACAGATGCAGTATGGGGTGTGGTGGACTCAAACCGTCCTGTTTTAATGTAGATGAAAGTAAGTTTAGGATAAATGCCAGTGCGGCGGGGCAGTGAGGGGGCATACAAGGCTGCCCACTTTTTTTAAAATGTGGGTATTTTCCTCCCTTTCCAAATCCTCCGGCCCAGGCAGGAGCGCGCACCGCGGAGGCCGGGATGCCCATTTCGTTGCCGCTCTACGGCGAGGAAAAGCAGCGAAATCTGAGGTCTTCAGAGGTTAACCCTATCTAGGAAGAGAATGTGACGCATTGTAAGCAAATAAATATTGAAAAATCGATGTTACACACTTTACTTTTGCTGACTCCGACTTACTTGACTGCTGAGCAGACCTGGGTTTCGAACACAGACGCCTTCCCCATTTCTCTATTCTCTGTATTCCTGTTGAGCCTGCAGGGCAGGCGGCCCGCACTTCTTAGCACTCGGTTTACCAGAGGACGAGTTCTTGAATCGCAAAAGTCAGGTCTTTCTATACCTGGCTCAGTGCCTCTTACAAAGTATGCTTCTTGGGTGAATTGGTAAGAAATATTGTACTACTTTTTATTTGTAGCAAAACCTAGAATAAGAAAGGAAAAGTACAAGAGATTATTGTTTGCCTTCAAGTTGCATTTTTAAAAGAGCATGCATATAATCTCTGAGAAATTAAATGTCTCCAAATACACAAAGATATTGTCTCATTAACTTGAAAAGGGACATTCTATTCCGGGACCTGAAGAAGGAAAAACAGCATGTTGCATGCATGAATGTTGACTTTGAGAGACAAGTGTTTGTTAAAATTTTATCATTAAATGAATAGACACATACATGTTTGTTTTCAGACCAAAGGTAATTGTTAATTCATTTATAAAATAATGTAGTTTTGGCTGAAAATCCCTGGAATCCTTTCTATAATAAAATGTTGTGATTCCAGGACATCTTAGGCGCTCTGGGGCTACTTTTGAAAGGCTGATTAATGCAAGTTTTAACTGCATATCTGCTTTTATGCATCTGTGTTAGGACTGCACATGAGAGTTATTTTGCTTTATTTTAAATACTAGGGTTCTACTGCAATAACAATAACAATAAAAAGTAAAACACTGACTATCCTGAAACTCGGCGAGGGAATGTCCCCCATGAGGTTACCAAAATTCAACTTTCTGGTTTTTGTCATGAGTATAGCTTTGATTCTGAGATGTGTCTAAAATGAGTTGCAGTTAGTGTCTCTTTATTAACTTTTAACTTTGAAATAATTCTGAATTTACAGAAACTTTGTAAATGTAGTACAAAAAACTACAGTAACCCCTCATCCTCAGGGGTTGTTCCAAGACCACCAATCGCTGCCTGTTACCGTGGATAGTACTGTGTTTATATACATGTGTATATATAATGTGTACATACATAATATATGTATGTGTTATATATGTATATATTATATATGTATATATGTGTATTATATATTATATATTTACATATATGTATATATGTGTATATATTATATGTGTGCATATATATGTATATAGTATATATGTGTATGTTGTATATATTATATATTATATGCATATATAATATATACCATATTACATAGTGTATATTATATATTGTGTATGTTATATGTATGGTATATATTATATATTATATGTATATATTATATATGATACATATATACACATATGTATATATTATGTATTTATATATTATGTTTATTCCTGTGCATACATACTGGTAATACAGTTCAATTTATAAATTAGGCACAGTAAGAGATTAAAGCAATAAATAAGTAGAACAACTATAACAATACACTGTGAGAAGAGCTATGTGAATGCCTAATCTCTCTCTCTAAAATACCTTACACTGCACTGTACTCACCCTTTTTTGGATGATGTGAAATGATAGGATGCCTCCTGCAGGCTGAAAGTGAGGTGAGTGGTGCAGGCATTGTGGTGGCGTTAGGATGCTACCGAATGTTCAAAGAGCTCAAAAGGAGATCATCTGCTCCCTGTGATCCTGGATCATCCAACCAGGATGATGTTGATGTTTGGGGATTGTGGATAGTTGAAAATTTTTCCAAAATCTTGGGAAAGAACAGTGTAATTAGGAGGTGTCTCTCATTCTAACTCATGAGAGAAGAGACCCTCTCATGTTGTTTTATATTGTTTTATACTCAGAAAAGGAAAAGAAGCGAAACTAAAGGCAGGTAGCCCGGCACCTAGGAACCAGATCCAAAACCAAGGAACCAGACCCCAAACCAGGCCTGGGCCTGCCTGACCTAAGCTTGGTAGTTAAAATTTGACCCCTGACCTAGCAACTGATGTTATCTGTAGATTCCAGGCATTGTATGGAAGGACAATGTGAAACCTCCCATTCTGTTCTGTTTCACTCTGACCACTGTGAGCCCTTAAAAGGGACAGAAGCTGAGCACCTGAAGAGCTCAGATTTTAAGACGCTAGCCTGTGGATGCTCCCTGCTGATTAAAGCCACTCCCTTCACTATCTCAGTGTCTGAGGGGTTTTGTCCGCTACATTCCTTGGTTCCCTGACTGGGAAGTGAGGTGATTAACAGGCGGTGGAGGCAGCTCCTTAGGCGGCTTTAGACTGCCCTGTGGAACATCCCTGTGGGGGACTCCAACCAGCCGGAGTGACGCGGATCCTGAGAGAGCTCCCAGGTAGCCATTTGCCCCAGTGGGATGCCTGGCCAGAGCAGTGTGTGGCAGGCCCCCGTGGAGGATCAATGCAGTGGCTGAACATCGGGAAGGAACTGGCACTTGGAGTCTGGACATCTAAAACTTGGTAAGGCTAGTCTTTGGAACTTGCCAACGCTATTTGAGTGGAATCGTGGCCTGATCACACACGGTGTGCCTTTATCAGCACTTTGGTTTTGGTTTTGACTTGGTTTGAATTGCTTGACGGGCTTGGTCTTAGGTATTTACCTACTCCATTTGAGTGGAAGTGTGGCCTGATCATGTTATGCCCAGACCGTTTATTCCCCGAAGAAGACCACCAGAGTCCAGAGTCAAAGCCAAGCGGCAAGGATCTTTAATGCAAGTTCGAACTTGGTCCCTCCATTCCACAACATACAAGAGGGTCCCGAATGATGCATGTGCCCGCTTTTTATAGCCCAATGCATACAGGATATGTAAGGTTACAGAGGTACAAAGGAATTCTTTTGGTTGCAGCATCACAACTGGTAATTGGTTAATATTTTAAGTTATACAATTAACANCATGTGCCCGCTTTTTATAGCCCGATGCATACAGGATATGTAAGGTTACAGAGGTACAAAGGAATTCTTTTGGTTGCAGCATCACAACTGGTAATTGGTTAATATTTTAAGTTATACAATTAACAGTTTTCTATTTGTGCCCGTGCATTTAGTAAAACTACAAATGGTTGTGACCTTATCAGGGGCTCTCTAGGTGGTGTTTCTGAGATGGGGGGGGGGGGGGTTTGTGTTGGGCTCAGGAAGTTGGGACAAAATAGAGGGATGTGTTTGTACTGGGCCCAGGACTAAGATACGTGGCAGACACCGGTAATTAGAACAGAACAGAGCAGGACAGAGACTTTCACAACGTTTGTCCTTACAATGTCTGGAGTCTGTAGATAACCTAATCGGTTAGGTCTGGGGTCGATCTTTAACTAGGCTCAGGGCGCCGCCCGGGCTGTTTGCCTGTGGACTTCATTTCTGCCTTTTAGTTTTTTTTCATTTGATCTCTTTCAATCACTCATGACGCACCTGTACCGGCACTTTGGTTTTTGTTTTTGACTTGGCTTGGATTTCTTGATTCTCTGATTTTGATATTGATTCTGGTTTGGCGTAAACTGTAAAAGTGTGTGTGCGCCCTTTTCACCCATTCTTTGTTTTGTGGTATGCATGTGGTGTGAGTGTGGTGTTTTGTCTCGAGGAGACATGGGTCAGGCACAAAGTAAGCCCACCCCACTAGCAACTATGTTGAAAATTTTCAAGAAAGGATTTAAGGGAGATTACGGTGTTACTATGACACCAGGAAAACTTAGACCTTTATGTGAAATAGACTGGCCAGCATTAGAGGTGGGTTGGCCATCGGAAGGAAGCCTCATCAGGTCCCTTGTTTCAAAGGCATGGCCCAAGGTATCCTGTAAGCCAGGGTACCCAGATCAGTGCCTGTACAACAGCTGGTTTTAGACCTCCTTCCCCCCAACGGTAGTTAAGAGAACAGCAGCATAAGTGGCTGGCAGAGGCAAGGAAAGACCAGCAAAGAGAAAGAGAGGAAAGAGACAGAGAGAAAAAGAGGCAAAGAGACAAAGGAGGAGTCAAGAAAAGAGAGAGAGACACAGAGAAAGAGAGAGGCAGAAAGAGAGTAAGAGACAGAGGCAAAAGGAAAGTCAGAGAGAGAGAGAGACAGAAAGTCAAAGAGAAAAAGAAAAAGAGAAAGAGAAATATTCAAGTACTTAAGAAAAAAACAGTATACGCTATTCCTTTAAAAGCCAAGGTAAATTTAAAACCTGTAATTGATAATTAAAGGTATTCTCAGTAACCCTGTAACACTCCAATACCACTTTGTTGTCAGTGTAAACAAGGGCATGTCCCGAAAGCACTGAAGCCATCCTATCAAAAATCCTTAACCCAGTAACCCGCAAATGGCCCAGATGCATTCAATCTGTAGTGGCAGCTGCTTTGCTAACAAAAAAAGGCGGGGGGTGGGGGGGAGGCAGAATTTATGTAAAGAGTGTTATATGCTAAATTCTTGTCCTGAAATAAATTAACTGGTTGTTTAAAGAAAGAAATGTTTGTAATAAGTCAGAAAGTTGAGACATGTCAAAGAATTGTCTGCAAAATTCGTGAAAGAAAAAATGTTATAAAAAAATTTATGCAAAAAATGTTGTATAGTTTAAAAGTAATAAGGCCTCCTGAGTACTATTGAAGAAAAGTTTATGTGTAAGGTGTGTAAGGAAAGTAAAATATACCTTTGGTAAAAGGCTTATAAGGAGGCATAAGAATGTGGATTTTTACCTACATTAAAAGGTTAAAAAAATTTATTGTTTTGAAAGCTTAAGCGAGTTTTAAAACGTTAATTGTAAAGAAAATTCTGTGTGTAAACATATTAGCTAAAGTTAAAAGGTATCATCCAGTTTTTCTGTGAACTGGACATTAAAGTAAAAACGCAACAGTTTTTTCTTAAAGCACCAACCTGCTCTTTAACAGAAATTATAAAAGGTTAAAAGAGTCTATAAAATCTTACCTTATGGTCAAATATTAAAAATTAGATAAATATGTCTACAAGGTTTTATTAAAATTAAGTTTAACATTAATAACACACTAATATAAAGGTAAAATTTATCTTCTCTAGTATAAAATCATACAAAAGCATTGTTAAATGTAAAATGGTATTTGGCTGTCTTTGGTTTAAAACTAATAAAATAGGTGCTAAAAAAAGATTCATTTTACTAGAAGATCATAAAAGTTAAAAACTTAAACTTTGGCAATTACGACAGCATACCAAGATGCAAATGCCTGGTTGGAATGGATCAAATACTCTATCTGCACGTTAAACAAAAGCAATTGTTAGGCTTGTGCACATGGCAGGCCAGAGGCCCTGATTGTCCCCCTTCCACTAAGGTGGTTCTCCAGTCGACCAGGTGTGGGCTGCATGGTAGCTCTTTTCCAGGATTCTACAGGCTGGAGTAACAAGTCTTGCCAAGCTCTCTCTCTGCTCTATCCCGAAGTCCAGCACCCTGTGGGTCAGCCCCCGAGAGTCATCCAGCCTCTGTCTCCCAACACTAAGTTCACTTTGTGTCTCTCACAACAGGGAAGAAATGCAGCATTCCTTGGAGACCTGAAGGGATGCGATGGGCTTAAGTATTTTCAAGAGCCTGCCTATCAGTCAGCCCTTGTTCATCCCCGAGCGGATGTGCGGTGGTATTGTGGTGGACCTTTACTAGGCACTCTGCCAAATAACTGGAGTGGCACTTGTACTTTAGTCCAATTGACTATCCCTTTCACCCTGGCATTTCATCAACCAGAAGGAGGAAAAATAAGACATCGTAAAGCGAGAGAAGCCCCTTAGAGGTCTTTCGACTCTCACGTCCATTTAGAAGCAATTGGAGTCCTGCAAGGAATACCAGATCAATTTAAAGCTTGAAATCAAATAGCTACAGGATTTAAGTCAATATTTTCATAAGTGACAGTTAATAAAAATGTAAACTAGATAAACTACATCTATTACAACCAACAGCAACAAGCTTTTCATGAGTTAAAGAAAAATTCAGGTCAGCCCCAGCCCTGAGTCTCCCTGACCTGACAAAACTCTTTACACTCTATGTGTCAAAAAGAGAAAAAAATGGCAGTTGGAGTTTTAACCCAGATTGTAGGGCCCTGGCCAAGGCCAGTGGCCCATCTCTCAAAACAACTGGACAGGGTTTCCAAAGGCTGGCCCCCATGTCTAAGGGCCCTGACAGCAATGGCCCTGTTAGCACAAGAAGCAGATAACTAACTCTTAGGCAAAACCTAAACATAAAGTCCCCGCATGCTGTGGTCACTTTAATAAATACCAAAGGACATCATTAGCTAATGAATGCTAGACTAACTAGATACCAAAGCTTGCTCTGTGAAAATCCCCACATAACCATTGAAGTTTACAACACCCCAAACCCCGCCACCGTACGCCTGGTGTCAGCCCAGTTAAACATAACTGTGTAGAGGTGTTGGACTCAGTTTGTTCTCCAAGACCTCCGAGACCCTCCTTAAACATCAGCAGACTGGGAGCTGTATGTGGATGGGAGCAGCTTCACCAACCCCTGCAAAGTGACTCTGAAGAAGACGACAAGCCCTGCTCCACTAGTCCACGCACGGCTGAAGCATGAGGAAACTCATCGCGGGACTCATTTTCCTTAAAATTTGGACCTTGTACAATAAGGGCTTCAACTGACCTTCCTCAGACTGAGGACTGTTCCCAGTGTATACACCAAGTCACTGAGGTAGGACAAAAGATTGCTACAGTCCTGTTATTTTATGGTATACATGTACTGGGACTCTAAAAGAAACTTGTTTGCATAATGCTATTCTATCCAAGGTATGTAGCCCAGTCTCTAAATGTTGTATTTGTGGAAAAACTGTCATAGATCAATGGCCATAAGCAGCCCGAGAATTAGTGCCTACAGACCCAGTTCCTGATGAATTCCCGGCCCTAAAGAATCACCCCGATCATTTCTAGGTTCCAAAAGTCTCAATTATTGGACAATATTGCATAGCTAGAAAAAGGAAAGAATTCACTCATTCTGTAGGATGACTTAGTTGCCTAAGACAAAACCGTATAATAGCACCACAAAAACAGTTACATGGTGGAATTCAAACCACACAGATAAAAATCCATTCAGTCAGTTTCCAAAGTTGCAGACCGTTTAAGCCCACCCAGAATCCCACCGGGACTGGACGGCCCCCACTGGACTATACTGGATATGTGGACATAGAGCCTACGCTAAGCTGCCTGACCAGTGGGCAGGTAGTTGTGTTACTGGCACTATTAAACCATCTTTCTTCCTACTGCCTGTAAAAACAGGCAAACTCCTGGGCTTCCCTGTCTATGCTTCCCGCAAAAAGAATAGCTATAAAAAAAATTGAAAATAATGAATAGCCCCCTAAGAGAATCATACAATATTATAGTCCTGCTACTTAGGCACAAGATGGCTCATGGGGATATACCAGACCCCCATTTACATGCTCAACCGAATCATATGGTTGCAAGCTGTTTTAGAAATCATCACTAATAAAATCGGTCAAACGTTGACTGTTCTAGCCCGGCAAGAAACTCGGGTGAGGAATGCTATCTATCAAAATAGACTGGCTCTCAACTACTTGCTAACAACTGAAGGAGGGGTTTGTAGAAAAGGTAACCTTACTAATTGCTGTTTACACATAGATGATCGGGGGCAAGTAGTTGTAGACATAAAGATGTAGCAAAACTGGCACATGTGCCCATGCAAGTGTGGCATGGGTTTGATCCTAAGGCCATGTTTAGAAATTGGTTCCCAGGACTAGGAAGATTTACAAGTCTTATAAGTTGTAATAGTAATAGGAACCTGCTTACAGCTCCCTTGTTTGCTACCCGTACTTCTTCAAATGATAAAAAGCCTCATTGCTTCCTTAGTTCACCAGAATGCTTCAGCACCAGTGTACTGTGTGAATCACTATCAACCTATTGCACAAGAAGACATAAATAGTGAAAATAAGAGTGAGAACTCCCACTAATAAAAAGTGAGAGTCTCAAAGAGGGGGGAAATGAGAGAAGAGAGAGACCCTCTCCTATTGTTTTATATTCAGAAAAGGAAAGAGAAGCGAAACTAAAGGCAGGTAGCCTGGCACCTAGGAACCAGACCCGAAACCAGGCCTGGGCCTGCCTGACCTAAGCCTGGTAGTTAAAATATGACCCCTGACCTAGCAACTGATGTTATCTATAGATTCCAGACATTGTATGGAAGGACATTGTGAAACCTCCCATTGTATTCTGTTTCACTCTGACCACTGGTGCTTGCAGCCCCTGTCACCTACCCCCTGGCTTGCTCAATCCATCACGACCCTCTCACGCTGACCCCCTTAGAGTTGTGAGCCCTTAAAAGGGACAGAAGTTGAGCACCTGAAGAGCTCGGATTTTAAGATGCTGCCGATGCTCCCAGCTGATGAAAGCCACTCCCTTCACTATCTTGGTGTCTGAGGGGTTTTGTCCGCGGCTCGTCCTGCTACAATCAAAGTGGTACTGCATAGGTTCTAATCCTTTGGTGACTATAAGGGTGACTTTAGTGCTGCGTGCAGTTCAAGGATTGTATCCCATAATTTTGCCCTCTACCCTTCGTTCAATTAGAAACACTTGAGCAAATGTCGGTCATGTCCACATTGCTGGTTCTGCTTCAGTTTCTTCTTCTTCACCTTCATCTTCGTCTGTAGGTGACTCAGCTCCTCATTTGTTACCATTTCTCAGTGGCCTTCATTTCTCAGTGGTTCTTCCATTTCCTCATCAAGCATGTTGGCAAACCCTTCAACAACTTGTCTTGCTGTGTAAAGGATTTTCCCAAATTCTTCATCATCCCCTGGTTATTCTTTAAAATCATTCATGACTTCACTCCATAAGTTCTTCCAGCTGGCATTCGGTGTTTCTGGTTTTAATTCATTTATTACGGTTTTGAGGAATGTTATTGTGTCACCGGCAGTGACTGATTTTCAGCACTGCCTGATGTCTAGATTAGGGTCTGCGTCAATTGCTGACCAAATTGATGTATGCGGCCTAGACAAACTGGACGATGCCCTGGTCAAAAGGCGGGAGCAGTGAGGTTGTACTTGAAGGTAAAAATACAATCCTGGGGCCGGGCACAGGGCTTCACACCTGTAAACTCAGCAATTTGGGAGGCTGAGGTAAGTAGATTGTTTTGAGCTCAGGCATTTGAGACCAGCCTGGGCAACATGGTGAAACCCCATCTCTGCAAAAAAAATACAAAAATTCGCCGGGCATGGTGGCATGCACCTGTGGTCCCAGCTACTAGGGAGGCTGAGGCTGGAGAATCCATTGAACCCTGGAGGCAGAAGTTGCATTGAGCCAAGATCATGCCACTGCACTCCAGCCTGGGTGACAGAGTGAGACCCTGTCTCAAAAAAAAAAAAAAAAAATACAATATTGGCCTTGTCATTTTTATAGTAAACACATTCAGAATGGCCAGGTACATTGTCTGTTATTAATGAGACTTTATATTCCAGCCTTCCCCCTTCCAAGGCTTTGGGAGGAAGTACTGGTGGACCCCTTCTATAAACATGGTGGTTACCACCCACGCTTTCTGGTTGTGTTGCCCGGACACAAGCAGGTAATGTTTGTTTTTTGAGCATAAGGGTTCCTCTCTGTGTGCACCACACCTGGCTTGGCCACATGGCCTACAGCAGCACACGGCACAGGGTAAACCAGCCCTTCAGTGTTTTATGCTCTGGGGACTTCTTTGTACTTTCAAGAACATAGGTTCTGGTGGGTATTTTCTTCCAGAAGAGCCTGGTCCCATTGCAGTTGAAGACTTGTTTTGGATGGCATCCTTTCTCCTTCATCACCTTCAACTCTGCCGCAAATATGGCAGCAGCTTCTTCACTGGCAAACATAGCCTCTCCGGTTTTTGTTTGTTTGTTTGTTTCATGACAAGCCCACTCCTAAATCTGTGTCGCTATGCCTCACTTGCCATGAAGGGCCCAGTGTCACTCACTTCAGGGGACTCACTGCTGAAGTCTTCCCACGGGATTGTGCTTTCTGCGCTGGCGTGCCCTTGGTGGGAACACCTTTCCACTCATGTCTGCCACCTACAAGTTCAGCGTCTTTTTCATCTTAACTAAGCGCTTATCACTCACTGCGGCCATAGCGTTTGCAGTTTGAAATGTGACAGCAAAACTAGCATGAATTTCTTTTTTATTTTTATTTATTATTATTTATTTATTTTGAGACAGAGTCTCACTCTTGTTGCCCAGGGAGGAGTGCAGAGGCACGATCTCGGCTCACTGCAAGCTCCGCTTCGCTGGTTGAAACAATTCTCCTGCCTCAGCCTTCTGAGTAGCTGTGATGACAGGTGCCCACTACCACGTCAGGCTGATTTTTTGTATTTTTAGTAGAGATGAGGTTTCATCATGTTGGCCAGGCTGGTCTCAAACTCCAGACCTCAGGTGATCCACCTGCCTCGGCCTCCCGAAGTGCTGGGATGACAGGCGTGAGCCACCGCGCCTGGCTGGGTTTCATTTTCTAATTAGCTTAAAATACCTTCTGGACTGACAGCCTTATGGTGACATCCTTTATGTTGCTTGATTTGCTATCTGACCCTATTCGCCCTCCAGGCATGGTGTGAGTTCCGCGCGAAGACCTGTTACCTTCCTGTCTCACACTTGGTTACCATTTTGTAACTAGTTTTTCTGCCCAGAGACGTTTCATTCTCACCACACCGGGAATCTTGCAGTTTCAGCACACATTGTTTTCTTTCTTTATTAAAGTGAGAACTTTCACTTTTTCACTTAAGGAAGCACTTGACGGCTTCTCTTTGGATTTCTCTATGGCCAGCATCCTTAGTCTTGTGTTTGGGGCCAATAAGACTTGAACAGAAGCACTGTGCTTCCTGGACAGTCAATTTATAACCCAGACAGCTACTCAGTGTCCGGATGTGTGGCACACAGTGAATTCATGGGACAGAGAAGGCGTGAGGATTCGCCATGCTTCTCAGAACAGGGCACGACTTCACTCTTATGACCTGAGATGGGCCATTTACATCCTGAGAGGGACAGAGGTGTCAGCGTTAGGATTTGCCATGTTTGTCAGACACAGTACAACTTCGCTCTTATGAACTGTTTATTTCAGGAAATTTTTATTTAATGTTTTCAGACTGCCGTTGACCACAGGCACCTGGGACCACAGAACGTGAAACCGCACAGAGCTAGGGCTGCTGTGCTCTTGATCTTGCACTCAAGTCCCAAGTAATACTCTGCTTCTCTCTATTTATATGCAGATAACTTTCCATGAAACCTGTTCAGTAATTTGCAGAAATAATGTGCCATTTCCATTAAGTACTTAACAAATGTTTCCTAAAAAATCCAAAGCACTGTCATGCATGCATAGAGTATACTCATCACTTCTCTTCTGTACTGGAAGTCCTAGCCTAGCAATTAGGCAAAAGAAGGAAGAAAAGGGCAACCACATTGCAAAGGAAGAATTCAGATTGTCCTTGCTTTCAGAGGAGCTGGTATTACATATAGAAAACCCTAAAGACTCCTTCAAAAAGCTGTTAGAACTAATAAATAAGCACATTCAGTGAAGTTGCAGAACACAAAGTCAACACACAAATATCTGTGGAGTTTCTGTACATGAGTAGTGACTAATCTGAAAAAGAAGTCAAGAAAACAAGCCCATTTATAGTAACTCCAAAAAAAGATACTTAGGCATCTATTTAACCAAGGAAGTGAAAGATCTCTGTGCTGAAAACTATATAATGTTGATGAAAGAAATTGAAGAGGACACAAATAAATGAAAAGATATCTTGTATTTGTGGATTGGAAGAATTAATATTGTTAAAAAGTCCATATGACCCAAAGTGATCTACAGACTCAATGCAATTCCTGTCAAAATACCAATGACATTCTTCCCAGAAATAGAAAAACAAAATTCTAAAATTTCTATGGAACAAAAAAAGCCTAATAGCCAAAGCAATCTTGAGGAAAACAAAAGCCCACACTGAAATAAGAATTCTGTGGGACTTGTTTCCCAAGACAACAGGTCATGTGACTCCACTGATGAGACCAGAGGAAACCAGCTAAAGCCAGCTAGAACCAAGATGGCAACAGAAATGACCTTTGGTCGTACTCACTGCTTATTATTTCTCTAATTATGATGCATTAGCATGTGATAGACATGCCCACCAGCACCACGGCAGTTTACAGATGCCATGGCAATGCCCGGAAGTTACCCTGTAAGGGGCAGAAACCCCAGTTCCAGGAGCTCCCCACCCCTTTCCCTGAAAACTCATGAATAACTCACCACTTGTCTAACACATAATCAAGAAATCACACTAACTAAGACAGCCAGCTAGCAGCAACCCTGGAACTACTCTCCCTATAGGTTTGCCTGCTCTGCCTGTGGAGTGGCTCCTTTTGTTCCTTTGTTTCCTTAATGAACTTGCTCTTGCTTTTCTCTGCCACCTCACTTTTGAGTTCTTTCCTGTGCTAAAGCAAGAACCCACTTGGCCTCCTAGGCTGAGCCCCAGTTTTGGAGATCACCCTGTGACAACACCAGTTGACTTCAAAATATACCACAAAACTACAGTAACTAAAACAGCATAGTATTTGTATAAAAACAAACACGCAGACCAAAGAAACAGAATAGAAAGCCCAGAAATAAATCCACACATCTACAATCAAGTGATTTTTGACAAAGACACCAAGAACACACAGTGGGGAAAGGACTGCCTTTATCAATGGTGCTGAGGAAACTGGATAGCCACATGCAAAAGAATAAAACTGGACCCTTATCTATCACCACTTAAAAGCAACTCGAAATGGATTAAATACTTCAATGTGAGATGCCCAAACTATGAAACTACTGGATTAAATATTTGAATGTGATACCCCCAGACTATGAAAATACTAGAAGAAAACATAGGGTGAACACTTCATGACCTTGGAGTGAGCAAGGACTTTTGAATTAGTCCTCAAAAGCATAATCAACAAAAACAGTACACACAGATGATATTCCAAAAGCTAAGAAGCTCTTGCACAGCAAAAGAAACAATCAACAGAATGAAGGAAAAACTGCCTGAATGGAAGAAAATATGTGCAAATTCTACATCTGGCAAAGGTATATTATCCAGGATATATAAGGAACTCAAACAATAGCAAAAATCTAAGTAATCTGATTAAAAAAAAACAAGACAAAAACCTTCTTAGACATGTCTCAAGACATACAGTTGGCCAATGGGTATATAAAAATGTGGTCAGTATCAGTATCACTAATCATCAGGGAAATGTGAATCAAATCATGATGATATATCACCTCACACCTGTTAGAATGGCTTTTATCAAAGAGACGAAAGATAAGTGCTGGAGTGGGTATGATGAGAAGAGAACACTTGTCCGCTGTTGGCAAGGATGTAAAGCACCACTACCGCTACAGAAAACAGTATCGAATTTTCCCAAAAATTTGAAAAATAGAACCACCATATTATCCTGCAATCCTATTACTGGATCTATATCCAAATGATAGGAAATGTGTATGTTGAAGAAATATCTGAACTCCCATAATTATTGCAGTACTATTCACAATAGCTGAGATGTAGAACTACGTAACTGTCCAACAGTGCATGAATGAATAAAAATGGGGGTTGTATATGTGAATTCCAACAATCCAAGGCAGGTCTCAGTTAAATTAGAAAGTAATATTTTGCAAAGGTTGAGGATGCACACCCATGACACAGCCTCAGGAGGTCCTCACAACATATGCCCAAGGTGGTCAGAGCACAGTTTGATTTTATACATTTTAGGGAGAAATGAGACATCAGTCAACATATGTAAGATGAACCTTGGTTCAGCCTGAAAACAAGGGACGACTCCAAGCAAAGGCAGGAAGCCTCGAAGCAGGGAAGGGGCTTCCAGATCACAGATGGATAAGAAGCAGATGGTTGCATTCTTCTGAGTTTCTGAGTAGCCTCTCCAAAGGAGGATATCAGATATGCATTTATTTCAGTGAGCAGAGGGGTGACTTTGAATAGAACAGGAAGCAAGTTGGCCCTAAGCTCTTCCCAGCTTGACTTTTCCTTTAGCCTCGTGACTCTGGGGCCCCAAGATTTATTTTCCTTTCATATATACACAATGAGATCCTATTTAACCATAAAAAAAGAAGTCCAATCATTCGCAACATGGATGAACCTGGAGGACATTATGTTAAGTGAAATAGACCAGGCACAGAAAGACAATTATCACAGGCTCTTACTCATACATGGAAGCTTAAAAAGTTAATTCAATGGAGGTAGCGAGTAGAACGGTGGTTACCAGAGACTGGGGCAGGAAAAAGCAGGGAACGAGGAGAGCTTGGTTAACAGGTACAAAGTTACAATCACAAAGGAAGAAAGTTCTGCTGGCCTATTGCATGGAAGGGTGACTACAGTCAACAAGAAGGTATTATGTCTCTCAAAATATCTAGAAGAGAATGTCTTGAGTCTTCCCACCATGAAGAAATGATACCGTTCGAGGTGATAGATATGCTGCGTGCACTGATCACGTTATGCAATGTGTACGTGTACTAAAACATCACGTCCTGCCCAATAAATATTTACAATTGTGTGTCAAACATAAAAACAATTTTAAAATCAGGAAATTATCATTAATACAGTAAAGACAAACCACCTTCAAGCTACACCAATTTTTCTAATAATATCTTTTTGTAGCAATAATAAACACACACAATTAACTAACTTTTCCTTTTCTCTACTTTCTCTTCGGGTTCAAGATCCAATTCGGGATCACGTTCTGCCTGTGGTTGTCTGTTCCTTTGATATTCTTCAGTCTCAATCTTGATACTTTTGAAGAGTATAGGATTTCTTTCAATTTGGTTTGTTTGAACTTTCCTCATTACTGTATTCATTTGTACATTTTTTGACAGGGTATCACAGACGTGTCCTGGTATTCACAGTGCGTCACTCCAGAAGGCCCATTGTTAACCTGTCCTGATTCTGGCGATATTAACTTGATCATTTGGTTTAGTGAGTATCTGCCAGACTTATTTACTGTAAAATGAAATCATAAATATTTGAACTTATGGATTAGTAAATAACTGGCTGATAAATACATTAAGTGATTACTGCAAATATGTTTCGAGTTATTTAATCCTGTACAACAAATCACCCTAAAAGGCAATGGCTTAAAGCCGCTATCATGATTTACTGTCTCACACAGTTTCTGTGGATCAGAAACTCAAGGTTGGTCATCCGACGTGGTTCTGGCTCGGGGGTCTGCGGAGATTACCGCTGGGTGTCAGCTGGTACTGAAGTCATAGGAAGGCTGGACAGAGCCTCCAACACTGGGATTCGCAGCAGCCTCACCAGGCTGGAAAGTGGGCATGGGCACCATTCTTTCTCCACGGGGCTACTGAGCATCCTTACAGAAAGGCCGCAGCTTCCCTTAGAGCAAGGAGTTAAAGAGGTGGGGCTTCTGTGCCTTGGCCTGGCCTCAGAAGGCACCTACTATTACTGCCACCCATGGACACTGTGGGTCATGCTGGCCACCCAAGTCCCTGGGAGACACAAGTACATGGACATCAGCAGGCACAGGTCTTCCCAGGTCCTATGAGGGGCCGGCCTGCTGTGCAAGTCGCAAGTGGACACTCAAGTAATCCTTTGGTGGTTCTTCCTTGTATCAGTTACTGTAATGATGGTTGTCAAATGATGACTTTATAATCTTGTCTTTCCTTGGCACATTCATTCTTTGGCATTCTATACCAATGTTCATTCATTCATTCACTGACATCAACATGGACATGTGGATTTCCTTTCTTCAATGGTATACTCCATTATTATATTCAGGCTCCAATTGTGCCAGATTTGGCCAATGAGATCCTCTTGGAGCTGAGGCCTGTGTCCTCTGACAAATTCTCTTCATTCTATGAGGACTTTCTCACTTTCTCTTCCAGGCTCATCTCATCCTTTTCTACCCAATTCCCAGTCTTCTTTCCGAGGAATCTTCTACCCAGCCCTCTTTCCAAGGAGCTCTGATTCTTTTTGTGAAGATTGGCATTTAGAAGTTGAAAGCTAGATGCTGTATGGCCCATTGCTACTGAGCCACCTGACTTCTAGCTCCTCTTAGCAGATGGGGCAGTGAATATATATGTATATTATATATATTACATATATTATATATAAATGTATTAGGGTTCTATAGAGGGACAGAACTAATAGGATAGATACATATAAAGGGGAGTTTATGATCTCAAGGTCCAACAATAGGCCGTCTGCAAGCTGAGAAGCAGGGGACACAGTCTGAATTCCAAAACTGAAGAACGTGGAGTCTGATGCTCGAGGGCAGGAAGCGTCCAGCACGGGAGAAAGATGGAGGCTGGGAGGCTAGGTCAGTCCCTCTTTTCACGTTTTTCTGCCTGCTTGATATTCTAATCAAGCTGGCATCTGATTAGATGGTGCCCACCCAGATTAAGGTGGGCCTTTGCCTTTCCCAGTCCACTGACTCAAATGTTAACCTCCTTTGGCAACGCCCTCACAGACACACCCAGAATCAATACTTTGAATCCTTCAAGTTGACCCCTGGTATTAACCATCACTATATATGTATATATATATATAATTATTTATATTAATATATACTTTTATTACTTCTAATTTTGTATGTAACCTATATTATTAAATAAATATATTTATATTTATATATTATGTATAATATATGTTATATTTATATTAACATACTACATAAGATATATATAAACAGGCATTTGTGTGTGTATATGTTTATATATGAAAGATGGATATGTATGTATATCAAGAGTTCATACTTATTTCTTCATTTCTAGACCATGACTGCAGTTTGTTCCAGCCATCCCTTCCCTGTAGCTTGATCTCTTTTCTCTTGAAGGCTCCGATTATCCTCAAGTTTATTTACTTCTTTACTCCAGCCTCCATATCTAACCAAGCCGTCAGAATGGTGAGTCCTCTGCAGGCCTCAGGTCTGCTGGCTCCAGACACAGAAGTCCCTCTCCGCCCCAGCTCACCATACAGTCAGCTCCAGCCAGGTCTGGCCTGGCCTCCCCTCTGTGCTGGCCATGCCTTCCCAGCCACACCACCCAACTGGTGGTTTGCAGACAAGGTGTGGATACTGCACCAGACTTTATCACCTCTGTCTTTGCTCTTCTGGAGGCTCAACATCTCCTTTCCAGCTTCATCAGAATGAGGGAGTGCTCCAGGCATGGCTTCCTTCCACTGTCTCTTCTGCATGGCTGCACCTGACCAGCTGAGCCCGGTGTTACCCCTCAGCCCTCCCTCGCTGGCTCCAGCATCTGTGTGACCTGTGGTGGTGCCCCCTGCACTGGGGAATTGTGTCTGCTCTCCTACCTTTGTCTTGAGCAGATCCGTCGGTGGTGTTTAAATTGTGTGGGTTTTATCAGAACTCCAACTTGTGGCTTAATTGATAATCTCAAAAATGCTTTTGTTTTCTGTTTATTAATGTTATTATTTCCTTCCACTTTTTACAGGTTGGTAATTTTTTCAATTATTGGAAGTGGTACGCAGAGCATTCATTCTAACCCATTTACTTTTCTAAGATATCCTTTCAATGCTATAATTTTCCTTTCAAGCTCAGTTTTGTAGTTTTATAATGTTAACATTTTAATAGTTTTATATTTTAGGTGACAAAACTCATATTAACATTTTTTATTCTTTTAACATTTTCAATTCAAAAGGTATTATAATTTTCATTTTGATATGACAATTAAGTCAAATATGCCAGTCACATTTTTCCTATTAGCCTAAAGACTAGTGATTTTTATCTGCTTATCATATCATTCACTGAATTAGAGAAAAAATAATCCTAAGAAATACAGTTGTCAATTTTTATCATTATGACATGATAAAAGACATGCCATGTTTTTGAAAACCCTAAATTAAAAGATCTAGCGACAGGTCTCATCACTAACTTCACGTCGGAACTCATGAGCGTGAGTGACATTCCCGGGCACAGACCCTCTGCCATGTGGCCCGACAGTCCCTCTAATTTCTACTGGAGACAATGTTATTCTAAGGTGCATGTTACTGTGGTTTGCTGCCCACATTTCTAACTGAAAGAAATGCTAAATTTCAATTAGAATTTAACGACTAAAAGATATCATTTTATTTTTTTCACATAAGTTGACAGATACCCTGCATGCTTAACTGGACATTCAAAACTGCTAATTTATTTGGTTAAGTATTTGCATTTCATTTTACGTTAGAGAAGCATTTCTGTTTTGTCTAAAAACATCTTTACTTTGTCTTCATCTTTGAAGGGTTTTTTCTGGGATTAGAATCTAAGTAGGTAGCGAGTTCCCTGGTTTTCCTGTAGCACTTTAAAGCCGTATCCGTTTCGCCTTCTGGTTCCCGTGTCTGTTGGGAAGGCAGCTCACAGTCGCACTGGGCTTCCTGGAGATGTCGGCCTCATTTTGCACAGGGGCTTTCTATTAGGACGTGCTGAGGTGAGGTTTCCTTTGCCCTTATGCTTCTTGGGGATTGCTGGCCTTCCTGAGCCTGCGCCCTGCTAGTGTTAGTTCTGAAAAAATCTGATGAGGTATTTCTTGCAACACTGTTTCGGTCCCTCAGTCTCTCCTCCTCTCCTGGAATCTCACCTGTGTGTCTGTGGACTTCTCACCATGGGGTGAGTCCCTTTTGCCTTCTTCTGGTTTTGCATTTTTCTTCTCTGTGCTTGGGTCTGGATATTAGATTCTGGCTTGCCAATCCTTCCGTCTCATGTTCAGTCTGGAATTAAATCGTTTGTGTTAGAATTCTCTGGAGGGACAGAACTAACAGGATAGATGTAAATGGGAAAGAGAGTTTATTAAGGAGAAGTGACTCACACGGTCACAAGGAAAAGCCCCACGATAGCCATCTGCACGTTGAGGTGTGAGGAAGCCAGTGGTGGATCAGTCTGAGTCCCAAAGCCTCAAAAGTAGGGAAGCCCCTCTGTGGCCTCCAGTCCGTGGCCAAAGGCCCAGGAGCCCCTGGCAGGTCACCGGTGTAAGTCTGAGAGTCCAAAAGCTGGAGAACTCGGAGTCTGGTGTTGGAGGGCAGGAAGCATCCAGCATGGGAGAAAGATGAGGCCGGAAGGCTCAGCCAGTTGTCTCCTCCCACCTTCTCCTGCCTGTTTTATATCCTAGCTGCACTGGCAGCCGATCAGATGGTGCCCACCCAGACTGAGGGTGGGTCTGCCTCTCCCCATGCACTGACTCAAATGTTCATCCCCTTCAGCAACACCCTCCCAGACACACCAGGAACAGCACTTTACCAGCTAGCTAGGCATTCTTCAATCCAAGCAAGTTGACACCCAGTATTACCCGTCACACCTTTACACTGAATTCTTTGTTTTTATTACACAATTCTCAGATCTTCAAACTCCTTTTAGTTCCCAAAATTTCTATCTTGTCATCTATTTTCAAAAGTTTAATTCAGCTATTTTAAAGTTGATCTCTGACAACGCCTGTATCTGGGTCTGTTTCTTTTGTCTTTTTATTTTATTGCACGTGGTTCTGTCTCCTGTCAGCCTTGGTATTTTTTTTTTCTTTCAATTGAGTGTTAAGCTTTGCTTAAGAAAATTAAGACTCAGGCAGTGACTTTCTCCTAAGAACCTTCCTTTCCTTCTGGCAGGAGTTAGTGCAGAGCCAGGCCACCTCCATTCCAGCAAATGCCGGAGTGATTGGAGGTCAGATTTCATTCTTTGAGAGTCACCTCCCCCGCTGCCTTCTCTGAGGCTTGGGGCACAGCCCGGGACGGGGGGTTGCACCCCGTCTTGGTCCCCACGGCAAGACTGCGCTGTGTCCTGCTCACCTGTACCACGGCCCCGCTGACACCTGCTCACCTCTGCCACGCCCCCCCCCCGCTGACACCCGCTCACCTCTGCCACGGCCCCGCTGACACCCGCTCACCTGTACCACGGCCCCGCTGACACCTTCTGCTTCACTTCAGGGGTCCTTGCCTGGAGCCTGGAAGGAATCGGAAAATGCCTTGAGGACAAAAGTGCTCCGAAAGTCACAGGGACTCCCATGTGGCCTCACTCCCCTGTGGCATCCGTCCCTCACGTCCTGGCTGCCTTGGCAGCTCTGGGCACCTGTTGTTTTTCCCCAGGTCTGTGGGCAGAAAGCTCGGTTCTGGCTCCACATTGCTGGTCGATGACCGGATCCGCTGATCAGAGACGCAGAGAACAGAAGGTGCGTCTCCGAATTCCTCCCTTCTCCCCAGGGCGTGTACTCTGCAAAACATCTCCTGGTGTTGGTTTCTTCCCCATGCTTTCACAACACAGAGTGTGTTGTATTCTATAAGCTGTGCTAGTATTAAATTGCTTTGAGGCCTCAGGGAACTGCACCACAGCCCAGTGCAAAGGCTTTAACTCAGGACCCAAGGGTGGGTTTTAGGGGGCTCATCAGTGAAATCTAAGATGATAGGTAAAGTTTTACATCATTTACTGCTTTGCACTTTTCCATAGTTTTTTTCCAGTCATCTGATTTACACCTGTAGCATCTATTGACTGGTTTCTGGCCATGTTCTAGAAGATTCAGTAGGCTCCAGGGCTGCAATGATCAATAAAAGTGTGGCCTGGCCCTTGTGGGGCATGAAGCCTGGTGAATTACTCACACAAAGTCACTGCCTCCTCTATTACACAGATTGCAGACATCTCATTACCCAGGCAACAAAAAGGGGTCATACGTTTGTGTATTAACATATATAGGTTAAATATTCTTGATAAGAAATTAATGAATGAACTCTTGACTGATAGTGACTATATTCTTAACTGCATGAGAATATGTTGGGAAGATATCCAGCAGGCAATAGAATATTCAAATATGCACCTGAAATTTTAGAATGGACTTCAAATAGAAATAAACCATGAATACATTTACGCTGGACTCTTCATCAAGTCCCCAAAGCTTATTTTCTTTTCTTTTTTTTCCTTTTTTTTTTTTTTGAGATGGAGTCTTGCTCTGTTGCCCAGGCTAGAGTGCAGTGTCACAATCTCAGCTCACCGCAAGCTCTGCCTCCCGGGTTCACACCATTCTCCTGCCTCAGCCTCCCGAGTAGCTGGTATTACAGGCGCCCACCACACCAAGCTAATCTTTTGTACTTTTAGTAGAGACGGGGTTTCACCATGTTAGCCAGGATGGTCTCAATCTCCTGACCTCGTGATCCGCCCACCTCGGCCTCCCGAAGTGCTGGAATTACAGGCGCCAGCCACCACGCCCAGCCAAAGCTTGTTTTCTTAGTTGAGAAATGTACAGAGACTCTGAGTTGAGAATTAGTTTCTGAGTACAAAGATACTTAGACTTCCATAGGCTTAAGAAGGATGAATAGAAATGTTTGAGCAATATTATGATTCTCCCCAACTTGAGCTGTAATAAAAATAGAAGATTATCCTTTCATTGGATTATTTCCTTGTCTTGTTAAGTACATTAAAAATGTGTAAGTATATGAATTTTGAGATGTTTGGGTTTCAGATTTTTTTGTATTGAATATTATGTGTATTCCAGACTTTGTTTTTGGCCAGACGCTTACTGATGGGAAAGTGCTTTCCTAGAACACCCCACTACATCCGAGGCACAGGGAGGTTCCTTTGCTTCATAAGTTAATTAGGCAGCCATTCCTGAATCCTTTTAATTAATTATTTATTCAACAACATGCGCTAACCTCAGGATACCCTTCAGGCACTGTGTGGCCACACTCCAGCCCGACAGCTCCGTGGCCTTCAGCTCTGCCCGTCCTCACTCTGGCCTCTGTCTCCCCAGACAAGTGAGCCAGGCGCCAATTCACCTCCAACACACGCCTCCTTCCAGCCCCTTCCTTCCAGAGCTGCCAGGCAGGCCCTGGGGATCCCACTCCGCGCTTCCCATTGTGTGAGCTCCGGTGTTTTCACCACCGGCCATCGACCGCACCCTCAAAAGGCCTTTTCCTTCCTGATTCTGCTTGAGTATAAGGTCCATGACTAATCATTCTCTTGCAAACATTAACTGCCTGCTGCACTTTGCCTCTGCCATACTTATCTAGGAAGACTGTAGCCTTGGTTAAGCTCAACCATCCATCATCTCCATCATCTTCGCAAGCACCTGAACCATGTGAGAGGGAAAGAAAAGCTTTGCTGACCTGGTTCAGTTTCCACTTAGGATCACATTGCAAACAAGTACTCAAACCCTCCTGCTGCTCTGACTGTCAGAGGCACTGGAATCAGGGTAACCCCGTCTTGAGTAGGGGCTGGGTAAAATGAGGCTGAATCCTACAGGGCTGCAGTCCCAGGTGGTTAGGCATGCTAATTCACAGGATGAGATAGAATTTACAGGATGAGATAGGAGGGCAGCACAAGATACAGGTCATAAAGACCTTGCTGATAAAACCGGTTACAGTAAAGAAGCTGGTCGAATCCCATCAAAACCAAGGTGGCCACAAGAGTGACCTCTGGTCGTCCTCACTGCTACACTCCCACCAGCACCATGACAGTTTTCAAATGCCATGGCAACATCAGGAAGTTACCTTATATGGTCTAACAAGAGGAGGCATGTAATCCACTCCTTATTTAGCATATCATCAAGAAATAACTATAAAAATGGCCAATCAACAGCCCTCAGGGCTGCTCTGTCTTTATTTCTCTACTTTAATAAACTTGCTTTCACTTTACGGACTGACCCTGATTTCTTTCTTGTGAGAGATCCAACAACCCTCTCTTGGCATCTGGATTTGGACCTGTTTCCTGCAACACACCCTACCTGTTTGAGTCTCCAGCCTCAAAAACTACTACCCTCCCTCCCTCCCTGCTTTCCTTCTTTCTTTCCTTTCTTCCTTCCTTCCTTCCTTCCTCCTTCCCTCCTCTTTCTTCTCCTCCTCTCTCTCCCACTCTCTCTATCTTCCCTGACTCTTATTTAATCTGCTGCAGATCTTTCTCCCTAAATCAAATACAAATTAGGAACAATTGCATGGGGCTTTCCTCACCCGTCTGTCGCCGAATCTGCCCCCTCATCTGTTTCTCGCTGGACATTCCCCGCCCCCCTTCTTCTTGAGGAATCCTCCCCAGTGACTATGGAACCCGCCACATTTCCCTTTTCCTGCAATGATCCCCTTTTCTCCCTCTGGAGCATTTTTATACAATACTAGATTACTCTCAGTCCCTTGTGGATATAGCCTATTACCTCCTGTATTGAAAAGAATAAACCATCTCTTCCTCTCGTCCTCAGGAGGCATCACCCCGTTTCCCTATCAGAATCAGGGTTTTGGAAGACCAGGCCCCGACTGTTACCTCCGCCTGTTCTTTATCTCACATTCTCTCCGTCATCTGTTCCAGCTAAGGATTTATCTCGCTGCCCCACGAGGAAGCTCATTTAGGCCTTGAATAAAACCCCTGTTACCGGATATTAAAATCCTCACAGCAGAGTCCTACACATACAAGGCCAATGCTAAGTGATTATGAAGCAGAATAATTAATGAAAAATAAGTAAGGCCTTTGTCCTTTGCTGGAGGCCCAGTTGGAAGCTCATCCTCAGAAAATTACAACCCTAATTATTTTTCCTGTAACATTCAAGAAAGGGCCCAATGTCCACTTAGTAGTAACCCAGATAGAAGTAAAAATCTCAATTCAGTTCTGTGGACCTTAAACCCGAGCTGTGGCTCCCTGTTCCTTCTTGAAGATAAAAACGTGCCCTTTGAGTCTTCAGAAAGGAGCAGTTGAGAGAAGGTGACCTGTCAGGGTTCTCCAGAGAAATGAAACAGGTGGGATGGGCTCAGACATGCAGCTCCATCAGTAAGCAGGTGGCTCATGAAGAATTCACTCATGAGATGGACACGTCCACTGTCCTCACGTGGGTCAGCACGCTCCAGACCCATGAGGAGCAGATGTTTTAGCCACGGTCCGAAGGCAGGAGAGAGCCAGTTTCTTAGTTCCAAGTCAGTCAACCAGAAGGAATTCCCTCTTATTCTGAAGGAGTGTCTGCCTTTTCATTCTCTTCGGGTTCCAACTGAAGAGAATGGACGAGGGTCACTGACCCTGGGGACGGCGATCTGTTTGACTCATTCTACCTGTTAATCTCATCCACAAATACCCTCCCAGAAACACCCCCAATGACGTTTTGTCAAACATCTGTGCATCTGGTGGCTCAGCCAGGGTGGCACAGAATCCACACTCCACGCAGCCTCAACATCTGCCCGCACAAGACGGCTCCAGAGGACAGTGAGTTGTTCCCTTATTCAGTCAGCTCAGCAGCTTTTTAACACTGACGTCAGATTCTCAATGGGAAAAAAAGGAAAATAGATCCTGAGAGGCTAATCTGTAAATTTTTTTGATTCATCAATACCACATGTAAGAATTTACCACAAATGATTAAAATAATTGTGTAATTTTATTAAAAGCATATTCAAGGATGCTCATTACAGCTTTATTAATAACAGCAAAAATACTGGAAACATCATCTACCTTTAGAGAAAGGGATTAAGTAAAATGTTTATGCAGATGTCACCAAGAATGAGGTAAATTTACATTTATACACGAGACAAGGTCTATAATACATGAAGAGAAAACAATACAGGTGTGAACTGTGCATATTAAATGGTATCTTTTCTGAACACGTGAAGTGTGTGTAGAAGTGAGGTGTGTTCTCAGACAGGCTGTGAGGGCCTTCGTTCACATCTGTTTCCAGCTTGATGGTGAGGTAATGTAACATTGGGAGCTTGCTAAGGCCATGGTCAGAATATTTACACACGAGAAATTGTCAAACAGTAAAAATCGGAACTTTAGAAAAAAGAAAAAACAGAGGAATTTGACAAGATCCCAAAACATACACTGTATATGTATACATGTTTGCCTTTCCGTATCATAAAATGTCAATTATGGTTATCTTAGAAGTAGATGTAACTATGAAAAGTACTTTTATTTCACCTTAATAAAATTTGTGATTTTATTTTTTAAAGAAATAATATCTATATTATCAATATAGTTTTATATATTATCAATACCCTAAAATATATACAGTGTGTGGGCCTATGTATATAATATATTTATTGTCAATACTATTTATGTATTTTTTCTTCTAAAAGGCATACACCCTACTTATATTTAACTGAACACTACTGCAAATTTCAAAAACTGATCTAGTCCATGGAATTGGTTCACCAGGGAATACTACTTACAATTCCCTATGAAGTTTTATGTAAAATACAGATTTTAACTTCAATTATTTTCCCTTAATTTTTATTAAAATATCATTATTTGGTAAGTTATTATAAGGGATATCTATATATAGTATATAAAACATATTTTAAGTTTGTAACAAATTATGATGTTTTTGCATGGAGAGTGTTTGAATCTCAAGTGGAATTTTTTTTCAAAAATAAAGATTTTGGAGCCTGCCAGGGAAACTTCAAACTTGCTGATCTGCAGAGACTCTGCATGCAGTGTCTATATCCGTTCGTCTCCTGTGACTCTCTGAAGGCTACTTGACCCCAAAATCCATCCAACTGAATAAATGTGTGAGACTCTTGTAGACAAAATATTGTATTAATTATCACAGAAGTAAAATAGTCCCCCTACCTCAATGTGGATGGAAAATGCCTCCATGGTATTGACCCACCGATGCCTGTGGCCCTGTGGGTGGTGACTGAGGCCTGTGGGTGGTGACTGAAGCCTGCGGGTGGTGACTGAGTCCTGGGGCCCTGTGGGTGGTCACCGAGGCCTGTGGGAGGTCACTGAGGTCTGTGGGTAGTGACTGAGGCCTGTGGCCCTGTGGGAGGTCACTGAGGCCTGTGGGAGGTCACTGAGGCCTGTGGGTGGTGACTGAGGCCTGTGGCCCTGTGGGAGGTCACTGAGGCCTGTGAGTGGTGACTGAGGCCTGTGGGTGGTGACTGAGGCCTGTGGCCCTGTGGGAGGTCACTGAAGCCTGTGGGTGGTGACTGAGGCCTGAGGGTGGTGACTGAGGCCTGTGGCCCTGTGGGAGGTCACTGCCCCCACCTCACTCACTACTAAAGGGGCTGAGAGACAGGAGTGAGGGGGTGGCTCCAAGCCCCCTGTCACCAGTCCCCTTGGTGTGCCCAATCCAGGCCAGGGACTTCACTGTATTGAGAGGTTCAAGAGAGATAAGTCCTTCCCCTCATCCTTTTTTTGTTAACAATAATGATATTTATTTTTCTTTTAAGTGCCCTGTTTGATAAAAATAAAATGATACTAATTTTAATTTACTGTCATAAAATGTCTGTCCAAAGCACACCAAGTGCAAGTGCTCAGTGATTTTGCTCTCCCATAAAACCCTCATGTGAGCGGCTTCTTCTCCACTTGAAACCCTTTAATTCCCATCAGCATTTTCCAACAGGATCTTACCGTTTTGTGAAATAAGAATTTGGACTTTCCCATGCTTTACTCCTCTCTACCCACCTTCCTCTTACCTTGCAACTCCAATCAGCTATTTGTTTTGTTTTGTTTTCATTTTTACATAATTAAGGTTGGTGTCACAATTCGATGAGTCTTTAATGCTTTCTCCATATGTTAATTTCAAATCACAACTTGAAACCAGCGTTCACCATCCTCTGGTTAATTCCGTAACAGCTTCTGTTCCTGGGGGGTTGCTGGCATCATCACAATTCCCTCTCTGATTCATGCCAGGAGCAGCCACTGAGGGGCTTCCATCTCCAGCAGCAGCCATGATGGAATCTGGGTATTATTTTGCAACAATGACTCTTCCATGAGTTTTCTTCCTTGGAATGTATTGTTACTGTTCATTTTTTTCTGCTTTTCTTCACCTGTGTCTAGTTCCTATAATTGCTTCGCCAGGGAATTATATTTTCCTCTGAACTTGTCTTCCTTTGACTTGGAGTCCTCTTCCTTCCCACACTTTCTGAATCCAAAATATTTTAATAACTCTTCCTTCTGTCTTATTCCTACATGCTAATTTAGATGACTATGGAAGTCTCAGAAAAATCTTTTTTCCTCAGAAGTTTAAACATACCAATGGTTGTCTCTGAGCCTGATGTGCCAAGGAGGGATCTGTTGTCCAGAGGTTTTCCTTTCTTTGCAGGCGCCTCCACTGTCCTGGAGCCCTTGGAGTGTTCGTTTCACCTTCGTGCTCTGCGAGATCTGAATTACACATCAGGCTCCGAGTTTCTCTGATGAGTTGTGCTGGACATACCCTCTGGACTTCTGTGAAGGCGCAAGCGCAAGTCCCCTACCTTTAGAAGTAAGATTTTTTTTTTCCCATTATCTACTGTTTATGTTACAAACTTTTTCTTCCTGAAAATCTGGTTACTTAGATCAGATAGTGTTCCTTTCATATTTTTCTTCTTTGTCTATTTTGCATTCTGGGAGGTTTACTGGCCTTAGTTTATTGATATGGGTGTCATTATATTTTCGTTATTTATACAATAATATTTTGTTCTATTCTACTTCTGATTTTATTTCAATGGGGTTTCCAAAGGGATGGAAAATTAAAGTGAGTGATCAGACTGGCATGTTTTCTAGCATTCTTTTTATTCTTTAAAAGTCTTGTTTGACAAGATTGAGCTGGTAATGTTCAATTCACGTTGCAAAATCATCATTAGTTTCTTTATTTTATTTTACAGTAATCCCCTTCTTCTCCCAACTTCATACCCATCCACTATCCTATATCCATATTTAATTATACACCTGCATCCTTGGACATATATGGAGTCATTTTTGTTTTACATGGATGGAATTTTGCTGCAAAGGTCATTCTATTTCTAACATTCCCCACCTTACTATGCTTTTGAGATCTATTGTAATATGACACATAAACGTAATGCATTACTTCAGCTGCTTCATAGACTTTCATCATTTTACTCATCTATTTTCCAAAGGATAAATCTGTAATTTATCTCCAGCTTTTTGCTGCTGTGAGCAATATAACGATGAAAATTCTTTTTAGTCCGTCTCCTGTGGATGTAGGTGAGAGTGTCTTTGAAATACATTAATAACCTAATGTTACAAGTCATACAATAAGTCCTGGATACAATTCATGATTATTGTTTAGCCTTCCTGGCTATTGTGACCATTTTAAAAATTGCTGCCATTCTTCCAAATTACTACACTTCAGAATTTCACTTCATGGAAATTTTGATCAGTCAGTGAGTTGGCTCAACGTATAAAAAACAATGAAAAAATCTTTGCAAATAAATTTCTGGAAGGAGGATGTGGATATTGAATTTGGACAGTTAGCTCCAGCTTTTTGGCAAAAGCCTTCAGAAAGTTGATTTGGATGGAAAAAAAAGAATCGGACGTTGCACTGTTCTTATAGAACTTTGTAGAGTGTGACATGAGGGTTTGGTCTGATGGCTGATCAGGACCTGGTAGAGAGGCCAGAGACGCATAGACTGGACCTCGCCACCACCGGGGGCAGCTCTGCTTACAGCGGCAGCAGGGCAGCAGCCTTGCCCCAGCCTGCATGGCGAGGCCGGGAGCCTGGGGTACTGCACGGGTCATCCCATTCTCTCCGCTCCCTGACCTGTGGGCCCGGGGTTCACATCCCATCCTACAGATACAGAAACGGAGGTCTGGTCTGATCTCAGTCGCTGAGCTCCTGAGGGTGGATCTGAGTGAAGTTCAAGTTCTGCTCCCTGTCTGGGTAACTGAGGCACAGCAAGTTACTTCATTCACTGAGTTTTGATTTCAAAGACAGAATAAGAATGCCTACCTTGAAAAGTCCTCATCATGACTCAATCATAAAATGCCTGAGGTTTTCCAACATACGAAAGAAAATCAACACATGTAGTTATTAACTATAAGTAACCACTAAAAATGGTATCAGTTACTCCAACAATTAGTTAGATTATATATTTGACATTCTAGATGAACTTAAACACTTCTGACATGACCCAGAGACATTATAACTTTCACACTCCTCCCGCCACCAGAAATAACTGCTTCTTCCATTAAAACTGTGCTGTTGATTTAAAAAGAAATAAATCTAGTGTTGCTCATGATTCTACTTTGCCTTTTATGCCTATTCATTCCATTCTATAATATGAAAACCATGCTAATTTGCACTTTGGTAAAATATAATATAAAAGCTCAATAGAAAAGATGTCTTTTGCTTCAGTACAAGTTAGCCTCTGGCATACAACCAGACATAAGAAAACATCCATTTGGCCTGAGATTCACAAGCAGCTTTTCTAATTGGAAATTCTAGGACTCCAGCAGCACCACCTCCACATGCCCAGCACAGTCCTGACTCCCAGCAGGGCCATTCTCCTGCCTCTTCTGCTACGATTGTCCTTCCCAAATGCAGCCTGTTCATAGACTTCATAGCTGTAAACAGAATATCCCCATAAGACCTCGACAGTTGGGAGGTCTTTAATGGTTTCTGACTGCCTGATACTAATTTTGACCCTGTTAGATGTATATCCTTTTATAAAATCATTTTTTCCCAGTTTCCTTGGTTTTGATTGTGGAAACATAGAATACACTGAGCTTTGTATTTCTTGTATCAGACTTGCCAAACAGAGTGATTTCTCCGATGCTGGATTCTCCAAAGCACAATGATTTCTGAATGTGATCTGCACGTGTGGAGTTGGAACGGGATCAGGGAAGGGAGTTCAGCTTTCCTGAATTTTCATTTGTTTCCTTTTATTTGTTTGTTTTGTTTGTTTCATTTTGAGTTTTCTTTTTTTAAAAAAATAGTGGCCTGAGTCTAGCTGAAAGAGTACAAAATATGTATTGCAAATTAAACTATTTCCTATAGGCAAGCACTGCCCAAACTACAAATAAGTGAGAAAAAAGAGAACTTTTACCTGGAAAAAATACATGAACATAAGATGTCCCATCCATTACTTGTGTAAATTGAGAATAGAAAGTATAAGATAAATTGAAGCTACTTTCAAGAAATTTTCCTTCCCAGATAATTGCAGTTCTCATTCTCCTTTAGTTTTTAGTCTCCTGTCAACACTTTAACCAAGTGCTTTTTATTTTTTTGGAGGGTTGGGGCGGGGTGTAGTCTCGCTCTGTCGCCCAGGCTGGAGCACAGTGGCCGGATCTCGGCTCACTGCAAGCTCCGCCTCCCGGGTTCACGCCATTCTCCTGCCTCAGCCTCCTGAGTAGCTGGGACCACAGGTACCCGCCACCACGCCTGGCTAATTTTTTGTATTTTTAGTAGAGACGAGGTTTCACTGTGTTAGCCAGGATGGTCTCCATCTCCTGACCTCATGATCTGCCCACCTCGGCCTCCCAAAGTGCTGGGATTACAGGCGTGAGCTGAACCAAGTGCTTTTAAAAACATCTCGCATTGGTGTAACTATGAACACACACACACACGTGCACACGCATGTTTTTTGCCTTCCTTCCTGTCTTACTTTCACACTGGAGCCATGTCAGTTCTCTGTTCTAGCTGGTATTTGGAACTCTTACTCCTGAGGGGTCCAGGGACTGTGGACTCAGCTGAACACAGATCCCAGTGGTGCCTGTAGCCCTGGCAGAGCTGGCACAGGCTCAGATCCCAGGCTCTGATCCCAGGCTCTCAGGGCAGAGGCTGTGCTGGAGAAGCATGTTGCTAGACTCACAGACCAGTTCTCCCAGAGTGCCTGGGACCTTTCTTAGGATATCTGAGATTTCTGAAGCCTGTAGACGACCGGCGAGCCTCCTGAAAAAGCCAGCTTCCCTGGAGGAATCGCTCTCTTTCCCAGCGATTTCACCTCTGCTCACTGTGACACTGATGTGTGCCAGGTTCCCTGATGCACAGTTAAAAGCAGTCAGTAGCCAGGGTGCGATTCAGACCTGAGAAGACAGGAGGCAGAGCCCACCTTTGTTTTCTTAGAAAAGTATACAGGTCAGTCTGGGCAGGAGCCCTGTGGTGCCTGTCTGCATGTGCCTGTGAAGGCGTGCGGCAGAAACACTGTGCCTACTGTCCAGGCAAAGCAAACCACTGCCAAAATCCTGCTCCAGTCCAAGCAACATGGCAAGACCCCATCTCTACAAAAAATAAATTTTAAAAAATTAGCCAGGCACATTGGCACACACTTGTAGTCTCAGCTACTGGGGAGGCTGAGGGGGGAGGTTTGCTCGAGCCTAGAAGGTCAAGGCTGCCACAAGCTATGGTTGTACAAACACCGCCCTCCAGCTTGGGTCCCCAGTGAGCACCTCCTGCAGGAGTCAGGAGAGAGGGGCCACTTGGCAGTGATGCCAGGAAGCCTCCTGAAATTCTGTCGGGATTCCCGTGGGCGCTGCCCTGGGTGAGGAGGAGCCTCCGTTGCCCAGAGCTATTCCCTGGCAGACGCTCCTTTTTGGCTGTTCCCTGTGACCGTCGGCTCTGGGAGATTCTGTGTTTCTGGTGGAGAGCTGCCCTCCTGGGGCTCTGCTGGACACTGGGGGCCCAGGGCCTTGGGCGTTCTTCAGCGTCCGCGACGTCCTCTTTCCAGGCTCCCAGTTTCCCTTGAGTGTAATGATTTTCAGCATCTGGTAGGCTCCTTATTTGTTGGGCTCTCTGCTGGAGTCCGTCCATGCTCCTGCGTCTTTCTGAGGTGTTTTTCCTTCTGTCCAGTTAATTCCAGATGCCTTAAGCCCATTGGATAGACAAGCAAGAACGCCATTTAAAGCTCGCTCTATGACCAGTCCTGTGCCGTGGAAAGGGTGTCCTGGGTACTGTCTGAACCCAGGGGGTTTTACCCCCAGCCTCTACCATGGCTGCGAATGCCAGACGCAGCGCTCAGAGCTGGCCACAGTGATACGCTGTTGCTGCTAATAACAGGGCGTCTGCGCGCGCGCCTCACCCGAGGGCGGCTGCCTCTTCTCCAAACGTCCCTGCTCCTCTGGGCCGTGCGTCCCTTCATTATCGGGTGTGCGTGTGCGCGTCACCCGAGGGCGGCTGCGTGCGCACCTCACCCGAGGGCGGCTGCCTCTTCTCCAAACGTCCCTGCTCCTCTGGGCCGTGCGTCCCTTCATTCCCGGGTGCGCGCCTCACCCGAGGGCGGCTGCGCGTGCGTCTCACCCGAGGGCGGCTGCGCGTGTGCGCCTCACCCGAGGGCGGCTGCGCGTGCGCGTCACCCGAGGGCGGCTGCGCGTGCGTCTCACCCGAGGGCGGCTGCGCGTGCGTCTCACCCGAGGGCGGCTGCCTCTTCTCCAAACGTCCCTGCACCTCTGGCCGTGCGTCCCTTCATTCCCGGGTGTAGACGTGACTTTTCTCCAGGCTCACTTCTCTCTCGTGCCGTCTTGTGAAATTGGGCATGGAGTTTTCTGCTTTGGCTGCTGACCAGGTGCTTTTGTTTCAGTTGCTGGTGGCACCTCCCATTTTCTACGTCACAGGCGTTGGTCAGTGCCGGTTTCATCACGTTTTGCCACCGTGTGACACAGGTCGCCATAGGGGTTCCTCCTGCCCCTGTCACCAATTACTGCAAACCCGGTGGCTTTAAAATAACACAAATTGTCTTTCAGCTCTGGAGGGCGGGTGTGCGAGTGGGTTTTACTGGGCTAGAGTCAAGCTGTGAGCAGGGCAGCTTCCCCTGGAGGCTCCAGGACAGTCCGTTTTCCTGCCTGCTCCAGGTCTTAGACGCACGGTCCTTCCTCCACCAGTGCCAGCGGCCCTCACTGCCTGGTCCGTGCTGAGCAATGGGGGCCCCACCTGCAGCCTCAACTCCCTTTCGCTGTGTTTCCTGAGGTATCCACAGACTTTGCTGAGTAGGATATGGCCACGTTTGGGGTCCCTGATTCGGCCTAATTCAGCCTTTTAATCCTTCGTGGTTTTGTTTGTTTGTTTGTTTAATGTATTTCCTTGTAACCTCTGCCTCCCGGTTTCAAGTGAGTCTCCTGTCTCAACCTCGGGTTCAAGTGATTCTGCTGCCTCAGCCTCCTGAGTACTTGGGACTAACAGCGCCCACTACCATGCCCAGCTTTTTTTTTTTTTTTTTTGTATTTTTAGTAGAGATGGGGTTTCACCATGTTGGCCAGGCTGGTCTTGAACTGCTGACCTCAGGTGATCCACCCACCTCAACCTCCCAGACTGCTGAGATTATAGGTATGAGCCACCACACCCAGCCCAACCTCCCCTTCTATGTACCATTTTGCATTCCATTCAGGAAAAGCCTACTGCATTGAGGACAGCACTAAAAGCTCCATGACTTACAGAAGTTCCAATTCCTGGTCCCACTACACCTGCATTCCTGAGTGAGAGGGGATCCTGCAGACAGAAGCCACTCCAGAGGATACAGAGCATCTTCACTGCCTTCCACAGTGATGGGCACTCAGCGAGAGGGTCCGTTAGTCTGCCTGTGGCCAGAACTGGTCATGAGGCCTCCATCCCATGGGGGCTGGGGAGACCAGGACAGTGGTGTTGGCAGTAACAACAACATACCTGAAAGTTGTTTTCACTACGAAAATATTTGGCATTCTGAAAGTCCCCTTTAAAACTGTCATTCTGTTCTTGTTACAGATTATATTGCCACTTTAGGCAATCTTAATTCTTTCTTTCTCATAATATTTTTGTTAATATATCTATCTCACTAATCCTTAAATTTTTCTGTTTTCTTTCAGATTTTGTCCTTCCTAATTTAAAATTTCTCAATCCATGTTTTTTGTGTCTAATTCTGTTCACTCTTCTCATTTTAATTTTTATGTTGCTTATTAATACTTTATTTAATTATGATATTGTAAATTTTACATATTGGATTTCTAGATTTTTTTCCTTGGACTACATTTGTTTTTGGTCTCATTAGTCTGAACTATTAGCCTTTATTGCGCTCCTAATTCTCTTATTTTAAAATTACAGTAATTTTTCTCTTGAGATTTTGTTAAATTACTCTTTGTTTTAGTGTTCTCTAGATAGTAGACCTTCTTGTTGGTATTTTTTTTAATTTTCCATTTTAATTTATACATCATTTTCATTTTATAATTTGGTGCTAATAATTGACCAGCAAGAAGCTCACATTGAGTGCCTAGGCCAAAAACAGCGAGGCCTTGAGTACCAGGGGGTACCTGTGTGTGTAGGAATTTCACATAGTCCCACATAGATACACCAAGGAGTGCCTGTGTGTGTACGAACTCCAACATAGTCCCACATACATACACCAAGGGGTGCTTGTGTGTGCATAGGAATTCCTATATAGTCCCACATAGATACACCAAGGGGTGCCTGTTTGAAGGAATTCCAGCATAGTCCCACATAGATATACCAAAGGGTGCCTGTGTATGCGTGGAATTCCAACATAGATATATCAAGGGGTGTCTGTGTGTGTAGGAATTCCAACATAGCCCACATAAATATAACAAGGGGTGCCTGTGTGTGAAGGAATTCCAACATGCTCTCACATAGATATACCAAGGGGTACCTGTGTGTGTGTAGGAATTCCAACATAGTCCTATATATATATATATATATATATATACATACCCTCAAATGTTGGGTAGTATCTGCAAGGCCCTGCCGGGAAGCACCCAGCACAACCCCAAAAGCACAGAAATGATGCTTTTTACTAGTTTTCCAGTTTTGAGTATTTGTTGTTTACAGTTCCCTGTAACCAAAAATATTCTCCAAAGGTTACACTTGATCTCACCAAACCTGGTCTCTTCAGCAAACTTGACTGGTGGTGAATTGACATGTTTAAGCCTATGTGTGCATTATCTGCAATCATCTAAGGCCAGAACATTAGCTTCTTTCTGGATATTTTTTAAGGATTCTAAGATTGTATTTTTAATATTTCCTATAATGTGAGAAAGTGTTTTTGCACTCTTACTTTCTTAAGGGTAGAAAGCCAAATTCAGGAAAAAACCTCTCTACCAGTTTTGCCTGCAGTATGTGGAGACTTGGGAGAGCTCCTCTCTCCCGAGAGTTGCTTGGCTCAGATAGGGTTCTTGCCTTGCCTGGAGGAGGCACTCCTCACGCCCTGTGAGGCCGGGACCTAGAAGGACCCAGAAGCTGTGTGAGCTCAGCTCCTGGGCAGGCTTTGAGGCCTTAGTACTGCCAATGAACTACAACTTCGTTTCTTAATGATGAGCTTTTCATGTTTGGTCAAATCAGATTTATTCTCACAAACCATACTCCATTAGTTCTTGATTTACACACTTGCTTTGGGTAAGTATATCTAGGTAAAAAAGGAGAATTATTTATAATTAAACATATAAACATAATTATTTGCCATTAAAAGTGAGGTGATTCAGTAAAAATATTTTGTTCTGAATATTTTATTTCCATTTGTAAAATTTGGACTGCTGAATTAAATATTAGATATAGATCAAAGGGGAAGAGAAAGGGAGATAGATGATGGACAGATTCAATTTATATACCTGTATATACCATTCTGAAAACAGAGATGAAAAACAATATCAATCTTCTTCTAAAACTAATATCCCTGATTACTTACATATAATGAAGTCTCATTACTAGGCTGGATCTTAGTCCACCTGTTGGCTCTTACGAAGTCATTTACTCTTGAAGGAAAAACAGTGCTGGAGGTGCCGACCTTGCTTCCAGGCATTGCCAGCAGAGGTCCAGTCACCTTCAATGCTGAGGCCTGCACCTAGTGCCTGTTGCTGAAGCACCGATAGTGAAGAGTGCCAGGTGGTCTTCTCCACGGATGTTTGAGGCTGTCTTTCCTCCCAGAGACCCAGTTGCTAGTCTCAGTAAGAGCGGGAGCAAAAGCAAAAGCCACCAACTGATGATGACAGGCAGCTGTGGATAGTTTATTGCAGTAACCACAATGCTGGGTGCGAGGAGAGTCAAATCCCTCTTTCTGCTAAAATACACCTGATTTCTTTGGGACTTGACCCAGGTTCTCCCCCAAGGTGAGGACACATTACTTGCAGGGAGAACTGGCGAAGAGCGAAGCCCCCTTCCCACAGGGCTCTGCAGTGCAGGAGACTCGCTCGTGTCCACACAGAAACACAGGCGTGTTCACAGCACAGTTCACCACTGTCCGAAGCCAGAAACAGCCCAAATGTCCGAAGGGGTGGCCTGCCCCTCCACACCTGTGGGCGTTTCTCGTTAGGTGGAGCGAGAGACTTGAGATAAGAAATGAGACACAGAGACAAAGTATAGAGAAAGAAAAGTGGGCCCAGGGGACCTGCGCTCAGCATACAGAGGACCCACACCGCCCTGGTCTCTGAGTTCCCTCAGTATTTATTGATCAATATCTTTACCATCTTAGAAAAAGGTAAGTGGCAGGATAATAGGATCATCGTAGGCAGAAGGTCAGCAGTAAGACATGAATAAAGATCTCTGTGACATGAATAAGTTTAAGGAAATGTGCTGTACCTTGATATGCATATGCAAACATCTTCATAAACCTTTTTAGTGCATAAAGAGCAGCATTGCCGCTAGCACGGCCCACCTTCAGCCCTAAGGCGGTTTTCTCCTTTCTCAGTAAACAGAACATACAATCGGGTTTTACACCGAGATGTTCCATTGTCCAGGGACAGGCAGGAGACAGATGCTTTTCTCTGCCTCAACTGCCAAGAGGCCTTCTTTCCTCTACACTAGTCCTCCTCAGCACAGACCCTTCACGGGTGTCAGGCTGGGGGACGATCAGGTCTTTCCCTTCCCACGAGGCCATATTTCAGACTATCACATGGGGAGAAACCTTGAACAATACCTAGCTTTCCTAGGCAGAGGTCCCTGTGACCTTCCACAGTGTTTGTGTCCCTGGGTACTTGAGATTAAGAGAATGGTGATGACTTTTAACCAGCAAGCTGCCTTCAGGCACTTGTTTAACAAAGCACACCCTGCACAACCCAAAATCTGTTAAACCTTCAGTCACCACAGCACACGTCTCTTGCAAGGACAGGGTTGGGGGTAGGGTCACAGATTAACAGCATCTCAAATACAGAACAAAATGGAGTCTCTTATGTCTACTTCTTTCTATATAGACACAGTAACAGTCTGATCTCTCTTTCTTTTCCCCACAAAAGTCCATCAACAGATGGACAAGCGCACGCTGTATATCCATGTACCACACACAGAAACACATGTGTGCTCACAGTACACAGTGCACCACTGTCTGAAGCCAGAAACAGCCCAAATGTCCATCAACAGACAGACCAGCATCTGCTGTATATCCATGTACCACGGTCCGGGTGTCAGGACTCCTAGTTTCATATGGGCGACCGATGCTGAACGCCCTTCTGTTAAGAAGTCGGGCCTCTGGGAGGGACCAAGGGTGGGCTCCACCCTCCGGAATGGGGTTAGTGCCCTCACACGAGGCTCCACTGAGCTCCCCACTCCCTCCCACCAGCTGAGGAGGCAAAAGAGAGAGCGATTTTTGAAGCAAGAGAGGAGCCCTCCCCAAACCCCGCATCTGCAGGCACCGTGTGTTCAGGCTTCCCAGACTCACAGCCTGTGCTGCTCAATATCTGTTTATTTATTATCCAGCCTAAGATATTTTATAGCAGCCCAAACAGACAAAGACACCATAATACAAAATATCATGCAGCCATAAAAAGGAAGGAAGTACTGATGTATGCCACAACATGAGGGAACGCAGAACAGGCTGCCCTGTACAGAAGAAGCTAATTTAAAAAGGACACATATTGCCGGGCGCGGTGGCTCAAGCCTGTAATCCCAGCACTCTGGGAGGCCGAGACAGGCGGATCACGAGGTCAGGAGATCAAGACCATCCTGGCTAACACGGTGAAACCCCGTCTCTACTAAAAATACAAAAAACTAGCCGGGCGAGGTGGCGGACGCCTGTAGTCCCAGCTACTCGGGAGGCTGAGGCAGGAGAATGGCGTGAACCCAGGAGGCGGAGCTTGCAGTGAGCTGAGATCCGGCCACTGCACTCCAGCCTGGGCGACAGAGCAAGACTCCGTCTCAAAAAAAAATAAATAAAATACAATAAAATAAAATAAAAAAAGCTTTGTGTTCGTGTTCAGTTAGAAATATAGAATATATAATCCATGTATGATAGCAGCTGCGTTAAATAAAAACAGTCAGAAAAAAGACCGAATGGGGCTGGGCATGGCAGTGGCCCCAGCACTTGGAGAGGCNAAAAAAAAAAAAAAAAAAAATGGTTTAGTGTTCGCCAGGGCCTGGGGGAAGAGGGGAAAAAAGGAGTGAATGTTTAATAGATACAGCGCTTTTCTTATAGGTGGTGAAATTATTGTAAAGTTAGACTGTAGTTATTGTTGTACAACTCTATGAATAACAAAAAGCACTGCACTGTATACTTTAAATGGATGAATTTGTGGTAAGCCAATTCTCTTTACAAAGCTGGTACAAAATAACAGCAAATCATATCTAGCAACATATGTATCACATATACAATATTATGACCAAACTGTGTTTAATTCAGAAATAAAGTGTTGGTTTAACAGTGAAAAAGTAACCAATTAAACTTGCCACATTAACAAATGGGAAGAGAAAGAATTAATTGATCACCTCCTTAGATAAATAAAAAAAAACTTTTATATGCACTTATGATAAAACATCTTTGTGAACTAGGAATAGAATGATAACTGCATTAATCAGATAAAGTTATCTGCCCAAATCTTACCCAGCTGTAAAGTTCATCTTAACAGCCAGTGGTGGAACATTTGCTCTCGGAGATGAGGACGTGGTGTGGAGGTGGATTTTAACCAATGAAACAACGCAAGAGAAAGCAGCTGCTACAGGAGCGACAGGGTTAACTGCAGGTGTCCTCCCAGTGATGTGACCCCGGGGTCACCATGGCCCAAACCCCCACGTCCAGCATCTGAAGCAAGTCATGAACCCACCCTCAGAGGGTCACCATGGCCCAAACCCCCACTTCCAGTGTCTGAAGCAAGTCATGAACCCACCCCCAGAGTATGTGTGTCCAGAGTTTTCTCCCTGGCTTCCTGCTTCCATGAAGACAGTTCTCAGAAAGGATGCCTGCCTCAACTGATACCCCTCAACAGAGAAACCTCTGCCAGGCCCTGAGAAAGCCACTGGGCTCACAGCCATCGGGGGGCTGTCAGTTCACTCAGCTCACCGGGCATGGTGGGGGCAGCAGAATCGAGCCTGTGCTGCTTCTCAGCTCCCATTGGCTACATCTGCCCTCCCGGGCCCTTCCGAACCCTTCTCCCCCACCCCGAGAGCCAGGCCCCCACCTTCCCAGGCTCCCTGAGAGGCTGCCTGTGCTGAACACCTGTGCTGAACACACACACGCGTGTGTGCATGTTCTGAGAGCTTGACATTCTACATTCATCATCTTATGAATGAAGAAATGAAAGGTGGCGGGGAGACCTGGATTGTCGGCAGAGGCTGGTTGGCTCCTGGCAGCAGGTGCACCCTCCCTCCTGCCTGCGCGGAGGTGTTCTTTGCACCTGTTCAACGTGGGCCTCTGTAGTCCCATCAGCGCTGCCTGACGCCAGGTCCTACGCCTCCACCTGTGAAGTTCAGCTACGCTGCGGTGGCCGCTCATTTTCAGTCTGCCGGCCTGGGGGGTCTTCTGAGTGTCACTGAGGAATAACTGTGGCTGCTCTTTGGAGACACCTGCAGTTCCAGGGAAGACAGAGTGGATGGACCTGAGACCCAGGCTCAGATGTGGGACTGAGCTCCGCGTGGCCTGCAGTTCCCTGCCTGCCACAGGGGCCCTCGGTTTCCTCACAAGGAAAATGGGGAAACATTTCTCTTCCTCCGAAGTCTGTTTTGAAGATTCAGTGAGATGACATGAAAAGTGCTTAGTCCGTGCTGTGCTTCTGGTAAGTATTTCATAAATAGCAGCTAGCGATATTAAAATAGACACTGCAGTTAAACACCATGCACATCTGGTGACGTGATTTACTTGTATTAAGTTCCTCACGGGAGCAAATGAAGGAGTCATGAGAGCTGTTAACTGGGTGAATATAGTTTCCAAATATTAAAATGTTAATCATGTATGTTAAACATACAATATTAAACAGAACAACTTGTCTTAAATTATGTAATGTGCAAGCAGAGATATTTAAACAGAAATTAGGCTGCAATGATGGAAAGCAGTTTATTAGTCTTCTCATTTAGTTTAAATTTATTTTAATTCTCTGAAATATACTTTTATCTTGTGATTAGGGTTGAATTTAAACATCCCACATTCAAGAGGTTTAAGTACTAGTTATGTGTGCATCCATTACTAAAATGTTTCAGTAGTATTTTACAAAAGTTTTGAAGTTAACCATTTTTATAAGAAATGCCATTTCAAACCTAACATTTTCTCAAGAGTCAATTGACGAAAGCTGTGTGTGCCTACGACAGCCTGCACCCCATCCCGATTAATTATAATATGTGGGGTTATGGGGAGGGAACGCATGCGGACAGTCGTCAGCCCGACGGCAAGATGCCTTTCATCACCCCACGGCATTCTGTGGGTGTTTCCAAAGCAGGAGACGTCAGGGAAAGTACCGATAAGAGAATACATCTGAAACCCGTGAAATAATGAGAACGAAGCCTGTGTTCTGAGTGCGTCCTGGGGAGACGCGTTAGTGTGTGTGCTGTCAGAAGCAGACACTGAGATAAGAATCGGGGTGCTTTGCTTTACTAAAGAAGTGACCCGAGGAACGCCTGCTGTGGGGACAGCCCAGGCTGGATGCCCCTGTTGTGGGCGGCTGTAGACAGCAGACTTCCTGGGAACTCTGATTCCAGAGAACCGCATCTCAGAGGGTGCAGCCGTCAGCTCTGGCTGCCACAACAGAAGACCACAGCCCGGGGGATAAACAGCAGATGCTTCTTCTCTCACAAGTCTGGATGCTAGAAACCCGGGGTTCAGATGCCAGTAGCATGGTTTCTTCTGAGGCCTCTGTCCGTGGCTGTGGATATGGTGGACAGTGCCTTCTCCGTATGTCCACACGTGGCTTCTTCACTGTGCTCTCATGGGGAGGCAGACAGAGAGAGACAGATAGAGAGAGAGAGACAGAGAGAGAGAGATGGGAGGGAAAGAGAGGGCAGGGGAGAGAGAGACAGAGAGACCGAGCAAGATGGGGAGAGAGCCACAGAGAGACACAGAGAGAAAGATAAAGAGAGAGGAGAAAACAGAGAGAGAGAGATGGGAGAAAGGGAAGGCAGGGGAGAGAGAGAGACTGAGAGAGATAAGGAGAGAGACACAGAGAGACAGAGAGAGATGGGGGAGACAGGAGAAAAGAGAGAGGCAGAGACAGGGAGACAGAGACAGAGAGAGAGGGAGACAGAGACAGAAAGAGGGAAACAGAGAAAGAGAGAGATGGGAGAAAGAGAGAAGTAGGGGAGAGAGAGACAGGGAGAGACAGGGAGAAGGGGGAGTGGGTGTCTTGGCATTGCCTCCTCTCCTTGGGAGCCCATGACTCCTGTCAGATCAAGGCCCGTGGTTCTGATCTTATCTAACCTTAGTTACCGCCTAAAAGCCCAATCTCCACGCGCAGTCACATTGGAGGTTATGCCTTCAACTTATGCATTTGGGGGACACAGTTCAGTCCACAGCACTGTGTCAGACACACAGACACCAGGGCTTACACCACTCCCCAGTCCTCAGCCTGTGGAGATCTGCATTTGGGAAAACTGACTTCAGGGCACTTCTGGCTTGCCCTGGGTGGGGCTGAGCCTTTCCAGGGGCAGAAGATTGAGTCTCAGTGAGGCGGAGAGCATCCTCCCCGAGGCTTCGGTGTGTGAGATGAGACACGGGGACCGGGGACGCTGAGGATGAAGCTGCCCTGGTCACCAGTGTGCGTCCCGGGACCAGAGGTCGCCTGTGCCCCCGCGTGCTCACAGGAAAGGGGGCTGGTCCGCAGAGCAGGGGCGGGAGCTCATCTCCGACACGGGTCACTGTGCACACAGCCTTCCCGGATCTGGGCTGGCAGGCCCAGGCTGTCCCTCTCTGGGTCTGGAATCTGCTCTTGGCTGAGCTTCTGAGACCCTCCACGCCCACAGGTCCTGCTGTCCACACGGTCCTGAGTGCAGATCGTTCACTCTGGGTCCTCACAGCCCAGCAGCCCGACACCCGGGTGGGAGAGGCTGCACTCGATTCCTGACTGAAAAACTGACTGTGAGGTCTCCTACTTAGAGTACAAAATTTAAATACATCAAAATAATCATTTAAATATGTCAAAGAAGGAGGTGAGATTGCCTTGTTGTTCTCATTTATTTGTGAATGTGATGTAGAGAAGACAAGCATTGCTTCACCTGTCTTCACAGTTACACGCGAGTGCTCTTCGAGATCCTGAAACCTCAGGATGCCACGTTGTGCAAAAAGGCACATTCGAGAAGCTGGAGAGTGGACACTTTCACTGCAGAGAGGACGCTGTCTTTGGCCACGTGCCCACACTCATGCACATCACAGGGAGGGCCCAGGGGCACGGCTGTGCCTGCAGAAGAGGACGGACAGGGAGGTCCAGGGACATGGCTGTGCCTGCAGAGGAGGACAGCTGCAGGGACCAGTGGAGTGAGCAGCCTGCTGAGTGTGGATGAGCGAGTGGCCGTCTGGTCAGGGCCACACCCCACCATGCCAGCTGTGTTCTTACCGCGTGATGTGGTTTGAATGTGTGACCCTCCAAGTTTCATGTTGAAATGTGAATCCCAGTGTCAGAGTTGTTGGTGGGAGGTGTTAGAGTCATGGGGGTGGATTGTTGGTGGGAGGTCGAGTTGTTGGTGGGAGGAAAAGTTGTGGGTGGGAGGTGGAGTTGGTGGGAGGTGGAGTTGTTAGTGGGAGGTGTTAGGGTCATAGGGGTGGATTGTGGGTGGGAGGTGGAGTTGTGGGTGGGAGGTGGAGTTGTTGGTGGGAGGTAGAGTTGGTGGGAGGTGTTAGGGTCATGGGGGCGGATTGTTGGTGAGAGGTGGAGTTGTGGGTGGGAGGAGGAGTTGGTGGGAGGTGTTAGGGTCATGAGGTGGATTGTGGGTGGGAGGTGGAGTTATTGGTGGGAGGTGGAGTTGTGGTGGGAGGAGGAGTTGTTGGTGGGAGGTGTTAGGGTCATGAGGTGGACTGTGGGTGGGAGGTGGAGTTTTGGGTGGGAGGTAGAGTTGGTGGTGGGAGGAGGAGTTGTTGGTGGGAGGTGTTAGGGTCATGAGGTGGACTGTGGGTGGGAGGTGGAGTTGGTGGGACGGTGTTAGGTCTGAAGGTGGACTGTGGGAAATGGGAGAGAACTGGAGGTTTTGGGTGGAGAGCAATAGAGTTTGTGGGTGGGCGGGGGATCCTGTTGGTGCGCAGGTGTTAGGGTCCCTAGAGGCAGATCCCTCACACAGGCTGGTGGTCCCTACCTGAGGTGTGACAGTAGAGTTCTTGCTGTATTCGTTCACTGAGATCTGCTTGTTAAGAGTGGGTCTGAGACCTCCCTTCCCCTCTCTCTCACTCACAAAACAACACAAACCAATACACATACAGCAGCTACACTTCTCTCTCCCACCCTGTCCCCATCTGTGACCATCTACCAAACACCAAGCTTCTCCTTTGCCTTCTGCCCATCCGAGGCCCCTCCTTGAGCGCCTCACACCATCCGGAGCCAGATCCCCAACGGCCACCCTCATCACAAATGCTTCCTCATGCAGTCCTGCAGAACCTCGGAGCCAAATAAACACTTCCTCTTTATAAATTACCCAGCTCGGTGTTCCTTCAAAGAGATGCAAAAAGGAAACTTTAAATACCCACAGCATTATAATTTTATATCTACAGAAAACATCCAGTCGGCCTTCTGGGGCAGAGAGGCTGGGCTTCTCCTGAGTGTGCCTTCTTCGAGCAATGTGTCATAATCTTTGGCTGAGCGTCTCTCCTTGTTTTTCATGGTGGTGGTGAGGGATCCTGATGTCCAGACTTTTCAGATTACTTTACTGAACTTCATGCTTGTGAAGCAGTTAACCAACACGGGTGGTGGGCACTCAGCGACGCCAAGTACCAACCCCTCCACGGGCATGCTGATTCAACATGGGCACAAATGCCACACAGGAAATATGCCTCTCAGCGCAGGTTTGAGGAGGCAAAGGCTAACATTACATTTAAAATTTAATATTTGTGCAGAGGAGCGCTGCTCAAAGTTCTAGTGGTTGTTACTTTTTATAGCAAAGCTTGTGCCTCTTCCCTCCTACATTTCAGGATAAATCACTAATTTCATTCACTCGAAATTCTTTAACTGAGGGCAGGAGCAGACAATGTTCTCTTGATGAAGCAAGGAAAACATAGAAAGGAATTCACTTTTCCTTCCTTCCTTCTTCCCTTCCTTTCCTTCCTTCTTCCTTCCTTCCTTCCTTCCTCGCCTCCCTCCCTCCCTCCCTCCCTCCCCTCCCTCTCTCCCTCTCTCACTCTCTCTTTCTTTTGCCTTTTTTGGTTCTGGGAAGGAGGAAATATAACCATGTGTTAGTCAAGTTTCATGTGTTTCTGCCAACAGACTCCTTCCTCTTTGGTCTCCTGGGCTCGGAGGTGATGGAAGTGGTGGGGCCACCTGATGTGGCTGCTGCCATCATGCTGGCCATTGCAGGGAGGGCCTGGGGAGGAGGTGAACAGCCCTCCACTGCAGCCTGCCCCTTTGGAGGCCACCATGATGGGGCCGAGTCAGGTCGCGTGCTGGGAGAGGGAGAGCTCCAGGTCAGCCCTGGGTGCTGCGGCCACAGAGGGAGCTCTCTGCAAAGTTGCCCCTGCCCCTGATGCCAGCCCAAGCCCAGCGAGAACCTGGAATCCCCACCCCAGGCTGCAAGGGGGCATGGCTAGGTGCCATTCTCCATCGTGCCAATGGGAACTGGGGACAAGCGGGTAGGGTCCCTTTCCAAATTGGCAAGGCAGGAGCTTCCCAACCTGTAGCTGCAACCTGGTACCTCTGTGCTCTTGGGGGCAGGAGCAGGCAGGAGCCCCACTCTCCAGGCACAGCTGCAGCTGCCCAAGCCAGGCCTGCAGACCCAGGCATCCATGCACTCTTGGGAGCCTGGGAAGGGTCCCTTTGCCCTTGCAGGCTGTAATGTGCCTGCTCTCACTGCCTGGCCTCTCCCTGCTCTCAGTGCCCAGTATGTTCTTGGAGCAGAGTTGGGGCTAAGTCTGGTGCTGTTACAGCATGGCCAGCTGTGTGCATGCTCGGGGCAGTGCTGCTAACCCCTACATCCTCGGCCCCTGTGGGCTGTGGTCATAGAGGAGTGTCCGAGGGGAAGCTGGGGGGATGGCTGAGGACGGCTAGGCACTGGCCTTCAGGTGCCTCTGGTTGCCAGCAGTCTAGGTGCCATGAATGGCCACAGGAAGCAGACAGGCTCCTGGGCAGAAAGGGGTGGGTCCCCAGTGAAGCCCCACCTTCGGGCCTGGGCAGGCCTAAAGTCCGGGGTGCCTGGGCTGCCGTTCCTGCAGACTAGAGGGGAATCTCATAGAGCTTTTCCTGGGCTGCCCATGGCTGTCCACAGTCCAATCAGCATGCAACCCTCCACCAAGGCCCATAACAGCCCCAGACTCAGCCAGAGCAGGGCAGAGGACAGAGAGATGGCAGGGCGACCAGCTGCAGAGAAGAGCCACCCTCTCTGCTGAGAGCTTCAGAGAGACAACAGGATGAACCGCTGCAGAGAGGAGTCACCCTCCAGGGCCTTCTCTCTGCCGAGAGCTGAACACTCAATGAGACGACCTTCCTGCAGAGAGAAGCTGCCCCTGTGGGTCTCCTCTGAGCTGTTCTAACACTCAGTAAAACTCCTCTTCATCTTGCTCACCTTCCACTTGTCCGTGTGTCTCATTCTTCTGTACAGAGGACAAGAACATAAGCAAAGGCACCACCAGCCACAGAGGTTTCCAGCCAGAAAATCAACACCCCAGAGATCCCATAACAACAGCAGGAGGAGCACGGTGAGCCTGTACCCAACTTTGTGACTCCTAATGGTCTCACTGGTGCTACAAACACAGGGACATTTGGGACAGAGAAAGGCCGCATGGCCCACAGGGGAGAGAGTGCCTCAACCGTGACGTCATCTTCTCAAGCCCTCAAGCCGGGAGCAAGGGGATTCCTAAAATGCTGGTAGCATGGCCTTGCCCACTAAGGTGAGTGAAGTTTCTTCTTCTATCTCATAGATAAGGACAGTCAACATCCTGGAGAAGAAATGTGTGTCCTTCACTGGCAACAATCCCAAATCCAGGTGACAACAGCCATGTACCTCACCCTGGTGTTAGGTTCTGTTTAAAATCAGTGTTACTGAGTGGTTCCACGGAAATCTCTGTCCATCCTCCGAGTAGAAGCTCATCTCTGAAATTCTGAGACTTTCCACTGGGGCCGTGGACTCAGCCTGCGCTGCCCTTGAACAGCTTTATTGATTAGGACGTGCAATGAGCACAGATTCCCAAACGCAGGGATGGCTTTTCCAGTTCAGCGCTCACAGTTTTCCAAATGGTTGAATTTGGAGTTGAATTGACTCAGAACTGACAACAACCTTAAGGCCTTTTGATTAACAGTTGACCTTCCCAATTTGGAAACATGTTTTCTGTTTTCGAAAGGAATAATTGAGTGCTGATTTAGTTTATGATGCTTGGCAGAAACAGAACACGCTGAAGTCCTGTGCTTTTCTGTTTGTTATTCCTCAAATCAGCATTTCAGACGTGTGGAACAGGTTTTCATTTTCCTTGTTTGTGGGAAGACCATGTTCTGCTTCCTTTGTTCAACTGGAGCGAGTTAAAGAAAAGTCTTCACTTTGCTCTTAAAACCTTTGTGGGATGTCACTGAAGTTAATGCCACGCCGTGGAAAACATCCCTAACCCCTTGCTTATTTGCCTGTCTAATACACGTCCATTGTTTGTATCATGACAACAATTTTGGCTTCATCATGTTTCCACATCACCTGTTTTATTTTAACAGAACATTCCCAAGCCTTTGATATCAGCGGTTACAGCCAGTTTCTTCATGGTCCTTCCCATGGTAACAAGGAAAGTGTTCCAGAGAAATTATTTTGTTTATGTTTTACTGCTCTAGAACGTGGAGTCAAATTTTAGAAAATATTCCCAAAACCAAAAGGTGTTTTGCAAGTTGTAGCCAACTGATGTTAAATGTATTTGGCTTTATTGAAATCTAAACAATCTTCCATTTGGAAAACCTTATGAAACAAGTTTTATCTTATTACTAGGTGTGACTTTACTACAAATGGTTTGTACAGTTTTATTTGCATATCATCAACATAGAGGAATCTGTGTGAATTTTCACTTCAACTTAATGCAATGACAAATAAAAAATACAAATATTAAATTTGGACTATCTGAAACTGTCGACCTTATAAACATGCACATCCAAACCATGTCCTATGTATGACCTCATCACCTATTTTCAACAGCATTTGAGAAAGGTAGAAAAGCAAACAGAAAGCACGTAACATGTTGAAAACACAAAAGCCCTCAGGGACGAGCAATCAGGACGCTTCATCCACAAACGCGGAATGAGAAACGTGATGCTGACGACTTTCCGGAGTTCCGCCTCCCGCCCTGCCGCGCGTTCCTTCCCTGGTGTCTCCTGCTTTGCTGGGAGCAGGTGCTTGGGAAGATGCCGGGGACAGGGCGCATCTGGCAGCGGCAGCTGAGGGCACTGGCGGTTCTGCAGCGAAGGGGGAGGAGCCACGGAGACACCACGTGCCAGGCTTTCTGCGGGCAGGAGTCTGCATTCCGTGCCAGGCGTGCCAGCGCTTCCCTCCAGGGCCTTAGGTGCAGGCAGGGAGCCATTTTGGCTCCGTACGTGCACAATTTCTTAAGGAACTTGAAGACTGAGCAGCAGATTTCCTCTGTGCTGTAACTGTTTGCACATTGATTTCCTCAGGAAACCCCGTCTGTGGGGTCCTATGACCCATGTATTCATCTTTCTGGCCTCATTAATCAGCACACGATGAGCACAGAAAAAAATTCACAGTGAATGTTTGCTAAGTAAACACATGGGGTTTCTTTCCATGCTTTTCAAGGCTGATTGCTAAGTATTGTTAAACTACAAGAATTGAAATAAGAGTGGAAGAACCATATTAGAAAATTCAGAACTTAAATGGCAATATTAAAATGCATTAATTAAAAAATTACCTGGACACGTTGGCACGCACCTGTAGTCCCAGCGACTTGGGAGGCTGAGGCAGGAGAATCACTTGAACTCAGGAGGCGGAGGTTGCAGTGAGCTGAGATCGCACCACTGCACTCCAGCCTGGTGACAGACTGAGACTCTGTCTCAAAAAAAAAAAAAAAAGCATTAATTCATCAGATGCTTTTGAAGAACCACGGTGTGCTGGCAGCTGTGTTAGGTGGTACGGATCCGGTGGGAGCAGGATTCATGTGCTTCCTGTGCTTAGGGAGACTTCTGTGAGGCTGCAGGGCTGTGTCAGTGGCATGTTTTAGCTTTACCAGATGGAGGGGACATCAGCACTGTGAAATGGACAATATATTATCTGCACCACCTTAGTGCTTTGAAGATGCTGCAAATCCCCACTAAGATATCTCTGCAAAACATCTGGATGCTCAATAGGTGTTTGGGATGCAGTTTCTCAAAAATAACACAGGAAAAGTTACTAGGGTTGCGTAGAGAAGTAAACACAGAAAACGCATGAAGCCTGTTTGGGGAAGACGCCTTCAGGACACAGCTGACCTTCCCGTCTGGACAAAGCTCTTCCAGGCTCTGCCTTCGTTCCAGCTTTCTCACCAACTGCCAGCATTTCAGAAATCCAGGCCCTCCTCATTGTTATCCGTACTCTCAGATTTTCATGGAGTCCGATGCCAGTGGGTTATTCTGAAATGTCCTGTCCCTTCACACCCATGGATGGAGTTGGCCTGCCTTTAACTAATCACAGTGCTATGGGCTGAATAGGGGTTCCCCAGAATTCATATGCTGAAGCCCCTCTCCCCAGAGTAATGGTATTTGGGGATGGGGCCTTCAGGTGGTGATGAGGTTAGATGAGGTCGTGGAAGTGGGGTCCTCGTGATGGGATCAGTGCCCTATAGGAAGAGACCCCGGGGAAAACGCTTCCTCTGACCACCACGTGCGGACAGAGTGAGAAGGTGGCCAGGAAGCGGTCCTCACCAGGACACAGCCACGCAGGCACCCTGACCTCATGCTCCAGCCTTCAGGCCTGTGGGGTCATGCATTTTTGTTTGAGCCACAAGTCCATGCTGTTTTTTATTCCAGCCTGGGTTAAGTTATATCATTATCCAAAGTTGGGTAACTTCTTCACATTTTGATTTATTAAACAGCCATTACTGAGAGAATACATTTGGATTCATTTGTAAGTTATGTCAGTCTTTACACAAAGCTTGCTGCTATTGATGACAAATTCATCTTACATTTTTTTCTTTCTAAATAACATATTGGAAGAAAATGAGAAAATGCAGATACTCAAAACACAGAGAAACATTACCCAAAATTCTATTACATAGTTCTGGACATTGGTTGTATAAATTATCTTAAACATTGCTCCTTTGGTGTGTGAGTACATTACTTTGTGTAAATATGGTGTCTCTTGTTAGATTACAGAAGTGGTATGACACACTGTTGTCTGCTTTCCATTATCCCTCCTCAGTCAAAGTATATGTCAATGTTTATTTACACAATTGTATCTGTATGCCATTTTAATTGCTACTATAAGCTCTCCTTTTGGGGATATTACATATTTAACTTATTTTATATTGTTTGTAGTGTCATGACTAATTTTATATGTTGGCCTGACAGGGCCATGGGGTTCCCAGATATTTGGCCAAACACTATTCTCAGTGTGTCTGCGAGGGTGTTTGAATCCGACCCCGAATAAAGCTGAAGGAGCTCCCCGGTGTGCGTTGGCCCCGTCCAATCTGTTGAATCATGAGTAGAACACAAAGGCCAGCTCTCCCCAGGTCAGAGAGAATTCTTTCTGCCTGCTGCCGCTGGCTGCTGCCTTCAGACAAGAACTGACCACTGAGCCATCGACTCCCTGGGTCCCTCGCTTGCAGACCCCTCACAGGGGAGTTTGGGACTCATCAGCCTCTGGAATCATGTGGGCCAAACGCTTAAAATCTCTCTCTGTTTTCTCTAGATAGAGTGTGGGGAATTCCTAAAATAGATTCCTAAAATCTATCTATCTATCTGTCTCTCTCTCTCTCTATCTCTTTGTCTATCTAGATAGACAGACAGTAGACAGATAGATAGGTTCTGTTTCTCTGGAAACCTTGACTAATACAGATACTTAAGATACTCTCCGCTCTTTTAATTT
>NW_016821253.1:872364-874053 GCF_001698545.2 Rhinopithecus bieti | reverse complement strand
AAATATATATATATATATATATAAAGAGAATCTCCATGCCTACAGCTTTGAACATATACTGGTTTATTGTTTTAGGTGAAATTTCCAACAGCAGCTCTGCTGGGAGAATGGGGGAGTGCTTTTCCAGGGCTGTGATGGAGGGTCCAGGCCTGAGTGAGGAAGGCTGCGTGACGACCCCTCCAGCTGTGTCTGGATGTGTGATTCCTGACAACCTTGACTTTGGGCCTTGGGAGTCACCTTAATGTGTCCAACTAACAGGAACATGTTGCATTTCATTTTTATTTAATTTAAAATGTCTTGATTTCTAGTGAAGTTGAAGATATTTCAATTTGTTAATTGTTCCTTACCTCTATTCACATATAGAGACATAATCTGTGCACACATCTACCTTTTATGTATGGGGTGCCATGTTCATGATGTTTAATAAGCCCATTCCCATTGGAATGTCCTTCCCGAATTTCTCCATCCATGTCAAGAAGCTGCTCATACTTCAGATCGCTCTTCAGGGCATTTTATCCAGAGAGAGATTTTATCAGCCTTTATTCAAGTTGATCCCTTTTTCTGTGAATTCATTTATCTATTTGTGTCTGGTCTGATCATTATTTACATATGTATAACTATATTGCACAAACCTGAAACAACATTCCCCAAACTTTCATCAATGACAGCATTAAATAGGATGACCTGCACACAGTAGGTGCTTAATTAATGAATGTTGGATGGATGAGCAAGTCCTCCTCTAAATTCAAGGAAGGTGACTGTATCCATACTACTGGAGATAATCAAAAAGTTACTTATTTTTGAAAAGATAACTCTAGAGGTATGACTGCATTTTGAAATGGATTATTTAAGTCACATTGAATACATTCATCCTTGACAGGACTGTGGCTTATTTGCTACTCATTTTAGGTAACTTGTGAACCAAAAATATAGCTCCCAAGAGGCTTATATACAAAATATCAATTGTAGGCACCAGGGAGAAATTTCCAATATCTCTTTCCTGCTGTGACTTCTACATTGCTGTGGTAAAACTAAAATAACAAAGTTTTATTTATCATGAATTTCGTTCGTTTGTTTCTTGTTATAATTTGTTTTCCCTTAGATAATAGCTGCTATGACACATGAAGGATATTTATTTGGCAAATTGGTGTTTCTCAATCAATGCTACCTTAATCTAGGGGTCTTTTACTCTAAGAACTGTGAGCATTACATTACTGGATGAATTTTCAAAAGGACCAGAATGGCAGGCAGAATTGGATGAACCCCACCATAGAAGCTAAAACATAGTCTTATTATTGTACGTGAATTTCAGGAACATTTCCTTTCTTTGTGACTCCGGGTAGATCCGTCCCAAGGATCACTAGGCACCAAGTCTCAGGGAAGAATCCCTTCCTGGGAGGAGTTTTTCCATGTTCTTCGTTTGTCTTCCTATTGCACTTTTTGTGGGGTCACCGCTAATTTTGCCTTTGGCTGCATCTTGATCCTGTCACTTTGCTCTTCTCACGAAAGCTTCTGCTGTTCACCCTCTCTGCTGATTGAAACCGATGAGTACACTTGAGTCTTGCTGTAGAGTTGAAAGCCATAGAATTGTGCATAGTGAATGAAGTTTTAGTCATTGGAAAATAGGCTATATATATGTGTGTGGGGGTGTGTGTGTGTATGTGTGTAAAACATCCCCCCCTCCCTCCC
>NW_016821253.1:821662-870449 GCF_001698545.2 Rhinopithecus bieti | reverse complement strand
TAATGTGGGGAAAAGAAAGAGAGATCAGACTGTGTCTATATAGAAAGAAGTAGACATAAGAGACTCCATTTTGTTCTGTATTTGAGATGCTGTTAATCTGTGACCCTACCCCCAACCTTGTCCTTGCAAGAGACATGTGCTGTGGTGACTCAAGGTTTAATGGATTTTGGGTTGTGCAGGGTGTGCTTTGTTAAACAAGTGCCTGAAGGCAGCTTGCTGGTTAAAAGTCATCACCATTCTCTTAATCTCAAGTGCCCAGGGACACAAACACTGTGGAAGGTCGCAGGGACCTCTGCCTAGGAAAGTTAGATATTGTCCAAGGTTTCTCCCCACGTGATAGTCTGAAATATGGCCTCGTGGGAAGGGAAAGACCTGATCGTCCCCCAGCCTGACGTCCGTGAAGGGTCTGTGCTGAGGAGAACTGGTATAAGAGGAAAGAAGGCCTCTTGGCAGTTGAGATAGAGAAAAGCATATGTCTCCTGCCCGTTCCTGGGCAATGGAACACCTCAGTGTAAAACCCGATTGTATGTTCTGTTTACTGAGAAAGGAGAAACCCGCCTTAGGGCTGAAGGTGGGCCGTGCTAGCAGCAATGCTGCTCTTTATGCACTAAAAGGCAATGTTGCTCTTTATGCACTTTATGGAGATGTTTGCATACGCATCTCAAGGCACAGCACATTTCCTTGAACTTATTCATGTCACAGAGATCTTTATTCATATGTCTTACTGCTGACCTTCTGCCTACGATGATCCTATTATCCTGCCACTTCCCTTTTTCTAAGATGGTAAAGATAATGATCAATAAATACTGAGGGAACTCAGAGACAGGTGCTGGCGTGGTCCTCTGTATGCTGAGCGCCAAACCCCTGGGCCCCCTTTTTCTTTCTCTATACTTTGTCTCTGTGTCTGATTTCTTTTCTCAAGTCTCTGGTTCTACCTAACGAGAAACGCCCACAGGTGTGGAGGGGCAGGCCACCCCTTCACTGACTATGGAAGGGCGTGGGTGTGTGGGTGGCATGATGTGCTGTGGTATCTGGGGACGGGGTTGTACCCTGTATCTGCATCCAAATCAAGTCCAGCAGGATGAGAGCTCAGAGTTCCAGGGAGGCAGGAGAGGAGCTGAAGTTTCACACAGGCAGCCCCGCCCTCTGCTGCAGGTATGGACACTGGCAAGCTCCATCTCTTGGCCTCTTGGGGTCTGGGCTGCCACAAGGCCTCATGAGGCCGCCTCCTGCCCTGTGAAGCAGGAGTTTGGCCTGAGCTGGCGGGGCTCTTGTTCTGTCCTCCAGATTCTGCTGGGTCCTGGTTCGCACAGGGTAGCGTGAGTCCTGCCCGCACACCTCGCTTCTTCATACTCTCTTCACACCTGTTCTCTTCACTCTGGGTAAGGGAGAGAGTGGGAATCAGTTCTTAAAGGGACCTCACCCTCAAAGTCCACTCTGATAACTAGGAGGCTGTGAAAGGAACAATGTTTTCTAGGAATAAAAGGACATTTTTTCTCTAGTGAACCTGTGTTCCTTTTCACAGACAACAGTACAGGTTTCTCCCTGAAGTCCGAGGGGCGTTTACGTGCAGGGTCTCTGTCACATATAATTCTCTTTAATTTTAAATGACGTTTTCACCGCCCTTTAAAAATGTAAAATTCTGTGGCTCAGAGACTCCAAGGCAACCCCTCATGACCCCGACCTCCCAGAGCTCGGGCCCGGGCAGAATCCTCTCCCTGATCGGGGTGGCTCCTGTGACTCTCGCCTGACTCAGAGAAGATGCCAGGATGACGGCAGCAGGGATGCGGGTCTCCTGAAGCCCACTCCGTCCTGCCGGCTGTGAAGACGTAGCGGCTGCGATGTGGCTCCGCTGTGGGGCTGTGGGCAGGACTGACGGCTCAGGGCCAGCGGGGACAGCAAGCGGCCAGCACTGAGGCCGAGCTGTGTAGCAGGGAGGGAGTGGGCTCTGCCAGCAGCCAGGTCCCGGGGAGGCCGGCCCTTCCCTGTGGCGCCTGCTGATGGAAGTCAGCGCCATGGACCCCTCAAGGGCCTCTACGACCACGAGCAGAGGACCCGGCTGAGGCAGGCCTGGACTCCTGACCCCCCGAAACCGTGAGATAATAAATGGGTGCTGTTCTAAGCCTCAGTGTAGCACAGCAATGGATTATGCATCCATGGGGCTTGGCTATGTCCCCACCCAAATCTCATCTCGTCACCCGTAATTCCCGCGTGTTTTGGGAGGGACCCTGTGGCAGACAGATGAATCACGGAGCGGTTTCCCCCATACTGTTCTCGTGATGGTGAATAAATCTCACGAGATCTGATGGTTTTATGAGGGGTTTCCGCCTCTCAAGCGAGTGAATAAGTCTCGCGAGATCGGATGGTTTTATAAGCGGTTTCCAGCTTCACTTAGCTTTCAGTCTCACTTGCTGCCGCCATGGAAGCCGGTTTCCGCCTTCGCCTTCCACCGTAATTGAGAGGCCTCTCAAGCCGCGTGGATCTGTGAGTCCATTAAACCTCTTTTATATTTGTAAATTACCCAGTCTTGGATATGGCTTTATCAGCAGCATGAAAAGAGATGACTACGTGCATCATAGATTACCAATATCAAACGTTCTTAATTGAGAATCACACAGGAAAGCCCACGGGCCCGATTTAGCCTCTGGTTGTATTTATAGATCCCAACCTAGGAAAAAGTGGGTGTTGAGTAAATATTTTGTAATAAATATCCTAAATATAATGAAATATTCCTACCGTATCATCCCAGCACTTTGGGAGGCCGAGGCGGGTGGATCACCTGAGGTCAGGATTTCAAGACCATCCTGGCCAGCATGGCGGAACCCCGTCTCTACTAAAAATACAAAAATTAGCCAGGGGTTTTGGCAGGCGCCTGTCATCCCTACTTGGGAGGCCGAGGCAGGAGAATTGGCTGGAATCCATGCGGCGGAGGTTGCAGTGAGCCAAGATGCCAAGATAGCGCCACTGCACTGCAGCCCAGGCAGCAACAGCAAGACTCTGTCTCAAAAAAAAAAAAAAAAAAATGAGGAGGTAACTTATTAATGTTCTGGTGTAAAATCAATTGAACTGTATGCTTGTCTTATTTATGAAGAAGAAATTGTGTCCTCAGCTGTGGTCTTCCTCCCTAAATCTGGTAAAAGATACAGCCAGTCCTTTAAAACCGCATACCTGGGTTAATTAATCTAAAAGTAAAATCTTTTTGAGACTCTGTCAATCTTGAGCATGGTGTGTTTGGCAACAAATCTAATTTGCAAACTAAAATAGTGGCTGTGCGTCACCCCCAGGGACTGCTCTCCTTCCTGCCGCTTTGTGAAACCGTGGATGAGAGCAAGCAGAGAGATGGAATTTTAGGGCCCTGTGGACCATCTTATTTGCTAAGATAAAATTTTTAGTTTTAGTAAAAAACACATAGAATTTAAGGACATTTGTTACAGTGAGATTGTGTCAGGGTTACGTGCAGGGGACACACCCAGCTATTTGACGTGGGTATGTTGACGTGCATAGAAGCTAAAGCATTTATCTTAGGAAGCACTGGGAATATGGACCTCTGGGGAACACTAGAGGAAGGGTCCACAGCCAGGTTGCAGGATCAGAACAAGGACCAGCCTGGGAAGTATCTGTAATCGCCAGGGGGTTCTGAGTGTGGCTGGTGGCCCAGGTAACAGGGCCCCTGAGCCGGCAGCTTCAGGGAGCAGCAAAGCTGCCTCTTCAAGCTGTGAATGGCCAAGAACCAGGCCCTGCCAGGGTTGGGGATGCCCCTCTCCACTCTGCAAAGTCCTGGAGGTGCATAGCAGATGGAGACCCTTTAATGAGAGGTGAGACGGAGCCCGTGGGCTGTATCCCCTGAGCAGGCGATCCCTGAGCCAGTAGGTATTAGCCCTAATTTTAATGTGATTCTAACGGAACTTTCTCATTGCTGAGTTCTTGTATACACTGAATACACAGAGTAAACCCTGATTTTTTTTTTTTTTTTTTTCTTTGAGACAGAGTCTCACTCTGTCCCCGGGCTGGAGTGCAGTGGTGTGATCTCGGCTCACTGCAACCTCCGCCTCCCAGGTTCAAGTGATTCTCCTGCCTCAGCCTCTGGAGTAGCGGGAATTACAGGAATTTGCCATCACGCCCAGATAATTTTTTGTATTTTTAGTAGAGACGGGGTTTCACCATATTGCCAGGATGGTCTCAAGCTGTCGACCTCAAGTGATTCACCTGCCTTGGCCTCCCAAAGTGCTTCGATTACAGGCATGAGCCACCGCACCTGCCCCTTTTAAAATTTTTTAATGAAAGGATTCACCTGAAGCACCACTTTGCCGAGCAGACCTTGTCCTCTTTATCTTTGGTCTGTGCTAGTTGCTTTTCGTGTTTCTGCCCGTAGTGTCTGTAGGGCAGTGCACAGGGAATTTATCAGTTAGCGCTGTGTGGCACATGGCAGGGATATGAAACACAGAAATCAGAAGGAAACCCTTCCCTGGGTCAGCACTTTCTCTAGGTGAGGGTGATTTGAAGAAACCAAGCTTTTACAATGTGGAAAATTCCAGAAATAAGCGTGCTTGGGCCCCTCCCAAGTCCCAGAGCCCCGCAGCGCTGCCTGGGAATTGTCTGCGGAGGCCCACGCAGGTCTGCGCTGAAGGCGCTTCTCACAGCTGAGACGGTAAATGCGGCTGCTTTCAGCCGAAGCCGGCGGCTTCATCAAGACTTTAGCATTCTGCCAAATGGCCTAAAGAGCATTAATGAAGACAAGGCGTTGCTAAGTGTGAAATTAAGTCCTTGTAAAAATTTGTTCAGAAAAGTAGTTTTCCTTGCTTCAGAGAAAGACAGGAAATACCTCTTTGAGTGTTGCCGGCAGCATTTGAATAGATAATATAACCAGATTTCCACAACAAAAGTCACATTTACAAGTCTTCATGTTTTCCCGTAATTTCTAAGAGCCATGATTTGGTGATCCTATTCTGGGGAGATAATTGTCTGCAGTCTGGAGGCTGTGTGGAGTCTCTGGCAATGTGATCGATGTGGTCAGGGAGGGCTTCCTTCAGAAGGAGGGGGCACTCTTCCCTCACTGCCAGCATCCATGCCCAGGCCTCTGCCTCCACAATGGCCCCCAGGGCCTGCCTTCAGCATCCGTGCCCAGGCCTGTCTCCACAATGGCCCTCAGGGGCGGCCCTTCAGACACTTCTCGATAGAGTGCTCAGAACTGTCACCTGACTCCAAATATCATCATAACTGATACTTAAACTCACATAGGACTTGAGAATTCCAAAACTATTATAGGTTATCCAGCTTTAAGCTTTACTTTATTTGATCTTTGTGACTCTACAAAGCAGAAAGGAACAATTATCAGTTTCAGAAAGATAAGAAAGCTGAGATTCAGACATCCTAGGTAATTTGTCCCAATTGACTCAGCTTCTTAACGATTGGACTGGCACAAAACCTACGCCCCATTAGTATACGGTGGTCTTTCTCCTAAACCCAAACAGGTCTGGCACATCGTTTGAGAGTAGAGATAGCGGTCCACTTCCAATGCTTGACTTTTCTCCTGGTGAGCTTTCAAGGATAATTTCCAACTTGAAAAAAGAAAGCTGAACAGTCCATGTTCAATGCTTTTGAATTTCCATTTTTGTATTTAACTTTTCTTAAACTCTGTTAGTCAAGATGATATATAAGTTGAATCCACTGAACTTTGGACTTTTGGACAATTTTTGGCATAGGGTCACATTAAAATGCTTATTGCTCCGTGGATGGGTGGGTGAAGGAAATGAACCTTGTTTTCACTTCTTTGTGTGCCTGTCTGGCTTTGATGAGAACTAAGAAATCATAAAATGCATATTCAGTCTGCAGCTATGAATTTTTTTATCAGTTTGATACAGCATGTGGTAGAGGAAGGAATTATTTGCTTGATTCTCAGAAAGGGCAGTGTTACTTGATGTCTCAAAAGTGGAGACATTTTATATCACATTTATTGTCGTGATATAAAATGGCATTTGACCAGAGAACCTGGGATGGCCTGTCTCCACCCCACGAAAATGCTGCCTCTTTCCTAAGCGAAATGAACAGATAGCGCACCATGGGGGAGAAACCAGAGTTCCTCTTGGGACAGCTGAATCCACGTGCAGGGTCCTGTGTGGCCAGAGGTGAGGTGGTGCAGGGCCTGTGGCTCGTGGTCCTGGCCTGCCTGTTGCCCTCCATGGACAGCTGCAAGTCAATGGCTCTGCACATGCCTGAAATTCAACTTAGGTGAATTTTACCCTGCTTTCAAATTCCAATACAGGGAGGAAGATCTAGAATAAAGTATTCTGCTTGGATAAATTAGGGTCCTAAATATTCAGTGCCACTCTGCTGGGCCAGTTGGAGGATGCTGACCTCAGGTGGTGTCCGGTTCCTGTCTGGCTCCCTCCTGCCAGGCTGAGGGGGCGCCCTGTTTAGTGCTGTCTCCAAAGAGAAGGATGGACACACCGTTCTCCCATTCACTCCTGGGGTCCTGTCTGACTCCCTCCTGCTGAGTTGAGGTGGCACCCTGTTTAGTGCTCTCTCCAAAGAGAAGGATGGATGCACCATTCTCCTCCCATTCACTCCCAGGGTCCTGCATGGGGATAAGTCTTACAGGGGGAATTGTTCAGCCGTGTGTACTTCCTGACACTCAGAGGTGGGGGTGGTGTAGGATGGCACGGGCAGCGGGACAAACAGCGAGCTCATCACAGTGTGTGTGCGGCAGCCACGGGGTGTGAGCCATCTGCCACCAGCTTGGGACCCAGGAGAGACCAACACTCTGCAACTCAAGCCTTCGGCATCCAGACGCTTCGCTTCCATGAGGCTGAAGTTCCTCATTTCTTGTCTCGGGGGGCATCTACCTTTGCCTTTTCACTAAGGAGGCATAAATGTCGATCAACCACAGACTTCAAATTGTTCTCATGGTGCTCAGGTCAAAGAGAAAACTCCACGGCACCGGCTGTTTCATCATCTGAAAAGGAACATTTTTCCAAAAGGAATCTCAGCATCCTGGAGAATTCAAATCCTGTCTTGTATGGAAATAAAATAACGACTTCCAAAGAATTCCACATGATTTTTCAGGACTGATTTCTAAGCCAAGTGAGGACAGGAATGAGCTTATACCGCAGGATGGAGAAACAAGGAGACTCTTCGCTTACCCCAGCACACGGTTCAAGCACAGTGCTCTCATTTGAGTGCAGCTGTTTCAACTGAAAACCACCTTGCTTTTGTCAATAATTTGTGTAAAATTTGGGCAAATCAGGTCAAAAATAATAGGAGAGAGCAGATAACATTACAGCTCAGCCTCGATGGTTCTCAGCAGGCCCTTCCCAGAGTCGGGGAGCAGGCAGCTGGCTTCCGAGAGCCCATTAGACGTCATAGAGCTGGGGAGCAGGCAGCCAACTTCCCGGTGCCCATCAGGCATATCTGTTGTGGGGTTTGCATCTCTTTGCTGGGGCTTGCTCTTTCCGGGATGGAGAGAATATGCTCATCCTGTCCCTGAATGCTGCCACCATGGTCTCTGGGCAGCCGGCTGCTCTGGAGGCACAGACTTTACTACCTTCTGTGGCAAGTTCTCAGCAAGAAACCCGTAGAACCTTTATTTTCCTGCAGCTGCGCTCTCTTGCTTTTGTTCTATGAGAAGGTGGAGAGAGGAAGTCTGCTGTGGACTGCAGACCCCAGGCCATCTCCCTCACCTGTGGATCCCGAGACCTGACCCACTTGACATCAGCAGAGGGGAATCCTGTACCCAGGTCACCCCCTGTTGTGATGACATGGGTTTCCCTTGCATGAGCTTTTTCTTATTTTGAGAATTATCCTGTTCTCCTGCTCTCATCGATACTGATATTTGCTCTATCAGTCTACCTTCTTCCGTTTTGTTTCTTGTTATGTTCAGGCCTGTGGATCTGTTTTCCTCATGTATTTTCATACGTAGGTTTCTCCAGAACACTGCACCTTAAACCTTACCTTGCATTGGAATCACGGGGGTGCTTGTTGCCCACGGATCCTGGGGTCCTGCCTGCATTGGAATCACGGGGGTGCTTGTTGCCCACGGATCCTGGGGTCCTGCCTGCATTGGAATCACGGGGGTGCTTGTTGCCCACAGATCCTGGGGTTCTGCCTGCATTGGAATCATGGGGGTGCTTGTTGCCCCTGGATCCCGGGTCCTACCTGCATTGGAATCACGGAGGTGCTTGTTGCCCATAGATCCCGGGTCCTGCCTGCATTGGAATCACGGGGGCGCTTGTTGCCCACAGATCCTGGGGTCCTGTCTGCAGAGTTTTGGATCCCATGGGTCTGGGTGGGATTTTCAAAGAAGTCCTTAAGGCCTCAGCTGCCTCTGCTGCTGCTGCTGTTTCAGCGACTTCACTTTGCAAAGCTCTGCTTTAGAAGGAAAGAACCAAGGGGCCTCCATGGGAGATAGCCCGTCCTTGTGAGGGTGTGGAGAGTAGGTTCATAGCTCCGAGGAATTTCTCACGGGCTCCTTTACGTGTCTTACTACTCAACCTTACACTAAAATAAGTATTTTACTTCAAAGAAGTTCTTAAAATGAGCATTTCCAGACTTTTACAATTTGAACTTTAAGAAAATTTGACTTTATAAGTCATCTAAATCCTCTTTGCCCTTACATTCTGAAATCTAAATTATTAGCAAAATTGATTTTGAATGTGGATATAAAACTTTTATAGGTCAACAACCTATGTGAGATTAGGTAGGCTGAACAATAATTAATCTCAAAACTAAGTAGGAACTGAGCAGTGCAGCCCTAGGTCCAAGTGCGGGGCTCTCAGACATGCCAGGCCTCAGAACCGACCTTGATCAGGCCCCCCACTCCGGCCTCCCTGCTGAGGTCCCTCCTTTTGATGTTGTCTCTGCAACACAACCGTGCTCCTGTGAGGCTGACGTGACTCTCCTTCCCGGTTCTGTGGCCCTGTACCCGGGCACTCTCAGGATGATGTATCTAGGTTCTTTTTCTTAGACTGACCTTGTAGCTTGGCATTGACTTGCACTGGATATTTTTGGCATTCTTTTCTATCCTGCTGTGCTACTGAGACGGGGACCAGACAGATACCACTGCAGAGAAGGTGGTAGAAATAAGGTCTGAGTAGCAGTGAGGAGGTATCTGCAGCAATTGATCACGTCATAAAATGATGCCAGGAAGGGACGGAGAGCTTGGGAAAATGTGTTCTTGTTTTCATTAAATTGATTAGAGGCGACCTGCATGCAGAGGCATTGGGAGGCCAGGATGTTCTGGGTAGAGACTGTGAAAGCTGACCTCAATATTCCAGACATAGGCCAGGTTCAGTGACAAGAGATGTGGGGAGGAGCCTGAGAATGAATAACTGCCACTTTGGCTGAAGGAGGAGAGCCCCTTGTCTGAGTCCCGATATCTTGGGAGACGCTGGGAGACACCAAGCCCTGAGAGGAAGAGCCAGGCGTCCTCATTCCTGTTCGTGCTCCTGACCTCCAGGCTGCTGTCCAGCCCCCACTTCACCAGAACTCCCCTTCTGTCCTTTTCACACTAAACTGGATCCCAGGACACCAACCCCAGGAGGTGCCCTCGGATTCGTCTGTCTCTTCCCAAAGCCATTCAGTACCTTTGGCCTGGCTGTCCTTTTTGAAACACATTTTCCCTGATTTCCAAGAGAACAGTAGGTTGTCCCCCTGGCTTCTGAGCACCCTGGTGTCCCTCCTCAGATGGAAGATTTCTACCCAGCCCCAAACAGGAGAAACCCAGAGAGTCCAGCCCCTCTCCCTCCCAGGCTTCTCATGACATCTTCCATCCCCCAGGCATCACCTGCTGTGGATTCCCTGAAAGGTCAGGTTCACACCTGGTGCTCGCATTTCTCTTCTGAGCCCAGGCTGCCTGCCCGACCCCAGCCCTTGGCTGTCTCAAAGATGAGTCTATTCCAATCTGGACTCTACACTTACCTGCCCACACCCCTCTCTTCCCAGCTCAGCCAGCGGCAGGGGCCTCATCGCAGAGGAATGTGAAATGCAGAAATGCTAAAATTTCGTTATTCCTGTAACGAGTGCCTGATGCCTTGTGCTCTGTGAAGTGCTTTATGCAGTGTTTTCACCCATTCCTCTCTTTAATTGTTTTGCCAAAACTTCCACTGACCAGTGCTGACTATTACTGCCTTGTGCACTCTTCTCTCTTATTTTCCACTGTTATGGCCTAAGACGGGTGAGCTGTCCGATCCTTTTCAAGCCACAGCATTGTTTATTCCTGTTAATCCCAATCACATGGAAAAAAATAAAACCCACAAATACCTTTCAGTGAAAAGACAATTTAACCAATTTTCCTCATTCTGTTATTGTGGATTTTTTTTTTAAATGTAAATATGGGAGTTTGCATTTGCCCTTCTGTTATTTCATTCCCTTCCCTCTGCCTCATGGCTCCAATCTGCCACCTGCTCATGACGGTGACTGCCATTTAATGTCTTAACTAGGATTCTTGGCTTCGTGTGTACTGAAAACTGATAAATGTGCTGTCCACGTCTTAAAATGAAATTATTCACAGAAGTGAGGAATACGAATCCAAACAAGAATCTCTGGGGAAGTTGCTGAGACAAATATAAATTAACCAAATTGTATTATTACTAAACTGAAATGAAAAAAACAAAACACAGATATATTAGTACAGGGATATATTAAAAAGAGTAAATCAGTTCTTAGAGTTCTGTGACTTGAAACCATTTATGGATGTGAGATTATGTAGGTAAATATATAACTAAGCAAATAGAGCAGAAACATGTCAAAACTCCACACACAAATTTCATCCTCCCTGGTTCTGCAGCTACTTAATGCAATAACATTAGAATGTCACATGGAAGGACAGGAGCTGAGGTCACCTGGTTTTCTGGTATCTGGGAAGAAAACAGTGATACTGACCACTGGGCAGACAGGGACTGGAGAAGAAAGCTGTGGGGAGAGTGGAGTTTCCAGCAGGAAAACCTCAAAACAGAGGCGAACTGGAATAGCTGATTTGCAGACAATTGGTAGGGCAGAATATTTTTAGAGATCATGGAGTTGAACCCTTCATTTCACAAACATAGAAACTGAATTGTGAAGATTTGGGGTGACAGAGACCCAGTCTCTTAAAAAAAAAAAAAAGAAAAGAAAGCCAGCACGGTGCCTCACACCTGTGCTCACACCTGTGCTGTTCACTCCCAGCACTTTGGGAGGCTGAAGTCAGAGGGTCACTTGAGGCCAGGAGTTCGAGGCCTGCCCTGGCAACATAGTGATATCTGGTCTCTACAAAATTAAAAACAATAAAAAAAGATGGGCATGGTGGTGCACACCTATAGTCCCAACTACTCAGGAGGCTGAGGCACAAGAATCACTTGAACCCGGGAGGCAGAGGCTGCAGTGAGCCGAGATCGTGCCACTGCACTCCAGCCTGGGCCACAGAGTGAGATCGTATGTACAAAAACAACAACAACAAAAAAGAGCTTAATAATGAGGTCCCCAAATTGAGACTTTTGTAGTGAGGACAATAAGACATTCATCAAATAACTACAAGCAGAGTGTGACAAATATTGTGTAAACATTATGTAAAAGTAAAGAAATAAGGATGCAGCTGTGACTTCTGGTTTGAGACATGGGGTTGAAGAGGGTGTTGGGCTGATGTGGGGGTCACTGAACAGAAAGGAGGAGGAGCATTGCCTGTGGAAGGAAGAGCCCTGGTCGACACTCAGGAGCCCTCGTCAAGGGTCCTTGGGGACTCTTGGGACATACAGGGGAACAGTTTGCAGCCTGAGAGCTCGATACCGAGACTTTATTCTCTTGCTAGTGGGGTGCACTGACCTAGAAATCTAGGCTTCCTTCTCTGGATCACGGGGAGGCTTTGGGAATCCCTGAGCAGGGTGTTGGGCCGGCTGTCTTCAGCGTTCCCACACTGCAGGCACTAACTTTTGACTAACATGAAACTGTCTGAATTTTGGAGATTATGGACTCGCTGTGAACTTGATCGATGATCTAAGCTACAGCAGGAATTTCTGAGTGACCCATATTTTTTCCCTTTTGAAAGTAAAGGAAGTATTATATCTAACTCATCCTCACTAAAGATCCAGACATCGTCTATTAAAAGAGGTGCGTGTTCTCCTTTTTTCCAGGTCTCGTGTGAGGGTTTGCTCCTAGTGAGATTTCCTCCTAATGAGATTTCCTCTCACAGAGCTCAGGGTTGGAAGGCCCTTCTCCCAGCCGAAATTCCTCCCTGCTTTGAGCCCAGCAATCTCTGTGGGGCAGGGGAGGCTGCCCCAAAGGGACAGAGAGAGAGACGGCCTGTCCAGAGACTCCCAGTCCAGGCCCACCAGCTCCCAAGGGCAGCCCATTGGGGCAGGGACAGCTCTAGCAGTGGAATCAGCAGCCGTGCAGGCAGGTGGCTGAGCACCTGAGCACCACGCCCTGCAATGCATCTCAGGGTGTCTGCAGGGACCCTGGGCACTCACTCCTCTGCTGGCCCACCTCCATTCTCCACCCTGAGTCCAGGCCAGCTAGAGCCCGTGGTTTTCTTCCACACCAGCCTGGAAGCACCTTCTGGAGGCCGGCCCTGTCCCTCCCCTCACTGGACGCTAGCGGCCTTTCCCTGTGGCTGCAGGCCTGTGCTCTGCTCACACCCACCTTTTCCTTTGGGACGCTCTGTCTCTGCTCTCACCTGAGAAGCCCAGCTGGTGTCCTCCCCAAAGACCTCCTTGTGTCAAAATCCTCTCAACACCCTGCTAAGCACAGCCATGGGCCAGGTTGTGCAGTGCCTCAGGATGGAGATACTGACTGTCATTAGGTTAAGGTGAGGGCATTTAGGGTGGGCTCTAATCCAAGATCACTGGTGTCCTTATGACAAGGGGAATTTCGACACAGAGACGGACAGAGGAAAGACAGAGGAAGAGGCCTGTGGACAAACCAATAGCCGGTCTCAAAGCCTTGCAGTGAACCCACTCTGCAGGCCCCTGGAGCCGGGACTTCTGGCCTCAAGAACTATGAGACAATTTGTTTTTAAATCCTGTTGTTTCAACCCAAGAATGGAATTTTGTTTCATCTGCCACGGGAAGCTCGCACACCCCCTTTCCTACATTCCCTGCCCCAAATGTCAGCCTTGAGGTCTACGCATATGACTTTACATAAGGAACTCTTCTCTGCCCACAAGACAAGAAATACAATATTGGGGGCAGCAGGTGGTCCCATGTGCCCCTCCTATGAGCCCAACAGCAGCGGGGCAGTGGTGGGAGGGCACAGATACAGGGAAGGGGTCCTAAGGCCGGGGTCCCTGCTGCGATTATTGCCCTCCTCCCACACCCAGCCTCCTTCAAAGACAAATGAGCAAGTGGCCTGGCGAGGTCTCCTCTGAGGAGACTCAGGGAGAGTTGGGGGCTGGGTGGTCCCTCCCTCTTCTCATCCCCATCGACCCCACACTCAGCATTTCTAGACTAAAGCCCAACAAATGGAAGCCAAACAAATGGAAGGACATTCCATGCTCATGGATAGGAAGAATCAATATTGTGAAAATGGCCATACTGCCCAAGGTAATTTATAGATTCAATGCCATCCCCATCAAGCTACCAATGACTTTCTTCACAGAATTGGAAAAAAACTACTTTAAAGTTCATATGGAACCAAAAAAGAGCCCTCATTGCCAAGACAATCCTAAGCAAAAAGCACGAAGCTGGAGGCATCATGCTACCTGACTTCAAACTGTATTACAAGGCTACAGTAACCAAAACAGCATGGTACTGTACCATGGTACCAAAACAGAGATATAGACCAATGGAACAGAATAGAGCCCTCGGAAATAATACCACACATGTACAACCATCTGATCTTTGACAAACCTGACAAAAACAAGAAATGGGGAAAGGATTCCCTATTTAATAAATGGTGCTGGGAAAACTGGCTAGCCGTATGTAGAAAGCTGAAAATGCATCCCTTCCTTACACCTTATACAAAAATCAATTCAAGATGGAGTAAAGACTTAAATGTTAGACCTAAAACCATAAAAAACCCTAGAAGAAAACCTAGGCAATACCATTCAGGCCATAGGCATGGGCCAGGACTTCATGACTAAAACACCAAAAGCAATGGCAACAAAAGTCAAAATTGACAGATGGATCTAATTAAACTGAAGAGCTTCTGCACAGCAAAATAAACTACCATCAGAGTGAACCAGCAAACTACAGAATGGGAGAACATTTTTACAATCTACTCATCTGACAAAGGGCTAATATCCAGAATCTACAAAGAACTTAAACAAATTTACAATAAAAAAATCAACCCCATCAAAAAGTGGGTGAAGGACATGAACAGACACTTCTCGAAAGAAGACATTTATGCAACCAACAGACACATGAAAAAATGCTCATCATCACTGGCCATCAGAGAAATGCAAATCAAAACCACAATGAGATACCATCTCATACCAGTTAGAATGGTGATCATTAAAAAGTCAGGAAACAACAGGTGCTGGAGAGGATGTGGAGAAATAGGAACGCTTTTACACTGTTGATGGGACTGTAAACTAGTTCAACCATTGTGGAAGACAGTGTGGCGATTCCTCAAGGATCTAGAACTAGAAATACCATTTGACCCAGCCATCCCATTACTGGGCATATGCCCAAAGGATTATAAATCATGCTGCTAGAAAGACACATGCACACGTATGTTTACTGTGGCACTATTCACAATAGCAAAGACTTGAAACCAACCCAAATGTCCACCAGTGATAGACTGGATTAAGAAAATGTGGCACATATACACCATGGAATACTATGCATCCATAAAATACTATAAATACTATGCGGCTATCCATGTCCTTTATAGGGACATGGATGAAGCTGGAAACCATCATTCTGAGCAAACTATCACAAGAACAGAAAACCAGACACCACATGTTCTCACTCATAGGTGGGAATTGAACAATAAGAACACTTGAACACAGGGCGGGGAACATCACACACGGGGGTCTGTCATAGGGTGGAGGGAGAGGGGAGGGATAGCATTAGGAGATATACCTAATGTAAATGACGAGTTAACAGGTACAGCACACCAACATGGCACACATATACATATGTGACAAACGTTGTGCACATGTACCCTAGAACTTAAAATAATTAAAAGAAAAAAAGAGCCTGACATCCCCCCCCTCAAAAAAAAATATAGCATTGCAAGAAAGGGAGATAGGAGGGAGAAAAATGGGTAGGAAGGAGGAAAAAGGAAGGGGAAGAGGGGAGTGAGTAAGGAAGAGGGAGAGGTGGCAGGAGGAACAGGGGAGCCGGAAGGAGGGTGTTGAATCCCAGGAAATGAGGATTGAGATGGAGTGGAAACAGGAGGGCGGGGAGGATGAGAGGATCCTGCCTGAGCCCCAGAACCCTGCACAGCAGTTTTTAGACTGGGAATGGAATTCAGAGTCGGGAGGCCTGAGCTTCCATCTCAGTGAGATATGAGAATGCTGACCAGTCGTGTGGTTAAGCAATGCACAGAACTGTTTATACTTCAGACACAACATCTCTAGGGTGGCAGCGTGTCCCAGCCCACGTCTGCTCATGCCTATGCACCTGCCTCTGTTTGCCTGTCTCCATCTATCATTGATCTATCTACCCATCTCTGACTAACTATCTATCTATCTATCTATCTATCTATCTATCTATCTAATCTATCTGTTTATCATCTATCACCTATCTATCGATCTATAATCCATCTATCAATCATCTATCTCTCCATCTATCATCTATCATCTAGATATCTATTGTCTGTCATTATCATCTATCATCTAGATATCTATCTATTGTCATTATCATCTGTCATCTATGATTATCTATCATCAATCTATCATCTTTCTATCATCCATCATTATATATCATCTGTCTACGATCTATCTACCTACCTACCTATCATTTATCTATTATCTATCATCTATTTATTGATCTGTCATCTATCTATGATCTATCATCTATCATCTACTACCTATCATTATCTATAATCTATCACCTATAGCTAGCTAGCTATCTGCCTATCATCTATCATTATCTATCATCTGTTTAACATCTGTCATTTATTATCTATTGTCTGTCATCTATCATCTATCTGTCATCTAGATATCATCTATCATCTATGTATCATCTATCACCTATCATGTATCCTCTATCATCTATCTACGTATCATGTATCTATTATCTATCTATCATCTGATTGTCTTATCCCTCTAACTCTATGATCTCTCATCTGTTTGTCTACCATCTATCTGTATGACTATCCATTATCTATCTGCGTATCTATCTGAAAGTGCTTTGCAATCAGCATAGCACATACGTGTTTTTAGACAGATGGTCTTTCGGGGATCTGACAGATCTGAATGGTGATACAGACAGTGTGATTCAGACACTTGAGTTTCCCTCTGTCGGGAGCCACAATATCTTCTTGGCCAGTGACAACTTCTGTCGGGAGCCACAATATCTTCTTGGCCAGTGACAACTTCAGCGGAAACTCCAGACGACTCCAAATTGTGGAGGACAAAGGCCGCTTACCCATCACACCTTGTCCTGCAACCATCGCGCATGAATGTTTGGCCTCCCTGCAGGGACTGTGTGTCGGTCCTCCCACAGGGATGGAGTCAGGCTGCGTCCTCACGCCTCTGACAGGCCTGCTGCACACATAGAACACTTTTGATCAGCGACTCGTGTAAAATGCATCAAGCAGTCCAACTGTAGGAAAAGTGTTCACAACCACAGAGCCTCAAATAATGTTGCATCTCTAGCAAGACTATCTTTTTAATATCAGAAAATATTTTCCTTCACGAGTGGAAAAAGCATTACATTTTGTGGTCATTTTTGCACGAGTCTAACAAATCTCACCCCAGTGCCATGAAGGACATGTCCCAGGTTTTGTCCTGACAGAGGTAGATTAGGTAACTATGAGCACCCGGCATGGGGCGCTTCCCAGATCCTCTGCTGTGGGAAGAGGACGCAAGTTCAGTCTCGTCTCATTGGCTGATGATGCAGTTTGTTTTTGTCCACCTTAGAAGGAGCTTTTCACTTTACCAGTGGCTCTTCTGAAGACACTTGGAAGCACTGTTTAGGTCAAAAGGGGAGATACCTTTAGGTTCTTTCTGCCACAAGGGTACTTTTTTTTTTTTTGGTGAAAGCCCTTCCAAAATTAAGATTCCAGCTACCGGCATTCTCTAATAAAGTGTCTGTGATCTTGCCGTCTGAGGCACATGTTGCCAACTGATTCGCTTGTTTAATCTTCAAAGATAAATGCCATGCCACACTAATGGGGAAAGAGATTATTCATATTCACAAGGCATTTTCCAGAGAGAAAGAACTTTTAAAAGGCTTTCAAGAGCCATACTGAATTTACTATATGTTTCTGTGGGTAGAAATCATAGCCAGAAATAGACATTCACTGATTGATTGCCTGTTTTCCATGAAATATGGCTGGTTCATAGGACAAAAGAAGCTCAAGAGTCTGTTTAGAAATGTGCATCTTCCACAGTTAGAAATAAATTTCAAGGTTAATCATATTGATTTTCCATGAAAAATTGATAGAATAAAGCATCTTCTGGGTGGTTTCAGGGAAAGTTAATCTCATGATTGCCAAACTCTATGCACTTCAGCATAGTGTGAGCATTAAAGGCCACTTCCAGCCAGATCAACAGAAGGTTCAGCAATTTAATTCCTAAGCTCCTGCAATCCTGCTTGTGTTTCATAATCAGATGACACACTCCAGTGACTGTGAGGAATTCCATTTTTTTTGGTGAAATTCCTTCCACAAATAAGCTCATCACAAGTTGGATTAAGAAAGAAAGCCACTCAGCAGTGCTCACAGAAGAATCGATGATCTCTCATATGCTTTTCCTTGCATAAGGATGTCATAGAATCTTCTTGTGAGATAATTTTTTGAGTAATATTTCTTTATGCATAAATCCTTTGTGGCCCAACACACTTGCCTACAAATAAGGGAATCAACTCCTGGAGCCTCGTGAAGGGGCGTATCTGATCAATAATGCACACTGTGAAGTGGAAAGACTTTTGTATTCATGTATGTGAGGGGAAAGACCTTAGTATTCATGTATGTGAAGAGGAAGGACCTTAGTATTCATGTATGTGAAGAGGAAGGACCTTAGTATTCTTGTATGTGAAGGGGAAGGGCCTTAGTATTCATGTATGTGAAGGGAAAGGACCTTAGTATTCATGTATGTGAGGGGAAGGACCTTAGTATTCATGTATGTTAGGGGAAGGACTTTAGTATTCATGTATGTGAAGGAGAAGGGCCTCAGTATTCATGTATGTGAGGTGGAAGGACCTTAGTATTCATGTATGTGAGGTGGAAGGACCTTAGTATTCATGTGTGTGAAAGGGAAGGAGCTTAGAATTCATGTATGTGAAGGGGAAGGGCCTCAGTATTCATGTAGGTGAGGTGGAAGGACCTTAGTATTCATGTATGTGAAGAGGAAGGACCTTAGTATTCTTGTATGTGAAGGGGAAGGGCCTCAGTATTCGTGTATGTGAGGTGGAAGGACCTTAGTATTCATGTATGTGAAGGAGAAGGGCCTTAGTATTCATGTATGTGAGGTGGAAGGACCTTAGATTTCATGAATGTGAGGGGAAGGACCTTAGTATTCATGTATTGGTTATGGTTTTACAACTAAATTACATTGGACAAGTTATTCGGACACTCCAAAACTCAGTACGCTAAATTCATAACACAGGAGTAATATCAATATCTACCTCATAAGTTAGCATTAAGAGGAAATATATGTAAAGTGCCTAGAATATGGGAAGCTTGCAGAAAATGTTGGCTAATTCGTTGATCACTGTCATTCTCTTCCTCGTCATCACTGTCATCATTTGATGTGTATTTTGGAGACAACATTAGTAATCAAATCCCATAAATGTCAGCACTTAGATTCCACAAGAAACACTGGAAACGTTACAAAAGGCATTGAAGAGCTGAGTGTTCCTCTCATTCTACAAGTTAACAAACTTCCATGCTGTGTGTGGAATGGCAAACCAGATGCATGTGTGTGATCCTTCAGAGGGAAAATAAAGCTGTTCATGGCCGACTTACACACACATGTATTCAAAACACAGTATGTGTGTTTCCACACTCAAAAATCTTTTATGTGGAAATTATTTCGAGTAAAAGTGTGACGGAGACTGTCAGTTCCCCAAATCACCTTCCTTCTTCTCCCGATCACAGCGATAATCTCCATCTAACCTCCACCCAATCTTCAAAGTCAGGTATGGCCATGAGTTGAGTCCCAGTCGATGGAATATGAGTGGAAATCATCCGTGCGAATCCCAGACCTGGCTTCTGAATGCCCCTGCACAGTGTGGTACCTGCAGGGATGCTGGTGCTGACTGTGTTTTCTTTCTAAGGATCTTTTCCTTTTCATCCTATTTCCTCACAGGCTGCCAGAGTTACATTTCTGAAGCACAGACCTCCCTCTTATGTTCCTCTGCCAGCTTTCCTATTGCGTATGAGACACATCCCTAAATTCACATGGTGATAGCCAAGGCCCTTCATCATCTGGACAGCACCTGGCAGCTCCCACCTGGCCACCGTGCTTAGTGGTCCCCGCTTGCCAGAGCCTCTGAACATTCGCAGAGCTCTGTCCTCGCTCCACAGCTTCTCCTGCGGGGTGTCCTTTCTGGGTGCTGCACCCACAGACGCTTAATCATTCTTCAAGACACAGGTCTGATGTTGAAGTTGTGTTTCCTAAGTTGCCTACACTGCTGTCTCTTCTTGGAGCACTGTCACCCCCTCTGCTAATATTTCACTCCTTAGTGCATATTTTATGCAGTTTTCACAACACTATCACTTTCCAGTAGAACGTGAGCTCTGGGGTGCAGAGGCTGTGGGGTCATCCTCATCTCCCTAGTGCTGAACTTGGTTTCTGACTTGCTGTGGGCCCTCAGGAATGTCTGTGGAAGTAAACTGGCTTGAATTCATTAAATAAACCAACTCAGCTTATGAGAAGGCAGAGTGTCAAGATGTGGGGTCACAGCACACAAAGGGCATGGCAGAGGCACAGCAACTCCCCTGGTGACCCAGTGCAGGCGAGGTCGCCAGGAGGAAATGAAACCCCAGCAAAATTTCTGGATTTGAGAAGCCTCTGGTGTCTGGTTAGTCCTTAAACAAGTGCTGACTTTGGGTTTGCCTGCATTGGTCAGTTAGACTTTCTTGGTTCTGTGGCTTAGAACTGGGAAGCGGCCTGGGGTTTCTTGACGTCGACTCATATGTACGGCAAATTCAATAATCTATTTTCTGGAATTAAATGTCTGTCCAGTTTAGACTCAATTTAAGGAAAGGAATAAATTTAGCAATACACGTAGGTACGTTGATCATATGCGATGTGAACTGGGGGATTAGCTTGCTGCTTAGAGATTTCCTTAGCGATTCCTCATCAGTAAAATGAAATGCTACTTTTAAGATGCTGACAGAAGTAAATACTTTTTGAACAAGGCAGATAACAGATACAATTACACAGAAACATTGCCATAAATGTGCATGATCGAAGGGGTTAGGGGAGATATCTGTATGGGAGAAGGCAATCTGGATGCCAAAAGCCCAGCAGGCTGTGGAAGAAGGAGCAAAACTCATGGAGAGTTAGCAAGGGAAGCCTCAGAGACTAGGAGTTGTTTGAAGTTGGCCATAAAGAACAGAAGTTGGCCATAAAGAACAGATAGCAATTTGACTACAATGAAATAAGAAACTGTAGTTACTATTTTAGCACTTGGTTTCATGGGCACATGACAGCTTTTTATTTTTTCTGATAAATGTGCAGGTTTCCTATATATTTTTAATGTCTCCAGTTTTTTTACTTCCTTTAGCAAATGACGTTTTACCTTGTGTCTTAGTTCATTAAGGCTACTACAGCAGAATCGCACAGGCTGGGTGGATTCTAAACCACAGAGACATGTCTCACAGCTCTGGAGGCTGGAAGTCTGAGACCACGGTGCTGGCCCATGCGGTGTCTGCAGGGTCCTGTTCCCTCCCAGACGACACCCTCTGGCTCTGTCCTCACATGGGCGAAGGGGCAGGGCAGTTCTCGGGGCCTCTTCTGTGGGAGAACTCATCCTACTCAGGAGGGTTTCACCCTCATGCCTTCCCAAAGACCCCACCTCCCAACACCATCACCCTGGGGTTAGCATTTCAACATTTCAGATCTGAGGGGACATACATTCAGTCCACTGCACCTTGCATTTGGGGACTCTGTGTCCATAAAGACTCCAAATTGTCCAAACTGAATTTAACATTCAGGTCATGATCATCAGAATAACTCCAGCTAGTTCTGACCCTGAAGGGAAGAGATATTATTTGTTCAAAGTCACACTTCTTTACTGTCCTTTCCTAACGTAGTCTACTGTTTAAATAGAATTATAAAATTATGTATTAAGTTTATCCTAGTGGAAGGATAATGATGCTTACTGAGGTGTGGCAATCACATTTTAAAATACTTATCACTTTATAAGCTTACATTGAAAAGACACGTATTTTCTTTTCAGGTGTACTGATGAATCAAAACAAAACAGTGAAAATTATCTAATATCTACTGTGCATCAACCATGGGCCATTGTTCTAGGGCGCTAGAGAGGATAGGGGTGCAAACAGGATCAGGGCATTGTCCTGGCCAGGCAAAGAGCTCAGCATTAATGGGGCAAATATCTATCTACAAGAGTTCTTGCGATCTACAGAAAACGGCAGTAAGGGTATGATTAGCAAAACCAAAGTACCAAGGAAGAAGAATAAAGGGAGGAACTCAGTGTAAGCAGATATGCTGCATGGAGTAAATGCCACCTGACCTGACATTTCAGGAGGTGACGTCACCAGGTGGAAAAGAAAGATGTCTGTCCCTAGATGCAAAAGCTTGAGAGAGCCTTGCTGGTGACCAAGAGCCCGGGCGCCAAGGCTTGAGGAGAGCAGTGGCTGGATCTGGTCCGAGAATTGCAAACGGTGTGCTGTGGCCTACAGATAAGTCCAGAAGCTTTGATCTCTGTGAACTCTTTTTTATCCCATTCTTCTTGGAACAACAATACAATATCAATCTTCCTCTGCTGCCCCTGGGTGTGCTTCTCCCAGCCAACAACGTTCCAGAGATTGCCACCAATTACAGGAAAAAAATCCGTACTCCTCCAGCAGGAGTTTAAAGCCTCCTCTTTTCTCTGTCCCCCACCTCTGTGGTCTGACTTCCACTCCTCTCCAGCAGAGATGTGCTTGATCCACGCACGCCTCCTTATGCCGCTTACAACATTGTTCCTGCCGGGAAACGTTTCCCAAATTCAACCCGATTAAAGGGAGGGGAGGCGGGAGGCCAAGGATTCTGCATTTATCCAACAAAGAGAAAATGAATCTCTTAATTAGACAGTGACAGTTGGCAAGGATTGGCATCTGTATATTTTTGACAAAGAAGAACCAGTCGTAGGCTTTAGAGTGGCAAGAGACTTCAGAGGTGATCTCATTGAGGGACTATGTCACATTTCAATCTTCCTCATGAAAAAGTAAGGAGACCTCTGCTCTACTGTAATTTTAACCCCCTTCTAGGGAATTTGTTGCCTTGCAAGGCAATGTATCTACTTGCCACATAGTTTTCCCATCAATAAAGTGACTCCACTATAAACATTTGCAAAGTTTGTACAGTCTCATAACAGTAAAATAAAACAGTAAAATTTACATGATTTATTTATTTCTGAATTTCTGATCACATAACTGTATCTTAAAACAGGGCCAGCTTAGCACTATCATACATCAGTGAATTTCGATGTAGGCAAATTGCTGTAAATAGACCTGACATATTTGAAGTGGACAGATTAAGGTTGGAGCAGGGCTATGACATTTTCTGTCTTATGAGGTAGTCAGCTCTTTTGACTATTGTTTGAATCAGTGATTTAGAAAGGATTTCACCATTTCCTGTGACTTACTTTAACAATGTGTACTATGTGCATTCGTTCTAATTAACGTAGATCATTAATAATTATACTAATTACTAATTCTTTCTTATTCAGAAGTTATTTCCAGAAGGACCTAGTGGGCATTGAAAGTGGGCCAGATGAGTATTAAACTTGACCCGCTTTGGAGACTTTGATAAGTCTGTGCTTTAATTAACTGGTAAATTTGAGGTTATGAAGCTCAGGTAATTAAAAATGTATTTTTACTTAAATTGGGATATATGAGACTTTACTTAATGATCTATACAGGAAATTATGGAGTATATATAATATTTGGAACGTGATTCAAGATGCTTTAGCTTGTAAAGTACTAATATAATTTCATGATAATCTCAAATATAGACTAGATAAATTCCTGTTTTAGATAAGATACAGAAGAGTGCATTCTTAAGCAGGTCCACACTAGTTAGAAAGAATGTGGCTGAAAAAAACATTTTCTGTATGGCTGTTATAGGAAAGATTCTCCTATTCCCACTAAGAACATAGCAAAATTAACTCCAGATACATGGGCTCTGTTAAAAATTGATGAGTTATGGAAATGCAGCTTAACCAACACTGTTTAGTTAAAATCCGCTCCTGGAAACCTTCCTGCGATTCTTATCCTGCTCTTGGAGCCGCTCAGACCTCTGGGCCGATCTCCTCTGCACCAGCCCTGCCCTGAGGGCAGGAGAAGCAAAGGGCCCCCAGCTCCCAGATCCACCCGCCCTGCACTTAGGGCTCTACCGACCATTTTAGCTGATTAGAACATGCTTTTGTCTTGCCTTCCATCCAGAGGCTGCTTCAGCTCCTGAGAGGGGGATCCTGGCCAACAGCGAAGAGGGAAGGAGCTCTGCCGGCCTGGGTCCCCCGACGGCTTCTGCCGCAATGTCAGTGACATGCAGAGGTCACCTGCACCAGACACACCCCAGGTAACTCCTCAGGTTACTCCCCAGGAGCTACAGCTTGTGCCAGCACAGGAGCAGGGCAGAGCCTGTGGCATCAACACCCAAGAGGTGGGTGTAGATGAGACAGCCAAGTCCTCCTCAGCCCCACAGATGTAGAGAGACAGACCAGTCAGACCCCAGCCGGCATATGTGGACTGGACAGATACAACCTCCGGCTGGCAGGGTGCAGAAGAGACAGGTCGTACCCCTGGCCGGCCAGGTGCATGAAGGACCAGAAGGGACAGGTCATAACCCCCAGCCTGGTAGGTGCAGAAAGCACAGGTCATAATCCATGGCTGGCAGGTGCAGAAGGGACAGGCATCACCCCAGCCAGCAGGTGCAGAGGTGCCCTTGCAGTAGTTGGATGTGAGACCAAGAAGCAGAAGCTAAGGGAGGGGGGCTGGGACATTCCTGGAGATCAGAAGCCAAGGCCCGTGCCTGCCCCAGGGCTGACGCCACACATATCCCAGGCACTGGGGACCGAGGTCAGTCGATGGGGCCCTTAGCAGGACTTGCCTCTTCCAGACTTGACCAGAGAACCCGAGCATGCTAAGGGTGACTTACGGACGCCATCAGGTTGGGACAATTCCACAGGAAATGGACCATCAGCCCTTCTTTGGCCCTTGGACTCTCCCCCCCGCCCCCACTGTGGGTGAACACTGCCTGTTTCCTGTGCTCTTGGGGGAAGGGTCTGGGCTCAGGGGTCACCCCTGCTCGTGTCAGACCACGGTGTGCTCCCTTAGTGCTCCCTGTGTGCTCCCCTCTGGGCTCCCGTGCCTCGTGCTTCCCCTGTTCTTCTCATGCTCTCCTCAGTCCTCCCTTTGTGTTTCCTCCATGCCCCTTTCTATGCTCCCTCTCATGCTCCCCTCCATCTTCCCCTCTTGTGCTCCCCTCCCCTTCTCCCTCCATGTTCCCCGCCCTCCACACGTGGCTCCCTCTCTGCTCTGCAGTCTGAGCTGTGAGGGCCCAGGTGCTGCTCAGCTGCCAGACTCCTGCCCCCCATCCTTTTCCTAACCCTCCTGTAGTCCTTCCTGGGAGCCCCCACACCAGGGCTGCCAGGGAGGCCTAGACAGCCATGCCCGCCATCGCACATTCATCCTGGCCCAGAAACACTCACAAAAATTATGCTTCCACCTTCCTGCGCTTCCTTGTTTTTATGAGAATGATGCACCATCATTCCAGGTTTAGGAAGCAGCGAAATACGAAATACGTCTCAGCTGTGCGAGGCTCATGTAAATCACCTTTAAGAAGTGAATGAAAGTGTTACACTAAAGCTTTGTGAGACAGCCAGAGCCTGTTTCCCCCATAAAGACGTTTACACCTGACACGTATGTGAGAATATTGCCAGGCAGTTGAGCTTCCTCCTAAGGGTCCGAAGGACTGAGGAAAATAGAAACAGAGAAAAGAAAAGGGGAGTGTGTGTAAGGCAGAACAGGCCGAGGGCAGAAACCAAATCAGCTGCCTGGTATAAAAATGTGCTTTAAAATAAGATAAATTATGGGATTTCATGTTGTTCTAGGATAGCGTACATGAGGGATAAAATCTACTCCGTTATTAACTGATTTCGTTTAGTTTGCTTTAATTAGAAAAACGATTACAAATAACTAAATGCAAAATTAACAGGTTGATGAGTGGCAACAAAATAATGGGTCCCATGGTGATAATTATGTAAAATATGTAAAATCCGTGTTCTAATCATTGATTTACCTTAAATAAAAACATTAATTTGACTTTGGGTTGGCTGAAGATATCGGCAGCCACCTGAATCTAAATCTTCCCAAACATCTCCAAGATGAGCATGAAGAACTACTTGGCGTAGAGCTCTCCCCTCGGCAAGCCTGGGAGAGAGACACACGGTGTGTTTCAACCACCTGCAGGTGAAATAATAAACAACATCCAACAGCAGATCGATTACCTTTGATCCCAGTGAACACAGTGGTGGACACTGAGGAAAGTCCAGGGACGTGGACAGGAGGGACATGGAGAAAAGGAGCAGGAGCTGCTGTTAAGCAAAACCCACTTCGTGGTGGTAAAACTGCAGAGAAGCCTCCCCGGGGCTGGCGGCTCCAGGGAAGGGACACATGCGTCTCCAGGACCTACATGGCATGCCCAGAGCTGCTTTGCCTCCAAAGAAGAGGGTAAATAGAAGGAAGAGGCACCCTTAGGAAGCAGAGGGGTGAAGAAATAAAAAGAAGCGAGAGAGGCAAATGTGGGGTTCTGCAAGACCAAAGAGGAGCAGAAACTAGAGGACACACCACCTCCCCTGGGACAGCAACGAGAAGCGGAATGCTGCTGCACTGACAGGAGAGAGCTCTTGAACAAGGAATCCCATCCACTGCCTCTAACGGCCAGCTGCACGGAAGAAATAAGCAAACAAAAGCAGCCCAGTGTTACAAAAGGCTATTCGTAGAAGAAAACACAAAATGAGAATCAAGCCATTTCAGGTGATAAAAATGCACTGCCAAGAAACAGCTGTGAAGGAGAAGGGACCTGAGCACAATACTGCACCTTCAATTAAATAGCCTCACCAAGCAGCTGGTTGTACAAGGAAAAGGACCTTGTAGCAGGAAATATAAAAATGACCAAAACCAAGAATGACTGGATCGAGCGACAATTTGAGACATTCAAGAAAGGCAAGAAAACAAAAAAGATTAAAATAAAAATGATTTATGAGCGTTCTCCAGTGAAACAGAACCCCTGGAATGAAGAGTGAGCTCATGTAATTATGGGGCTGGCAAGTCCACAGTTTGCAGATTGGGCTGGCGGCTGAGACCCAGGAGGGCCAGCACTCCAGCTGGAGTCTGAAGCAGGTGGGCTGCAGAGTTCTCTCAGAGCCAGGGAGGGGGGTCTTTAGGCCTTCAGGGGTGCAAGGCCTGGTGCAACCCCCATGTTATGGAATCTGCTTTTTACTTAAAGTCCACCAAAGTAAATTAATCTCATGCACCGACATCCTCACGAAAACACCCAGAATAATGTTTGACCAAAAACCTGGGCACCCCATAGCCCAGGCAAGTTGACACATAAAATGAACTGTCAAAATGAGTTACATAAAAAAAGGGTCAGAGTGACATTGGTGACATGCAAGAGAGCCAACAACAGCCAGCATACATGTGACTGGAGTCCCATACAAACCCAGGGCCAGAGCTAGAGAAACTAGACTTAGACAACTTTTCCAGAAACAAAAGAAGCATTGAAGCTACATGTTAGGAGGGCCTGGTGTATTTAACTGAGACATAGCCAAATAAAACTATTAAACTTTAAAGATAATGAAACACAATCCTAAGGGCCTGAAGATAAAATATCACATTCCTCATCCAGGCCACAGAACAAAGTAGGCATCTGACTTCTCAAGAGTGACCTGCAGAGTGAGGCCACAATGGGGCTGCGTCCCAGAAACCCCCTAATGGAGGTGTGAGCACAGGATCCTATGCCAAGCCAAACTGTCTTTCCAGCATCAAGGCTATAGAAAAATAGTCTTAAGCATGCTACAAACTCAGGAAACGTACCTATAAGCACTTCTCGAGGGATTTACTCCGGCAAAAGTGTCTGGAGCAATTATAGGTATCACTGTGTTGATCTTTCTAGGAGAATACATCGACCTATAGACCACCTGGTCTCCAACATCTGAAAACAGTCGTTTCTTGTCTTCTGCCCAATTTTGTAGTTGTTTACATCAGAACGTTAAGCCTGCCCCAGTTACTTCATCATGGCTGGAAAGATAATCAACATCTACTGCTTTTTTAAAATTAGAAAAACACAAAACAGTATTTTAGCATCTTCTAGTAAAATAATTGTTTTAGTCAAATTTTAATTGAACAAATGAATGAATGAACAATCAGGCCCTTCCTTTTTTGTTGTTGTTTTTTGAGACAGAGTCTTGCTTTGTCACCCAGGCTGGAGTGCAGTGGCAGCATCTCGGCTCACTGCAACTTCCACCTCCCTACGTTCAAGCAATTCTCCTGCCTCAGCCTCCTGAGGAGTCTTAAGCATGCTAAAGGGATTACAGATGCCCGCCACCGCACCCAGCTAATTTTTGCATTTTTAGTAGAGACAGGGTTTCACCATCTTGGCCAGGTTGGTCTTGAACTCCTGACCTCGTGATCGACCCGCCTCGGCCTGCCAAAGTGCAGTGATTACAGGCGTGAGCCACCGCGCCAGGCCAGGCCCTTCCTTTTATAATAATATATACAACTCCTGGGTTTTAAACCTTTCACTTTAGTCACAGATAGACTCTTTGAGAGAGAAAATAGCACCCCTGTCCAAACGTCACATGCCTGGCGGTGGGACGGAGCCTGGCCTGTGCATCTGAATGTTGGAGAGTGCACCTTCCTCTCCTTATTTTGCTTTATTTCCAGGGAAAGGGAAAGGAAGACATGCAGGTAATTTATCAACTAAATTACAAGCTGACTGATGATAAAGCCCCGCATCCCCCCAAAAAGGGAAATGATTGTGGAGTTTTAGTGGGTTTTCAATTGTTCTTTCTTTTCTCTCCACAATGAAAATCTATCATTAAAATATATTATTTAGTTCTTCTTTTAAAAGTTTAGATAATTCTATCAGTAAAATGAACTTTCTAAAATTGCACACAATTTGTCACTGGTTAGAAATGCACAAATCTACCAACTTCTCATTGATCTTAGTTTTTATTGTATGACTTCCTTGTGCTACCTACCAGAATTTCTTGCAGCCAGTGGGTAACTCAAGTCATACAATGTTAGAATAATAAAGGATGTTAGACTTTTTCTAAAATCTTCAGTTGTATATTTTTATCACCAAATAAAGTGCAGTATCCAAAGCAAAGTTAAAGTAATAGATTCCTTATCTTCTATCTACAGTCAGTTCATACGGACTTCATTTATTGGATCATTGAATATGTTTTCTTTAAATATCAAGAAGCAATAACATCACAACTATTAACCTACCTATATAATTTACATTCTAAATGAAATGTCAGGGTATGTATGTGAATAGAGACATATGAAGATAAATATTCTGTCATTTAGACTTTTAATCATGAATTGCAAAAGCATTTCTACTATGAATCATAGAAATACTTATTGCATGATAATAAAAGATCCGTATCTAAATACAATTTCATCAGAAAAGCAATGTAAAGATGTTTTTGACTCAAATTTTCACTTCAGGCTTAAATAAAATGCATGTATCATGATATTATAAATTTTATATAAATATTTTGATGATGATATTTGGCTTTCAAAGAAAGGTACCTTTGGACACATGAACAAAGTTCAGCCAGTGATGTAATATAAAAACAGGAATATTAGTTATTATATAATTAAGTACCATTATAAAGAATTTTAGTGTGTCAAACAAAATATTAAAACTGCTGCTAGAATCTATTATAAAATTTTCCTTTTAAGAATTCAGATGTTTTGGATAATTCTGTTTGTGCATTCAAATTGTTTCTATAATTTTTATTAATGTTCCAACACTGATCTGCTTCAAGAAACACCCCTTTGCTTTCCTTTTTCGTCTCATTGAAGTCCTAGGGTCACTTTACTCTGCACTTGGATTGATGGATGATCAGATGTCTTCCTTCTCATGCTGGCTAAGACATCAAACACCAGAGTGGGCTTACTTGGCTCCAGTGCTGGTGATGGGCACTTCTAGGTAAGTGGAATCTGGGGTGTACATGTACTAGTGAATTTGCTGGTTCTTAGTGCAGGATCATTTGAAAAAGTATTATTCAGCCAAATTGATCAAATCACTTTGAACAATTTATGCATGTACTTCATTACACAATAGTTTCCATTTCTGCACGTTCTTATACCTATTAATTTTTGCAAATACTATAGCCATAATATCACATTGTTATTTTGATTTATGTTTAACTGAATTCAAATTTTATACTGGTGTTCAGAAGATTGACTTTAGATTTTCTTACTTGTAAATTACCTTTTCATGTGTGTTGCCCATGTTTTAATGGGTTGACCTTTTTTGTTGATGTTACTATGTACCGAACTGCATCCCTGCCAGATTCATATGTTGAAACTCGAGCTCCCAGTACCTCACAATGGGATTGCATTTGGAGATAGGGCCTTTAAATAGGTAATTAAGTGAAAATGAGGTCATTAGGGTGGGCCCTGGTCCAATATGGTTAGTGTCCTTATAAGAAGAGGAAATGAGGACACAGACACACACACAGGAATGACTGCATGAGGACACAGGAGGAGGCCCCATCTACAAGCCAAAGAGAGCCTCAGGAGGGTCCAGGAATGACTAAATTGTCATCGCAGACTTCTAGCTTCCAGCACTGTGAGAAAACAAGTTTCTGTTTTTCCCTTAAAAATTCTGATTATTATTGTTGAAAATAAGCACAATGGCTCTTTTTTTAAATGTTGGTATTCTGTCCGTCTGTCTCAGTGAAAGCTCTTATTAGTGCTAGAGTTTTTTCAGATTTCTTTGAATTTTCTGTATAAGAATATTGTCAATAATACAAAATATATTATCTTTTCCCATATAGTTCTGAATTCTCTTTATTATTTTTTATCTTAATGTGGCTAATAGAAAATAAAGTGCAATGCTTTGTAAGTGAGGAGATAACTTCCTCCTTGTCTGATTACTAAACTTAGTAGAATGTTAGCATGATGTTTGTTTCAAACATTTAGAAGATAATCTTTATCTGTTTAGTGTTTCTGAAATGTAATGTTTTTCTCACTTTAAATTTTCTAGTACTATCTATTATATAGGTGTGAGTATTGTATATTAAACTGATCTTATGTTACATTAAAAAAATCATAAAATATTTTCAATAATTTACTAGCTTTGATTATCTAAAATGATTGTCTCTCAATTCAGGTTTTCTAGTTCCTCCATAATGGTTTCTCCAGTATCACATTCTGAATGAAAACATACCTAGTGATTTCCCATTAAATATGATGCTGGCTTTAGGAGAAATATAATTATGTTAAATATATTTGCATATATTACATATATTTATGTATTTATATTTACTATGTATGGTTTTACATATTTATAGATAACTATATAACTATATATAGTTGTACATATTTATATCTGCATATATCATACATATGAATTGACAAATACTTAACCTACTAAAATGTATAAAACATTTACATATTACAAGGAAAAGATATCTATAATACAATGAAATATAAAACATTATTATATTTTAATGTGTTAAAGAAATATCCATCAATTTATATTTTATGGAATGTTTGTATTAGAATGGGAGTTAGATTTTGCCAAAAACATTTTTAATGTCTGTAAATCTGAGACGGGAAACCAGCAGGACTTGTTTTCTGAGCAGTGGTCAGGACTGCAGCATGACCCTGCTGGCCAGAACAGGATGGGGTGGAAATGGTGCAGTGAAACTGCCAAGCCAGCAGGTGGAGATGGCAGCAGCCTTAACTTCCCTCAGTACTCATTTGCATAAAGACCCCTCCGCTGGTGCCATGTTTCATGTTTCATGTTTCATGTTTCATTTGCATAAAAACCCCTCCGCAGTTTACAAATGCCATGGCAACAACTTGGAAGTTACCTTACATGGTTCTGGAAACTCTCTGCTCCTTTACCAGAAATTTTTTCAAAACAGCTGGCTCACAGCTCACAGGTGCAAACTCTGGATGCACTGTCCATGGGGTATCCCTGCTTCGCAAGGGGCAGCACCACTTCAGTAAAAGTTGCTTTCTGTCACCACCAGCTCACCCTTGAATTCTTTCCTGGGTGAAGCAAGAACTCTCCTGGGATAAGTCCCAATTCTGGGACTCACCTGATGTATTAGTCCATTTTCGTATTGCTATAAAGATATACCGGAGACTGGGTAATTTATAAAGAGAAGAGGTCTAACTGGCTCATAGCTTTGCAGGCTGTACAGGAAGCATGGCAGCATCTGCTTCTGGGGAGGCCTCAGGGAACTTTGACTCATGGCAGAAAGTGACATAGGAAGAGATGTCTTACATGGCAGGAGCAGGACCAAGGTGGGGGGAGATGCCACACACTTTTAAACAACCAGACCTCACAATAACTTACCATCACGAGAGCATCACCAAGAGGATGGTGCTAAACCATTCATGAAGGATTTACCCTCGTGATCCAGTCACCTCCCACCAGACTCCACCTCCAACACTGAGGATTACAATTTATGTGAGATTTGGGTGGGGACACAGATCCAAACCATATGTTCCACCTCAGGCCCCTCCCCAATGTCATGTCCCTCTCACATTGGAAAATCCAATGGTGCCCTCACAACAGTCCTCTTAACTCATTGCAGCATTAACTCAAAATTCAAACTTGAAAGTCACACCTGAGACAAGGCAAGTTCCTTTTATTTATGATCCTATATAAAAAACAAGTTAGTTACTTCCAAAATACAATGGAGGTGTAGGCATTGGGTGAATACGCCCATCCCCAAAGGGAGAAATTGACAGAAAGGTGCTACAGGTGCCACACCAGTCCAAAATCAAGCAGGGCAGTCATTAAATTTTAAAGCTCTAAAATAATCTCCTTTGACTCCATGTTTCACATCCAGAGCATTCTTGTGCAAGGGGTGGGCTCCCAAAGCCTTGGGCAGCTCCAGCCCTGTGATTTTGCAGGGGTCAGCCCCATAGCTACTCTCACTGGCTGAGTTGAATACTTGTGGCTTTTCCAGGTGCAGGGTGCAAGCTGCCAGTGGCTCTGGAGGATGGTTGCCTTCTTACCGGAGCTCCACTGGGCAGTGCCCCATTGGGGACTCTATGTGGAGGCTTCAACTCCACATTTCCCCTCCACACAGCCCTCATAGGGGTTCTCCATGAAGGCTCTGCCCCTGTAGCAGATTTCTGCTTGGATGTCCAGGCTTTTCCATATAGCCTCTGAAGTCTAGGTGGAGGCTTCCAAGTGTCAATTTTTTAACTCTGTGTACCTGCAGGCTTAACACCGTATGGAAGGCATCACCCTCTGAAGCAGTGGCCCAAGCTGTACATTGGCCTGCTTGAGCCATAGCTGGAGCTGGAGTGGCTGGGATGCAGGCAGCAGTGTCCCCAGACTGTGCAGGGTTGGGGAGGGCCCATGAAACCATTCTTCCCTCCTAGGCCTCTGGGCTGTAATAGGATGGGCTGCCACAGAGGTCGCTGAAATGTCTCCAAGTCCCTTTCCCCATTTTCTTGGCTATCAGCATTTTCCTTCCTTTTGGTGATTCAAATTTCTGCAACTTGCTTGAATTCCTCCCCTGAAAATGGGGCTTTTCTTTTCTACCGCATTGGCAGGCTGCAAATTTTCCAAACTTGTAGGCTCTGCTTCCCTTTTAAATACAAGTTCCAGTTTCAGATCATTTCTTTGCTCACACATATAAGCTAAACTGTTAGAAGCAGCCAGGTCACATTGTGAATGCTTTGCTATTTAGAAATTTATTTTGCCTGATACCCTAAATCATCACTCTCGAGTTCAAAGTTTCACAGATTCTCTAGATCAGGGGCACAATGCCTCCAAGTCCTTTGCCAAAGCATAACAAAAGTGACCTTGCTTTCAGTTCCCAGTAAATTCCTCATTTCCATCTGACATCTCCTCTGCCTGGATTTTATTGTCTATATTATTATCAGAATTTTGGCCACAACAATTTAACAAGTCTCTAGGAAGTGCCAAACTTTCCCTCTTCTCCATATCTTCTTCTGAGTCCTCCATACTCTTCCAACCTCTGCCTGTTACCCAATTCCAAAGCCACTTCTCCATTTTCAGGTCTCTTTATACAAAGCCTGACTCCTCAGTGCCAATTTTCCATATTAGTCTGTTCTCACACTGCAATAAAGAAATACCCGAGATTGGGTAATTTATAAAGAAAAGTTTAATTGCCTTACTGTTCCACAGGCTGTGCAAGAAGCATGTCAGCCTTTGGTTCTGAGGAGGCCTCAGGGAGCTTTTACTTATGGCAGAAGGCAAAGTGAAAGTAGGTGTCTTCCATGGCAGGAGCAGGACTCAGAGAGAGAGGGAGGAAATGCCCCACACTTTCAAACAACTAAACCTCGTAAGAACTCCCTCACTTTCATCATGAAAGCATCGTCACCAAAGGAATGGTGCCAAGCCATTCATGAAGGATCCACCCCGCGATCCAATCACCTCCCACCAAGCTCCACCTTCAACACTGAGGATTACAATTCAACGTGAGATTTGGGTGGGGACACAGATCCAAACCATATCACCTGCCCTGCATCAAATCTAATGCTATTCATTTTTCTCTTTAAAGGGATTGTTACGTGATGTTGCTGACTTCCTTCATATTGGACTGACCCTGAGTTCATGAAATAGACCCCAGGTAACCACTCTTTGCTAATAGTTAATATTTTTGCATCAACATTTATCACTGATAGTAGTTTATGTTTTTTTCTTGGTACTATATTAGGTTTAGGTACAAATGATATTCTTGTTTTATAACTAGAATTTGGTAGTTTTCTTTCACTTTCTATTATATCAGATAATTTTTTGTAATATTTAGAATATCCTATGTTTAATATGTGTTAAAATTGTTTCTTATATTCTTATGAGGAGGTGATTTTTTTGGTGAGGTAATTCTTTATTTCTTCTATTAAGATTAATTGATCTAAACTTTATATTAAATCCGAAGCCAACTTTTATAAACTGTGTTTCCTCCATTTCCCCTATGTTTTCAAATTTATTTTTGTAGGATTGATAAATTATAGTAACTTCTGCCTTTTAAAAGTTTCCTGTTTCATTGTTATTTGCTCTTTCAATTTCTTTATTGTATGTGTTTAAGGTGTACAACATGGTGCTTTGGTGCACATGAACATAGTGATGTGATGGGATTACTATAGCCAAGCAAGTTAGCATGTCTGTCATTTCAAATAGTTATCCTTTTCTTCTGTTAAGTGCATCTAAAATCTACTCTCTTAGCAAATGTCCAGTATACAGTATCACTAACTATAGCCCTCATGCTGCCTGTTCCATCTTTAGCTTTATTCATCCTGCACGACTGCAACTTCCTGCGTTTCATCAACTTCTCCCAACCCTCTTCCCTGCCTCTGGAAACCACCACTCTACTCTCTGCTTCTGTGCATCCAAGTTAAAAACATTAAGATTCCATATATAAGAGAGATCTTGTCTTGTGTATTTGTCATATTTATCTTTTTTGCTTGGTTAAATTATCTAGTTATTTGTCTATTTGGTAAGTTTTTCAAAGAACCAGGATTTACATTATTGATTATATCTACCATTTTATTATTCTCTATCTTTTGGTTGAAAATATTTATGTATATTTTTTGTTTCTTGTTCTTCCTATTTGTTGACTTCATTGCTCTTCATCTAGCCATTTCAATTGGTAATAAAATTTATTCTCATGCTTTGGTTTTTATTGATCTGAGTGTTGAGGGATCTGATTTCTGATCCTGCCAAGATTTGAAATGCCTAATAGTGTTTTAACTTTTCGTTTTGAAATTACGCTTCTCAGAAAACTGCAAAATAATAAATAATGCAGATTGTTTTTATAACACTCTTCATGAGCTTCCTCTAATTCTAACCTCTTGCATGAACTTGGAACTTTTTTTTTTTTTTTGGAGACGGAATCTCACTGTCGCCCAGTGGCATGATCTCAGCTCACTGCAACCTCTGCCTCCTGGGTTCAAGTGATTCTCCTGCCTTAGCCTCCCAAGTAGCTGGGACTACAGGCATGCACCACCATGCATGACTAATTTTTGTATTTTTAGTAGGGACGGGGTTTCACCATGCAGGCCAGGCTGGTCTCGAACTCCTGACCTTGTAATCTCCCTGCCTCAGCCTCCCAAAGTGCTGGGGTTACAAGCGTGAGCCACTGCACCTGTCCGGGACATTTTATAAAGCCGTGATGTTAGCCGTGGTGCAACACTGTTAGTTACAGACTTAATCTGGGTTTCACTGGTTTTCTCACGGACATCGTTTACCCCTCAGCATCTGATCTGTGGTATCACCCTGCATTTAGCCGTCTCATTCCCCCACTTCCCTCTGACTGAAGTGGGTTCTCCAGTCATAAACACAAATTCTACACGTGGGTTTGTGACCTTGATACATTGAAAGACAACTGGTCAATAAGCTTGCTGGGCGACCCTGCATCAGGGTTTGTCTGATGTTTCTTCATGATTAGTTTGAGGCTACAATTATTATCCTTTAAGGGATAGCATAGAGAAAACGTGTCTTCTCAGTGTGCCCTGTCAGGAGTGCACTGGGGTGGTGCCTCTTCTGCCTGGAATGTCAGTCTAAACTGATTTGGTTAAGGGGCGTGTCCGACTGGTTTCTCCAGCATAGGGGAACCATTTCTCCCTTTGTCATTAATAAATGTCTTGAGGAAGAGCGCGAACCTAGAGCACCAGAGAAGGACAAGTCCTGCAGCAGCCTGGGGTGGGAGGAGCCAAGGGGTGGAGAAGGTGCATTTGCGGGGCCTGACCTTGGAGGAGGTTGTGTCCTGCTGTTTGCTGGCCACACCAGGTGGAGTCTGCAGCCTGTGGCCAGGGACATGGCCCATCACCCTCAAGGGCATGGACATGCTGGACTCCTCCTGGCACCTCGCCCTGTGCGTCCCCTCCACCCAGCTGTCTATCTATACCCTTTGTCAGATTATAAATACACAGGTTATTTGAGCTGATCGAGCAAATTAGTTGACCCCAAGGAGGGGGCCATGGGAACCCCGATGTATGACTGGTTAGTCCGAGACACAGGTCAAAACCTGGGGCTGGTGACTGGTGTCTGAAGTGGGGGCCATCATGGAAACTGAGTCTCAGTCTGTGGGCTCCGATGCTGTCTCCAGGTGAGTGGCATTAGAAACGAACTGAACTGGGGACACCTGGCTGGTGCCTGTTGGACAGTCTGCTCCCAAATTGGTGGTTGGTAGGAACAAACCCTCACGCATCTGAGGCCACGGAAGTGTACTATGTTGTGAGAATATTGTTGGAGAAACTGTGTTCTGTATCCCCATTTGAACTATTTTAATCTAACAATATTTGCCATCTTCAACACTGATATTATTTTCTGTCATTTTCCTTCTGATCTGTTTGCTTTTACCCATTTCATTTGTGCCATTTCATCTGTAGCTTTTCAAGTCAGCTTTCTCTGTTGTCATTATTTTATCTCTTCTTTGAAACATCACCTTTATTTAATATTAGCAGGAGCACAGAAAGCATTGTTGGCTAACATTCATTTCTATCACTACAGTAAAAAGTCTCAGAATTAGCAAAATAATGGGATGTGGCTCTTTGACATCAAGCCATGTGAATTTTTCTAAATTTAAATCCAGGTAATATATTTTCCTTCGTGTGGCTGTAAGTTAGACCAATGGTATCTGAATTTACTCACAGCAGCAAGAAAACATGTTTTATCCTCAGTCGTGTGTCAGTGGTTCATTCCTGTTTAAGCTATGCACAGCATTCAATATCACCATTACTAGCAATATGTTGTTTGAATATTAAGTGGTTTGCTTTTGGTTTTTGTTGTTATAGCTATATTTGGAGTGATTACTTTGTGTGAGACAGGGTTCTAAGTGTTTATAAATTGATTAGTTTAATTCTGATGTCAACTCTGTGAGATAGATAGATTTAGTATCTGTGTTTTGGGATGAGAAAGCTAATGTCGAGAGGCTAGGTAATTTGCCAAAGTTAACTCAGCTAACTATAAGAGATGAGATTTGTACACAGGCATTTTGAGAGGAAAGCCTGTCGGTCTACCTCATACATTTTAAGATGGATTTATTGCGAGACACAGTTAGCAAATGTAAAATTTAAAAAAAGGGTAAACAAATACGGCAAAAAAATAAAAATGACCATAAATATTTTATTATTGACGTGTTTTTAAAAAATGTTTCTTAGATTTAATACTGAAGTGAAATTTCACTATTCAAAGAGTAATAGAAATGAGTATATTGTTTTATACTAACTATTCATTCACAAAAGTTTACAAAATTGGCTCATTAATCTACATGCCTATACAATGCTAGAATTCTTTTACATAAAAATAAAGTACTAAGTAACAATGAAATCAGTGTCTTTCTTTACAAGTAGAAATAATAGAAACCTTTAACAATACTATTTGGTATGTTTTCTAATACAAACTGCTGTTTTCAGGAACTCAGTGTTGTTATGTTTGAGCAATCTCATGAATAATTGTTTTGTGTTGTTTACCACGTGCTAAACCTTTTATGTGGATTTTCCATCCGTTTTCAATTAAAAAAATCAAAGCTTGGAAATTCTGAGTCAGAGCACCAAGGTCACACAGCCGTGAGTTATGGAACGGGCATTGAACCCAGGCTCCCAGTGCTTGTGCCCTGGGCCAGCCCTGCTTTCCATGCGTGGTCAGTTCCAGAAAAATCCGAGGCAGGGCTGTCAACAGCCGTTTGTGGAGGGGCTGCTTTGGATGAGTGATGATGATTCTTGAGATGGGCTCCTGAGACCTGGCCACACACACTGGACCAGGCTTTTTCGGGGTAAATCCAGGCATATCTCCCAGGAGGAGACAATGTTTATGTGCAAGCTTAGAATGGTGGTACTACTGAGAAGAGTAATTTTTTCACTTCTTGATGTTCTCTTAAGGACTTTAAATAAGCACAAATAATTCTAGAGAACAACGGGAAGACACAACGGCTCATTCACGTTCGATTGCAGTGGAAAGAACAATGGCCAGAGAATCAGGACAGGGTCAGCTCTGAGGGTGGAGCTCCCCGCAGAGGGCTGCAGTGTGAGCTCCAGTCCTGGGGCAGATGCGTCTGCGATGCTCTCCATTCTGGTGCCTTGAGGAGGAATTACTTGGAGCTGAGGGAGGCTGAGCCTCTCGGCTCAGGGACTGGGGAGCTTCTGAGAGGAATGGATGGGTGTTGGGTGGTGCTTAGGCTATTAATGTAAGTGCTCATTACGTTAGAAAGTATTATTTCAGTAAAAGATGTATATGTGTGTGCTATCAAACTAGTGAGAATCTGAGAAGCATATGATGAAAATAGAAAAAGAGTTTTACTACAAAATAGTGAGTGAAGAGAGCTGATAAAATTAAAGGCAAACCTTAACTTCGGGTCTCCCGGCAGACACTGGGAACGCCGGATGGCTCATGCACTTTTGTTTCACCTAGCCTGTACTTCTTTCCCTCACGCAGAACAGCCCAGTTTATCTGTAGAGAGAAACATTCTCTTAAAATAGAGATATTTTTGTAATAAGTTGAAACACAAAATTAAAATAACATTAAGATCTATAATTAATAAAGATGCTGTGAGCCGATTTTCTGTAAAGACATTGTCTCTACTTGTAGCCTATAAATGAGAAGGCCAGAATCTTTTCATGAATTAAACTTCAAGAAAGGAATCTGACATTGGGAATAGATATTTCAGAATTGTTCATATCACCCAAATGTTTACCACTTTCGTTTGCCACTGAGAAATGAGCCTGTCAGGTGTGATTACTGAGGAAACAGACCAATTTCACTTCCTTCCATTTCAGAGCTCCTTCCAGCAAGCAGGGTGTGGGAAGTATTCAGAGGCAGTGTTTCTGAGTTTCCTGCAAGCTGGGGTTGTATGTCAAGCTATGAAGCTTTTCATATACATCTTCTCAAATATTTCTTACCCTCTAAACTGCTGGGCTGTTCTTTGAACTGGCATAATTAGCATGTAAAGGGCGCATTTTCATTTAGAGGCACTCGATGCATCTCAGACTTGAAGTCTCCTGGAAAAGACCTCGCGTCTGAGGTGCCTCAGAGTCTCTGCTGGAGATGGCTCTGTTCTCGAGAGTAAGGTGAGGCGTTGTTCAGATGCAGAGTGGACCCTCACGCCAGCCCTGGCCTGAACAATTCATGAGTGTGTCTTTTAAGTCCAGGTCGCCGGGAGCGCCGGCATGGAAGAACACGGTGCTACGTCCCAGCACTTCTCTTGTTTTGCTGCACTGGTCAGCCAAACCCCAAATAATTACCTTAAAATGATGGGATGAAATGGTTCTCCTGTCAGCGTTCGATCACAGATGCTCACTTTCACCTTCATCACCCAGTGGGAACTGCAGTGTCGCAGACCTTTGTGGATCTGAGCGCCCCTGGAGGCTCAGGCCCTCATCTGCCGGCTGTGACTGGGGCCCTTCCTGGTCATCCCTGGGGCTCCGGGGGTTGTGGACATTAACAACCTGCACCTGACTCTGGGGTTGCTGTGAGGTTTAAAGGAGTTCATGTATGAAAAGGGCCTAGACTCGTGCCTGCCTCAGGCTGCAGCCCTGAGTGGACGCTCCTCATGTTTAAGTAGCTGTGGGACCTCCTGGAAGTGCTTTAACCCTGAACCTCCACATCCACTCCATGCAGAGACTTGGACACCGAGGTCCTTCCCAGCTAGAAAAACAGAAGAGCAGCAAAACGTAAGACCATGGGCTCCGTGTTTATAAAATCTGAGGTTCATTTTTCCTCTTTTCTTTTCCAGTTCAGGCTGTTTCCAATCACAGGTGACTCACCGCCCTGCCAGGCAGGCACACAGCCGAGGCTGGCCGGCTCTCACATCCAGTGGGAAGGGTGCTGACTTGGATGAGGTGTCTTTGGCTGTACTCCCCCAGCCCTCACTGAGCAGTGATACCGGTAACTCTGGAGGCCATGGATTCACAGGGGCTCTGGGTCATGGCCTCCCGGCGTCTCATGGCTCAGATTCCAGTAGCCTCAGTGCTTCTTTCCGAGTGAGGAATTCCCTAGGTCAGGGCTGGGCAGTGGCGGCTCCTGGGGTTGGTGAACATGGGGCCAGGTTACAGCTGCACATATCAGGCCTCTTAACTGCTGCACAAGCCACTTTGGTTGTTAACATCTGTGTTTCACACTTGTTCCACCATGAGCCCTCGTCATGATTTCAGATACAGGCCTGGGCCAAGGCATATTGTAAGCCCGTCTAGTCCTCACTGCTCCCTTGAGATAAGCAGATGGAACAAAACAAGAACAGGAAAAGCAACAACAAAGCCTTATCTTGTGGAATTTATACACACAGAATTATTCTCAACATCATGACTGAGTTTCTGTTGGATCACAGAGAGGGCAGTTGGGGTCTCTTCCGATCCAACGTAGCCTTGGCCTCACCATGTACTTATGTAAATGGACATGGTACATTGTTTTAGTGTGTGCTAGAACACAGTGGAAGCAGCTTTAACACGATGCACTGTCCTGTGGTAGTAAACACTGAATCCTGAAATACAGCCACACCCCTGAGCACATGTTGGGTCGACCTCACTCAGCATTGCCGAGTGCAAGGTGGAGAGCCATCAAGGGATCTGGCTTCGGAGTCCACACCTGCTGCTCACTGGGTGGGTGGTCCTGCTTGTTTCTGAGTTGTGTTTCCTTCTGTGAAAGGGAGGACAGCAGGACACTTGATCTCCGGCCTCCCACCTGGAATTCCGAGAAATAAATTCTTGTTGTTTGAGCTGCCCCGTCTGTGTCCTCCATCAGGGCAGCCCTGCAGGATGAAGACGGACTTGCCCGTATTCATCTCATCTTAGGGATGCGGCAGGATCCAATGTCTGTAGCCCACCCAGCCACGCAGGTGCAGGTGACAGCTTCTCCTCCAACGCTTTCTGTCTCTTTGGTGCTGAATCTGGCTGGGTCAAGACAAGGAGGAGGCAGGCTCTGTGCCATGTTGAGGGGAGTGGGTGTGAAGGGTCTGCAGGGTGCTCGTGAGAGAGGCAGACCCTGACTCTCCACTCCGGCCCCCTCCTCTGCATCGACCACTGTCACTCAGAAAACTGAATGAGAGTAACTTCTGACTATTTTTATAACATGCTGAAACAGACTTCACACTATAAACCACTTTCAGGATTTAATATTTATTTTACTAGAAGTTGATCTTCTTTATTAAATATACATTTCATGCTGGTTTTTGAAGGGTTGAAAATATTACGAGAATTCTTTTGCAATAGAGTCATTTATTTTCAGGAAAAGGCAATGTGGCTTTTGCAGCAGAAACATATCGATGAGTATCCGGGGTTCAGGGCCCCCACTGTGCATTTAATCACTCCGCAGAGGCCAAGAGGAAAGTCATTTTCATCTGTTTAATTGTTGGCTTCACCAAGGACAGTTATGCCCTCAACAGGTTCTCTGCTACTGACAGTGCTAATTTACTGCATGGGTTGGCATTGAAATTATTTAAGACCAACAGGTGTTACAAAGGTAATTCCTCAGTAGCTGAGCTGTGTGTGTGGCCCCACCCTGGCCAAGGGAAAGTTGATCTCAGGAGAATCTGGACTTTGATGGGACAAGAGCTTCTTCTGTGTGGAGTGGTGGCGAGGGTGTGGTGTGTGTGCTGGCACGGGGAAGGCATCCCCTCCCACCCCGCGGTGGAGCGGATTCCTCATGACGGACCCTGCATCCTCCCTCTGTGGCTTGTCAAATGAGACCCAGAAAACTGCTGCCTCTGGAAGGGCCTGTTGCCATCGGGGGACCCTTGGCTCCTGATGACGGGGTCTCCATGCAGACATGAAAGGGGAAGGCTGAGTGTTCTGTCACTGTGTTTCCATCAAAAGTAGGTTCTCTGTCACTTCAAAGAAACATGAAGCCAGCATAAAATAGGGCCTTAGCAAAACCAAGGCCATTCACTGGGCTAGACATGGATGGACGGGAAGCTCTGACGCACTTGGCCTCCTTGTCATCTCGTTGTGCGCTCTGTTCCAGCTCAGGGAGCATCAGTTTAGGGAATTCAGGAATGTACGGGTTCCTGTCACTCATGTGCATTCGTGTGCTCATGGAAGTCATCAGATTGGAGGAACAGTCCCTGCGGGCAGGGGTCACCAAGGCTGCATCTTTGTGAATTCATGAGTGCTGGCCTCTGTCCACATCAGTCTCAGGCCAGCTCTTGTGCTTGGAGGAATCTGTCGTGAGAGGACCCACCTCGGTGTGGAGATTCGTGCTACCAGCAGCATGTGCTGCGTTGAGAGCACTGAACAAGGGCCCGGGAAGGTTTGAGTTTACTTCCCTGTGGGATGAGATGTGGCACCGCCATTCATTTCTGGTCTCCGGTCAGACGTCGGCCAGGACAAAGCCATCAGGGACTGTAACCAGGAGGATGGGGTCCTAGGGCCTCCACGGGCTCTGCAGAGCCCCTGATCCTGCTCACGCTCTGCGTTCTGGAGGGCGACCCTGGGCGGCTGGACCCCAGCAGGTCAGAGAGCTGGCCTGAGTCTGGGGCTCCTTCGGGATCAGCCATAGCCCGTCTCTGCCTCAGCAGTGGTGTCGGTGCCTCCACGGCTGCAGCCTTGTGGGGCCTCTTCCTCTTCAGCTCGCCCATTTACCCCTAGGCCTCCCTACTTCCCCACATCCTTCTGGCCTCCACACAGGTCCCCCTCAGCTTTGGCCAGGAACTCCCACATCCCCAGTCCACTCCCTCGAGCCCCCCAGTTCCCCTCCCAGCCCCCAGTCCTCCTCAGTCTTTCCCTGAGCCCCTCAGTCCATCCTGAGCCCCCCAGTCTTTCCCACCCTCATTTCCCTGGGCTCTGGTGGTTCCAGCATTGGGGACCCTGCCCTGTGCTAAGCTTGCCTGTTTCTGCTCATGGAAAACCCTCCAGATGCGTCTGATGGCACCGGGCAGGGCTGACCATGGGCTTGGCATTCCCAGGCTCTGTGCCCTCGGGCTGCGCCACCCTGCATCTGCTTCCTGCCTCCCGAAGGAGGGTCCGGTGCTCACAGAGGAAGGCATCGTGAGGGCCCAGACACCCCTAGCTCGACACAGAGGTCAGGTGCAGTGAGACACTAAGATCACTTCACTTTCTTTCTCCAGGAAGATCTCTAATGTTCCTAGAACTTGAAAAACAGGAAAAAAAGCCAAACTGTTTTTCTTCTGCTACACACATAACACATTCCACACTTAAGTCCTGACACCAGATGTGGGGCTTCTCGCAGGCTGACCTGCTCTCCCTCGCCAGCTGGGGGTAAGATTTGTTTCCTCATTTCTGGCTTTCAAACATTTGGCTATTGTGCATTTGAACATGAATTTCTTTGGTTTTATCCTAATTGGGAGAGGATGCTCGCTTTCTTAAATCTGTAGATTTATGTCTTCCACCAAGCCTGGGAAGCATTTACTCATTTTTTAAAATTTCCAGCTTTTTGCATCCTGTGTTGTTTTTTCCCTTTTGTAGTTGCGGATGGGATGATATGCAGAGCCTTTGTTGAGCCCTGTAGGACTCTGAGGCACATTCATTTGGTTCCCAGTCTATTTTATTTCTGCTGCTGCTGTTTGTTTCAGGTTATTGATGTTATTATTCAGATGATTGATGTTCCTGAAGTTGGCTGATTTTGTTTTTGCTGGTGTTCATTCTCCTACTGGGCCCGTGCATTGAAGTGTTCTTGTTGGTTTTGTGTGAGGGTGTGTGTGATGTTTGATGATTGTACTTTTCCATTTTAAAATTACCATTTGCTACACAACTACATATACTTTTTTTTCTTTTTGCAGAGATGTTTTATATTTCCATGTGCTTCAAGAGTGTTCTCAGCTGCTTATTGTAGCATTTTTAACATGGCTGCTTTAAAATCCTTGTCTGGCTCCTATTAAAATCTTCTATGTAAGACTCTGGGTTTTTAGTTTGGCACGTGTCAGTCGGTTCAGGTTCGAATGCACATCCTGGCTCAGTTTTGCTGTCAGTGGTCCAATGCCAACGTCGATAGACCCCCTGCAGTGCTATTTTGGTCCATGCCGCTGTCTTCTCTAGAAGGTGTGACTTTGCCCCCAGTGTCCCTGTCCTGGGTGGGAAGGGGGAGGCCCCTGCCTGTGCCTGCTGAGCAGTGTGAGGAGGCAGCTTCCACACAGATCCTCCTCAGGAGGTTGCCTTCTCATAGCCTGAGGGGCAGGGGGATCAGGTTTCTCCCTTCGAGGTGGGGGCAGGTGCAGTTACTGCAGCCCACTCTGTTGGGCTTCACTGCTTCAGATCCCATGGCTGGAGAGGGGCTCCTGTGTGTCTGTACCCGTGGGTGTTTCTGGACTCTTGTCCCACCCAGGCTAGAGTATAAAGGAGACTGGAAACCCCCAAGAGCTCACTGCTGGGTCATTTTCAGGGTTCCAGGGTCCCTAGTTAGTTTGCCCACCTTTTCCTCGGTTTCAGAGCCCTCTGGAATGTGGCTTAGTATTTTGATTTTGTGCGGGTTTGGTGCTGTGAGCAGCTAGAGGAGTGAATCAGGTGGAACAGATTACACCTCATCCAGAATGGGAGCCTCCGCCCTTCCACCGTCTCCTGGGGTGACCTTCAGCAAGGGACGTGACTTCTTTGAGGCTCCAGCCTGGCGTGTGAGGTAGGGATGCAGGCACTCCCTGAAGGATTCCGTTCAGAACGAGGCAGGATAACGTGTGTGTGGCACCTTGGGCTGCTGGGCGGCCGCCACTTTCTTCTTTCTGTATTTCCCGCCCACCCAAGCCTCAGGCTCCTCCTCTCAGTCTGCTCTGGTAACAGGAGGGTTTCCCTTTTCCTTGGAACACAACTGCTTCCGTTCCTGGACTGATCTGAATTATGAGGAAAGTCACACTATGTGCAATTAATTTGTGCCTGTCTTATCTCCTAACCTACGTAGACAACATTTAAAGTGTAGAATTTTACCGTTGTGCACTTAATGTGGTTAACATTCCATTTGATAGGGGAGGAATCTGAGGCCAGGGAAGGAAAGCGGCCTGCCGAGTTCCTGGGTTGATGGCACCACGGATGTGGCAGACATAGTCTAAGATGTACTTCTGTGTCTTGTCTCTGCCCACGTGGGCCCAGCCCCCTGAGGTGCATGAACATCCTGGCTGTCCTGGATTCACTTGAGATCCCCCCAAGCAGCAGGTGTCCGGGCATGTCGGGTGGTTTCCTGCACCACAGACCCTGCAGTGCGTGACGGGCTGTGGGGGTCCCATGAAGAGGGCACGGATTCTCAGTGTGCAGCTGGGAGCTCATGTCCCCGTGGGAAGCAGCCCACAGTCCACTCCAGAGTGGACTATAATCGCAGAAAGATGGAGACAAAATTCCACTCACTAAGCAGGGTCTGAATCCCACTCACCACAGCTCTGGCCAGGGCCCCTGTCCAGGGACGTTCGTGCTCAGAGGACCTGCCTGGTGAACAGGAGTGCACACTTGGACGGGGGAGAGACTGCGGGAGGGTGCCGGTGTTCAACCTGCTGGCATCATTAAGGGAAATGTGCTTGCGTGTGGAGTGTGGAGGCCCCACTGAGGACACGCAGGTGTCCTGGGTTCCACTTGGAGCCAAGCCTGCCTGGGACAGGGCCGTGTGCTCTGCCGTTCGCAGCCCGATGGGAAACCGGCCTTGCAGCGTCTCCCAAACAGACAAGGCAAACTTCGGGCGGTTCTCGGATTCTCTCCTGGGAAAAGGAGGAGCTGTGTTTTCCAAGCCTTTAGGTATTTACTTATTCATTCATTGCCTTTCTACTACATAAAAAGATTACTAAGTTCCTTGGGGCTCCTTTCACAGAATGCAAAGCTATTCCACCTCTCAAAATAAAAGGAAGAGAGAATACAATGAATTCCAAACAAAATGAATAAAGAATAAGAAGCTACAGAGAAATGAAAGAAATGTGGCCAGTGACCCAAAACAGGGATTACGCAAAGCGTTCCTCTGGTCTTTGACTGAACGGCCCACGGCGGAGGACGGAAGGCAGCTGCGTAGGAGGGCGGGTGGCGATGGAGAGGTCGTCAATATGGTCAATATTCACGGCAATGGGAAAGTCCAGGGCATCCTTCCCCCACTTTACTTTAAAACTGCAATTCCTTTAGAAGTCCCGTCCCGAGGTCACCCAGACACGCTGGCATCTTCCTCCACTAACCGTGGGAGCGTCGACGGGCCGTGTGCAGAGACTGACAGTGTGAAGTACAAGACCGGTTTGTGCTGTGACTGTTCACAGAGAAATCTCCAAAGGAACCTGGAAATAGTAAAATTTATTGAGCACAGAGTGTGAGTCAGGCACAAACATGCATCGTGTGACTCAGTCCTACAAAGAACCCACCCACTCCTCAGAACCTACGGGAACATACCAAGCTCTCTGCTTCTTCTTCTTACTCGAAGACTGTGGGCTGTCCCCACCACACAGAGGGGAGTCCGTGCGCCATGGGCTGTTGAGAGTTCCGTGAGATGAAACCTTTAGTTAGGGTGTCCTGGTTGTTGCTGGCTTGGGCATGAGAACGCCGGGGCAGGGGCTCTGCAGGTGAGGGCAGCTGGGAAACGCGTCAGCTTCAGGGCAAGGAGGAAGAGGTCAGATGCTTCATCCTCAAACCACAACCAGAATCAACCATGACTTTCCGAAGCCTGACCGCAGTGAGGCCATGTTTAGTTGTTAACCCCTTGACCACCTGCCTTGAAGGCTGTCCGGCTGTCCTCCAGCACCTGGGTCTGTGACCCTCCCTCTCTGAAGGAAGGTGTGTGTATGTACCCGTGTCTGTTTGTGCGTGTGTGTAGGGGTGAGAGGGTTTGGTGTGTGCGTGTGTGTGGGCGCACATGTGTGTGTGTGTGTGCATGTGTGTGGGCGCACATGTGTGTGTTGGGAGGAGTGTGTGCGCGTGTGTGTAGGGGTGAGGGGATTTGGGAGGAGTGTGCATGTGTGCGTATGCGTGCATGTGTGCATGTGTGTGTGTGGGAATGAAAGGGTTTGGTGTGTGTGTGTGCGTGTGTGTGTGTAGGGGCGAGGGGTTTGGGAGGTGTGTGCATGTGTGCGTGTGTGTAGAGGTGAGAGGGTTTGGAGTGTGTGTGTGCATGTGTGTGTAGGAGCGAGAGGGATTGGTGTGTGTGCGTGTTTGTGTGTGCATGCGTGTGTGTGTGTGTGTATGTGTAGGAGGTGTGTGGGGCGTGAAGGGGCCGATGGCTCGGGAAACTCTGGGAGGGACTTGAGCACTCGAGTGGCACAATTCGAACCACACTTCACATTCACTCAGCTGGGTTCGTGCGCGTGTGTGTGTAGGAAACAGAGCCCCGCAGGGAGGCTCACTGTGGTCCAGGTAGCTGTAAGGAGGGTGCCCTGGGCTGGTGGAGCCATGAGGCTGGATCGGGGGATTGTTTGGATGAAGCAGTCAATGGCACCTGCAGGTGGGGTGTGCAGGGAAAGACGGAAGGTCGTATTTGTTTGTTTGTTTGTGTGTTTTTTTGTTTTTGTTTTGTTTTATGCGCCTGAGCAATTGGTCTGATGCTGGCGCCATTTGGAGAAGCTTTTCCCAGGAAGGAGTGAGGTTTCTTGAATTACATGTGACGATTCAGGCTCCTCCAGTGTTCTGAGTGTGGAGGCAGCAGCACAAAGATGCTGGTTTCTTTTACATGTGCATGTTAATTTCTATCATTCAGGTTCGTCATTACTTCTGTCTCAAGAGAGCGCAGGAATGTGCAGACATTCCTGTAAATGTTTGGACATAAATCTTTAAACAACTAATTTTGAGGGAGAATTTGCATAAAAACCTCACCAATCTGAAATTTAATGGGGGAAGGGTTGAAAACTGTCTAATTGCATCTGAAATTTTGCCATGTAAGTGATTATTATGTGATCTGAGTAACAAAAAGGGAAGTGAAAACCATGTTCTCATTTCTGCCCTGAGGAATAAGGTGGGGCTGAGGAGTAAGGTGGGGCTGAGGAGTAAGGTGGGGCTCCAGAAACGGATGATGGGACTCTCAGAACCCCATGTGACCCTTTTGGGGAAGTGTTTTAATGGAATCTCAGGACTGTTGAAGTTTTTGGGCTTCCCGTAACAGGTGAGGAAACAAATCCCTAAGGGATGGGCACTCCTCAGGTGCTTGGGGACGCCTGGGGACGCCTGGGAGCACTGTGCGTCAGACGTGGTCAGCGGTCCCTGACACACATCAATGAACAATCGTGCTCCTGCCCCGGAGCCAAGGGCTGGTGTGGAGGGGGCAGATGAGCAGGGGACCTCGATGGCCCCAGGAACTGTCCAGCGCCAGGGAGGGGAGAGGGTGAAGGGTGTGGGTGGGGGTCCGGGGAGGAGGGGAGAGGGCGGAGGGTGTGGGTGGGGGTGCAGGGGGGGGGGAGGGCGGAGGGGGGGG
>NW_016821253.1:816562-821059 GCF_001698545.2 Rhinopithecus bieti | reverse complement strand
GGCTGGGGGTGCAGGGAGGGGAGAGGGCGGAGGGTGTGGCTGGGGGGGCAGGGAAGGGAGAGGGCGGAGGGTGTGGCTGGGGGGGCAGGGGAGAGAGCGGAGGGTGTGGCTGGGGGTGCAGGGGAGAGGGCGGGTGGAGGCTGCAAAGGTGCAGCGCTGTGAAGGAGAGGCTTCTGGCAGAGGCAGGCACTGGGGAAGGCCGGCATCAGGGTGCAGCGTGGAGGCAGCTCCTCCGGCAGCACCTCAGGTGCTGGGGGTGCAACACGAGGCCGGGGACCCCGGGGACGTGTCATCAGCATCTTCAGCAGGTATCGAGGGCCTGACACGAGACCTTGGCAGCATCCTCCGAGGCCTGGGGCCTCCTACACAGTCGAGCGCTTACATAGCGGGCCCAACATAGGACTTACTTTGTGCTCTTGAAGGGTGGGCTTCAGCAGACTGAGCACCCGGAGGGTGAGAGCCCACACACCCTCGTCTTAGCTGATAGCCAGTGCAGGACACACACAGGATCTTAGTGAAAACTTGCCGAGCAAATGAAGGGGCTGCTGTGGAGACTTAAGTAAGAGGTGCTGGGTTTCTCCCATGGAGGCGCCTCTTCCTTGCTGGGTGCACTGTGTGTTTAGGGAGTGGAGGCTGAAGACAAGGAGCTCTTGAAGCCCTAATGTGACGGGGATGAGAGGATGGAGAATGAAAGGCGGCCACAGGATGGAGCATCGGGCTGGGGTCTGAGTCACAGCCAGGCTGGCCAGGGCCCTGCGTCCACCCCAGCGGGCCCCTGAGGGTCCTGGCAGCTTGTACTGACCCGACAGAGGGCTGCAGGCTGGAGGTGAAACCAGATACTGATTTCTCAACCTGGAGTCTGGGAGTTTGAGACCGCAGTGCAGAGTCGAGTTGATGTCAACACTCGGGACGCGGTAGTAGGAATTCTGACATTAGGGAGGGTGACCAAGACCCCTGGCTTCCCACCCAGGCGACCCCCCAAGTTCTGGGAGGGAGGATGCATTTCTAAAGGGGCAGCTCCTGGAACTTCACTTTGTGCAAATGTTCGGTCAGTTCTGATGTCAAGGTTTTGGACTGTGAGACCTTCCAATGTTTCTCAACATTTAGATCCGTATTTTTTTTTCTTTGTAGCAAGATTCTCATCTTACAAATTTTTCCCATTGATTTTGAAAACCCTCAACTATTTAGTCTGTTAGAACAGACCTCAGGATTCCGTTACTCAGAGCTTCATTCCTGCAGCATTTTGAAAGAACATTCACGACAAAAGCAACGGGTCAATACCTTTTTATTGTTTTGGGGAAAGTGTTCCTTCACGAAAGTCCACAGTTCTCTCAGGATCCGGTAACAGTGGCGTTTTGGGCGATTCTTCCTCTTGCCGGCACATTTCTAAGCCAGAGCGGCTGGAGGCAGCACAGTCCTTCCCGCTCCTGGTGAGGGAATAAACAGCCTGACTCAGGTGTAGGCCATGGGGCAGTGAAATCACAGCCAGTGTAGATGGTGAGCTTAAAGATGTTACGTTCACTGTGCGTGTGCTGTGAGCATTGGACTTTTAAATCCAGATAAAATTGAGATTTTTTTCCCTCCCAAATGTATGGGAATTCAATCCGACTCGCAGTGGCAATGGAAGGATGTTTTTTCAAATGCTTCTGTCTGTTTCATGGGAAGAATTTTAAGTGGGAGATGACAGGCTCGTGGGAGATTTGAGATCTACACATTCTCCCGTTTGGTGTTGTTGAGATAATCCCTTGATAGTGGAGAAATATGCAAACATCTTCCTGTTTGGCAGACTTTGATAAGTCTAAAACTGCATGTATGTTAATTATTTTAAGAGATAAATATACATCAACCACTTTAAAAACGCTTTATTCAGTGTATTTGCCTTTGTGCTAAAATTGAGTTTAATATAAATACACATATATGCAAAGAAGGAAGATAAATAATGAATTTTAGCTTTTGGTGAATATATTCAGCATTAATGTCATCCCTTTTTTTGGTCTGTTTGAGAAAACTGTATTGCAAAATAGTAAACCGTAGTATACCTGCCAAGCTGCTGGTCTTTCTGTTCCACGCTTTCCACCATTGGTTCTAAATAAGTCCATTTCCAGAAGGAATGAGCCAGTAATACTAGCAGAGGGGACCAGAAATTACACTTCTGTGTATAAAATATCTGTGTTAAGAATGATAGAACACTTTGGCTTGAGTTTTAACTATTTAGTGGCAGCTGTTACTTAGCTGTACTGTTCCATTCCTATGTTTGAAGCGATAAACGCGGATATCGCAGCATGGGGCCTGTGGTGAGGCACGTTTTAGGAAACAGATTCTTAGCCTTCATCTAAAAGCCAGAGTCCTGCAGGGCGAATAGTGTCCCCACATCCATAGGCTGAAGTCCTAATCCCTAGTGTCTCAGAATGGGGCTGGAGTCAGGGACAGGGCCTAGAAAGGGGGGATTAAGGTAAAAGGATGTTAGGAGGGTGGGCCCCAATCCCACAGGACGGTGTCCTTATGAGAAGAGGAGATCGGGACACAGACACACACAGAGGGAGGACCCTGTGAGGACCTGGGGGATGTCAGCGTCTGCCAGCCGAGGAGGGAGGCCTCAGGACATAAGGAACCGGTGGATGCCGATATCTATAAACCGAGGAGGGAGGCCTCAGGACATGAGGAACCGGTGGATGCCGATATCTATAAGCCGAGGAGGGAGGCCTCAGGAGGAAGCAGCCCCGCCTGCACCTGGATCTGGGACTTCCAGCCCTGGGATGTGAGAGGATGAATTTCTGAGGTGCATTGTCATGGCAGCCTTCACGCGCGCGCGCACACACACACACACACACACACACAGCTGCAAATCACGAGCTGCATATCTTGGCAAAATTTTCCCTTAAGAAAGGACAACCACATCTCAAACCCCTTGACAGCAGGGAGAACACATTGGATTTCTGGAAGGAGGCAAGAAAAGTGTAGCCTCAGGGGGAGACCCAGAGTCTTATGATGACAGTGTCATAAATGACATAGGGCATACATTTAAAACTGAATTTTCAACCTAGAGCCTGAATACATGGTCTCAATGCTGGCAGCAAAGTGAAGTGTCACTTTCGGGACCTGGTTTGTCTCCCTAAACATCAGCTGCAAAGGAGTGTTTTACTTCACACATTAGAGTGTTAAATACAGTTGACAGGGGCCATTGTTTTGTACTGAGTCCCTGTACTAGGCCCCACCTGGGCAGACTACGCAGATTGAAGTCACCTCTGCCAGGTGCCAGGTCACTAAACTCAGCTTAAAAACAGGCCAGCTTTCCAAAAACAGGAGATTCGCAGTCACCCGTCAGGAGCAGCCCAGCCACCTGAGCTGGCAGGATAAGAACGTCCCTGGGCTTTAGTCCACAAGAGGAGAGGAACATTGTATTAGTCTGTCCTGCTGCTAATAAAGACACACCCAAGGCTGAGTAATTTAAAAAGGAAAAGGGTTTAATGGACTCACAGTTCCGCTTGGCTGGGGAGGCCTCACAATCATGGTGGAAGAGGAAGGAAGGGCAGAGGCATGTCTTACATGGCGGTGGGCAAGAGAGTGTGTGCAGGGGAACTGCCCTTTATAAAACCATCAGATCATGTGAGACTTACTCACTACCACAAGTCCAGTGGCAGGGAATCCTGCCTTCATGATTCCATCACCTCCTACCAGGTCCCTCTCACAACATGTGGGGATTTTTACAATTCGAGGTGAGATTTGGGTGGGACACAGCCAAGCCATGTCAAACATGAATGCTACTGATATTATCTGCTGTGGTCTGAATGTGCCCCCCACATCCACGTGTTGAAACTTAAGCACCAACGTGATGGCATCAAGGGGGCCCTTCATAGGGGATCAAGTCCTGCCGGTCGGTGAAGCCCTTGTGAATGGGATTAGTGATTTCATAGGAGAGGCTGAAGCCAGCACCCTGGCCCTTCCTGCCTTCCTCTGTGTGAGACACAGCTCCAGGCGCCCTCCTGAAAACAGAGCCCAGGCCCTCCTCAGACATGGACCCTGCAGGTGCCTCGATCTTGGGCTTCACAGCCTCGGAACTGGGAGAGATCAATCTCTTGTTGGTGACGGTCCATCCTTGGCATTTGTTACAGCAGCACAAATGGATGGACCCGATATCCTGCCAGCTTGCAGCAGGTCACCTCCTCCTCCCCGCCCAAATTGCCTGTGGAAGCAGACCATGGGCATCACCAAGGAAACCCTATGTGTGCTGTAGATGGTACACTATGGGTAGTACGCTGTAGATGGTACTGTGGGGGGTATACTGTGGATGGTACGCTGTGGGGGGCATGCTGTGGGTGGTACGCTGTGGGTGGTACACTGTGGGTGGTACACTGTGGGTGGTATGTTGTAGATGGTACGCTGTGGGCAGTATGCTGTGGGTGGTACGGATGGTATGCTGTGGTTGGTATGCTGTGGGTGGTATGCTGTGGGTAGTACACTGGGTGGTATGTTGTAGATGGTACGCTGTGGGTGGTA
>NW_016821253.1:640770-813395 GCF_001698545.2 Rhinopithecus bieti | reverse complement strand
CCATTTTAGATCTTTCCTGCTTTCTCTTGTGGGCATTTAGTGCTATAAATTTCCCTCTACACACTGCTTTAAATGTGTCCCAGAGATTCTGGTATGTTGTATCTTTGTTCTCATTGGTTTCAAAGAACATCTTTATTTCTGCCTTCATTTCGTTATGTACCCAGTAGTCATTCAGGAGCAGGTTGTTCAGTTTCCATGTAGTTGAGCGGTTTTGATTGAGTTTCTTAGTCCTGAGTTCTAGTTTGATTGCACTGTGGTCTGAGAGACAGTTTGTTATAATTTCTGTTCTTTTACATTTGCTAAGGAGTGCTTTACTTCCAATTATGTAAATTGGACCCTCCCAGCCAGGTGTGGGATATATTCTCCTGGTGTGCCCGTTTGCTTAAAGCGCAGTATTGGGGTGGGAGTTACCCGATTTTCCAGGTGTTGTGTGTCTCAGTTCCCCTGGCTGGGAAAAGGGATTCCCTTCCCCCTTGTGCTTCCCAGGTGAGGCAGTGCCTCGCCCTGCTTCAGCTCTCACTGGTCGGGGCTGCAGCAGCTGACCAGCACCAATTGTCCGGCACTCCCCAGTGAGATGACCCCAGTACCTCAGTTGAAAATGCAGAAATCACCAGTGTTCTGTGTCGCTCGCGCTGGGAGTTGGAGACTGGAGCTGTTCCTATTCGGCCATCTTCAGCAGTGATTTTAAAAGTTGTATATTAGAATGCTAAAAAGCTAAGAGCTATTATAAAATGTATATATTTAGAAATAAAGCAACAGCTTTATTGCTGCGACACTTACACTATTAATTTAAATTGCTTAAATGCACTTCTCATGTGTTAGTTATAAAGCTAGACTAAATTGCAATCTTTAATTTTTTGCTGATGTTTTTATTGCTTGGTGATATATGGAAAATTACGTACCTTCAAGAGTTTTAATTCATCTTTTTCTTTGTCAGCCACTGGAGACAGGAAGCAAAAAGGAGCAATAAAATGAGATTTTGTCAGCATGTTATGATGATAAACCCAAAGCTTACTGCTAACTCATTTACAGTTTTGCAGCAAGCTTACAAAAAAAGAATTAAAAATTTTACATCAATTTGTGATAGACTATATATTCGTTGATATTTCTGAAGTGTTCTATCTATCCTAAGCACCTGCAAGACAAGTTTAGAATAGTTTAAATTTACAGAAAAGTTGCACAGATTGGAAAGCGTTTCCACATCCCACACCCAGATTCTCCTGTTGACACCCGACGTTAGTGTGTTGCTTGCGTGACACAGCTGATGATCCAGTTCGGAGCCAAGTTGGACAGACATGGGGGTAACCAGGGACCCTGATCCCTGGGAGTAGCATCTGAAGAGGGGCAGCCTTGTGGGGCTGAGTCCTTAGCCCAGGGGCCTGGGCTAACCCCAGGCAGAAAGTGTCAGACTTGAATTAAGTTGTAGGGTGCCCAGCTGGTATTTAGGGAGATGGAGAGTGATTGGTGTGGAAACCCCTCAGCCTGCACCCTGACCTGGGGTCCCACGTGAAGTTCTGAGAGGAGCCGGATAGTCAGGGAAAACCGTTTTCCTCCTTCTGTGACCAAAGGACCAAAGGAAGACACTGTATCACACGAAATAGTTAACCATGTTTCCATTCATTGATCTAGTGAAGAAAGTATATTTTGTGCGATTGCAAAACAAAACCCAAGTGTACTTTCCGCACAGGAAATTCTCGGGAAATGAGACCCAGGGATTGAACACACAAGGTGGAGTGACATGATACAAGGCAGACGGAAGAAGGCAAGTACGTGACTCGACATCAGGACCCCAGGCACAAAGGAGGAATGATGATAGAAAATTGCCAGGGATCAATTACAAAATAAATAGCAATCAATATTCCTAAATAGGGAATGTAGCGTGGCGAGGTATGAAGACGGTTCCCTTGTTTCTTGTCTGGCCTTTACCGTTTCCTTCTTTCTGCTAGCTGGGGCTTCGTGTGTCTGGCTGCCCTGGGTTCGTGAGGTGTAACGTGAGGCTGTTTATTTGGTGTCTGTCTTCTTTTTGATGTAGGTGTTTTATTGCTCAAAACTTCCTTCTTAGAACTGCTTTGCTGTGCCCCATAGATTTTAGTATGTTGTGTTTTTATTTTCATTTGCCTCAAGATGTATTTAAATGTCCCTTATAATGTTTTCATGGACCCACTGGTGGTTCAGGAGTAAGGTGTTTAATTTCCCCGCCTTTGCGGATCTTCTGAAATTCCTCCCGCTATTGATTCTAGCTTCATACCACTGTGGCTGGGAACGGTATTGATGTAATTTTGGTCTCTTTAAATCAGGCTGGATATTGTTTTGTGCGTCAGTGCGCAGTCTGTCCTGGAGAATGCTCTGGCGCACTCGACAAGAGCATGTCTCTGGTTGCTGCTGGATGGGATGGTGTCAGTGTGCTTGTGAGCCCAGGTGCCTAACACGTAGTTTAAGGTCAATCCTTCTTCATTGATTTTCCGCCTGGATGGTCTATCCCCTGCTGAGGGTGGGACCCTGAGGCCCCTTAACATTATTACTTAATTATCTTGCTGTCTGTCTCTCCCTTCAGATTTACTAACGTTTGCTTATATACTTAGGTGCTCTGACACTGGTAAAGATGTATTTACAATTGTTACATGCTGTTGATGAAGTCACCCCTTCAACCTCATGTAATGACTCTCTTGATCTCTTTTTACAGTTTTGACTTAGCGTCCATGTAATCTGACATGAGTATGGCCACCATTGCTCCCATTTGCTTTCGTTTCCAGGGAATGTATTTTTTCATCCTTTCTCTTCCAGCCTCTGTGTGTCCTAATGGGCTCTCCCTGGCTTCGTTTTCTCATCTGTGAAACAAAACTGCACTTTCCTGAGAGGACTGAATAAAACCATGTGCTCAGTTGTGATGCAGGCTCCATGAGAAGTGGGCTGTCAGGCAGTGCCAATTCTGTTTGAGAAGAGCCTCTGGTGTCCTTTGCAAAATAAAATTATAAGTCTTTCAACCGACTGAATGGACCCCCTCTTTGCCAAGGGATTCCCCCCGCCAAAAAAAAAATTTAAAAAACTGGTTCAGCCCGTGATGGCGGGAAGTGGGATTGGACAGGCCACATTACACCTTCCTCCCTTTGGAGTTCAGGACCAGCTGACCAGCATTAGCACCAAAGCAGACATCAAAGCATTATCCAAACAGACTGCTTGTAGTAACAAGATTCCCCACTCCAACCTGGCCCTGGCATAGCCTCACATGAAAAACAGCAGGTCCTGAAGGAAATCAAAATATATATTAACCCCAAATATATCTCCCTTACATATTCTGAAATGTCCTGCAAAGGCTTCTTTTGCCAGGAACATCTGCATTCTGTGGAAAATCCCTTCCTAGGCCCTTTTCTGATCCAGGAGAGATTTCACTAAGGCCTGACATCTTTTAAGGTCCTGTAGGAGACATTTGCCATCGATTCTCTCTGAAGTTGCTGCCTGAAGGCTCCATCTTCATACCATGACCCTTGGCTTCCACAACCCCTCAGCTTTCTGCTGCAGCATTTCTTTCTGCTGCCTTCACTCTTTAGGCAACGCTGAAGTCTGTCAACCAATCATCACTCCGAAAATCTTTGACTCCACCTGTGGCCCATGAGTCCTCGCTTTGAGATGTCCACCTTGCTGGGCTGAACCGATGTAAACCTGTAACTCCTGCCTCCCTAAAATGCATATGACCAAGCTGTAGCCCAACCGCCTTGAGCACAGGATCTGAGGACATCTCAGTGCTGCATCACGGGCCATGGCCACTGATGTTCGGCTAAGAATAAACCTCTGTGACAATTTTATTGTTTGGCTTTGATCATCGATACCTTCCAGGCAACACCCACAGTGGTCCCCACGGCCACCCTCACCTGGGCCTCCCACCACCTTGAACTTTCTTAGTTGAGCTGAATTAAGAATGAGCAAGGAATAGATCAGTCACTGGAACCTGGTACGATAGATTGTTTTCACCCCTTACCAAAAGGTGTTAGGTGAATGTCTAACACATTAGCCACCGGCCTCTGCCCGGGGCCCCAGGCTGGCAGCTGGGCTGGATGTTTTTGGCCTCTTGTCCGGAGGTGCACTTCCAGCAGCAGGGTGTGTCCTCCACGGGCCTGGCACCGCGCCTGCCACACCCACGGTGCCATCGACCCATGAACTGGGCAGGCCGCCTCTACACACACACACGCACACACAGGCACATATGCACACACGGGGTATACATGCACACACACGCACACATGCACATGTACATTCCTCCCAAACCCCCTCACCCCCACACACACACGTGCACACACACCTGCACGTACATATTTATCATTAGTATATTAATACATGACTCAAGTGTGTAATAAACCATGAGGCTTAGGAGCCAAAAAGTAATTGATGCTTCTTTCCTAGAGAAGTCACGTTGGAAAAGGCTGATCAGGAGAGAGGCATCTGAGCTGTGCATTGACAGATCTTTGGGGATGTCAGACAGGCATTTGGGAGACTCTTCCAGGCAAAGGAGAGATGCAGGAGCACATTAAAGATGTCTCTTCTGTTGTCAGCGGGGAAGAACGTAGGGTCCTCGTTGGCAGGCAGGGTGAATGAGGGTGCCCATGTTCAGAAACGGCATGAGGGCAGAGCCTGGGTGGAGTGAGGCTGGAGAGGCTGGACGATACCCAGAGTGAGACCAGGCCCGTGTGAGAGGCACTCGCTGTATCTGCAATGCAGACCTCCTGGAGAGGCTGGACAATGCCCAGCGTGAGACCAGGCCCGTGTGAGATGCACCCTGCTGCTGTAGGTGCACCTGCACCTCCGTACAAGAGGTCACAGTTGGACCTCTTGAACCAGTGTTCTCAAATATGGTAGACCTGCCCAGCCACAGTGGCCCAGTGTGCATCCTCCTCCAGGCAGCACAACTCAGGGGCACTGGCTGCATGGCAGGCAGGGGGCTTACATCTGACCCTTCACCCCTCACACTGGCCCCCACCCCTTACTGAGGATCCCCATGTGGACATGAGCTCCCAGGGCTGTGTCCATTTCCCTCCTCCATGTCTCTCAACCATGAACCTCTGTTATCGTCTATGTTAGGGGCCGAATTCACCTTCTTCCCCCATTCATAGGTTAAAGCCATAGCCTTCAGCATTTCAGAAGTGACTGTCTTGGAGACAGGGAATTTAAGGAGGTAATCAAGTTGAAATGAGGTCACAGACTGGACCCTGATCCAATATGACTGGTGTCCTTATAAGAAGAGGAGATGAGGGCACAGACGCACCTAGAGGGATGACCGCCTGAGGACACAGAGAGAATACAGCAGCTGCAGGCCAAGGAGAGAGGCTTCAGGAGGAACCAGCCCTGCCCACACCTTGATCTTCAGCTTCTGGCCTCCAGAACTGGGAGAGGATAAATCCATGTCATATAAGTCACCTTATCTGTGGGTTTCTGTTATGGGAGCCTGAGCCAACTATTACAAGGAATATTTGTTGAGTCAGCCAATGAGTCTTCATAGCAGGCAGGATCTAGACAGAAAGCGGCCCTCACAAGCCCAGGCGAGCTGCACTAAAATGTCCTAGCTGCTTACAGTGTGTTCAGTAAAGTCAGAAAATCACCTGGATCTCGGGGATCCTGTGCTATCTAACAGGCACCCCATTTATTTCCTGGAGACGCCTCTCAGCCATCCAGCAGCTTCTGCAGCCATAGCCTGTGGATACTACTCCACACTGACAACACCCAGTCTGTTCAGGAAGGTTTGTCCACCTCGGCTGGAATTAGGTGACCCATGGAAACACGCTCATGCTTCAGTGCACCTGTGGACACTCATGGGAAATGCCCCACAGCCTAGGTTTTTATTCCCCTTGTGAACACTCATGGGAAATGCCCCACGGCCCGTGCTTCTGTGCACCTGTGGACACTCATGGGAAATGCCCCACAGCCTGTGTTTCTCTGCACCTGCGGACACTCGTCAAACACCAGGCTGTCATTGTGGGCAGGGTAAGCTCTGGCTGTTGGTGTAGCGTGGTGGGAAGAGCGCCAGGTCATGGACTCTGGTGATTTGTATTAGACCCTAATTCCGAGCTGTGGTCTTGGCTATGCCTTGGATGCTGTGTTATCTAATGTATGGGGAGGGGGCTTACCTCAGAATGTGGGCAGACAATTACTTAAAATAATCCATGTGAACTTCCCAGTGCTGGAAACACAGTAGAGACCCTAAATGACCAATGTTTTATTTATTATTGTCTCAGAATTGTTTAGAGCTAAAGAATGATTCGGTATGTGATTTCCTAGAAAACTCATGGAAGGAGACAGGACTTGCTTTTCCTGAAAATTGGTACTTGAACAAAACGTAAACAACAGCCACCTACCACTGAGGCTGTGGCCTTAGGACACGCTGCTGTGTGCTTCAACACCATCGGGCAAAAACCGTTGGGGAGAGAGCGAAGCAGAAGGCCAGTGCACAGAGGCCAGCGTGGGCTCACAAAACCTCTCAGAGCTTCAGTGGAGTCAGATTTTGGCAGGACCCAGGGCCTGATTCTTAGCTTATTAATTTCAGTGATTTCTACTCTTAAGCCATTATACATCTAATGTCTGTTTAATAAAAAACAGATGAGGTAGATTATTAAATTACCAAATGGTGCTGTAAGACAGATATATAATAACTGTGTAACAAAAGAACACTACTTTAATATAACCTTAAGCAAAATAACACTTTTTATTGATACTAATGCTTTTAGAGGTAATTAAATAAAATATGACATGCAACAAATTAATGTAATTCAAATGTGATTACTTTTTTCCATTAAAAAAACTTCAATTATTTTCTACTTAGATGGTTTCTCTAAAAACATGCTATTTTTGAGAGTTTTCAAAACAAATGTATGCAGTGGTGGTCCCATGAGATAATCATGGAGCCGAAATTCTGCAGTGCCTGGTGACACAGCAGTCCTCACGCCAGCGTGCCGCACATTGCTCACGTTTGTGGGGTGCTGTATAAACAAGGCTGCAATGCGGCCAGCTGTACAACGACGCACTGTACACAATACCAGATAATGATAATAAGTGGCTATGTTGCTGGTTTATGTATTTACTACACTTTTTATCCTTATTTTAGAATGTACTCCTTCCACTTATATTTTAAAAGGCTAACTGTAAAACAGCCTCTGGCAGGTTCTTCAGGAGGTGTTCCAGAAGAAGCTATGTAGATACACAAATGCTCACCATTGTGTTACAGTCACCTGCAACGTTCCGTGCAGTCCCAGGCTGCGCAGGTGTGTAGCCCCAGAGCAACAGCCTGGGCCCCAGAGCCTCTGTGTGCAGTAGGCTGAGGTGTCCTTTCCTTCTCGTTTCAGATATTCCACCTGCTCTCCACACAGCAGCCCTGGCATGGGGCCACTGCTGGGGGATGGGAAAACAACGCGTTGCACAAATCTGTGGTCTGAACCTCCAGGCTTGCTCCGGGGGCCTCCAGGGTGCACCGGGATAGACTGTCAGGGCATTTGTCAAACTATCACAGGGAGAGGATAGCCTACAGAACTAAGTCCAACCTCAGAGAAGCAGGGAATAAGATTATCAGTGAAAACCCTAGTCATGGAGAGAAAAAGAGATGGATGGAGTTTGACCAAAACTGCAGCCCTGTCTCGACCCAGCACTGCCCTGATGAAGTGAGGGCCACTGATGTCCTGCTGTGTTTTCAGAGCAGAGCAAAGGGTGGGCCTTTGCTGGGGGAACCAGTCTTCTGGTACCTCCATGCTTTTTTCATACGCAATGTTATCAGTGTATCAAAAATTACTAGTCACGCCAGGACACAGGATGCAAGACTTATTATTTGATGAATTATAAGAGAAGCATAGATAGCAGAAGCTGCCATGCAGATGGGGCTTGTCAGATTCAGGAAATAAAGACATTGGACAGCCAGCAAGATTTATTCTGTCTGTGCATGTATGCATTGAGACAATAGCTGAGATTGCAAGTCATTCATCTGTAATAATTTAAAGCATAGAAGTTTCACGTATCTTTTTGTAATGATATTTCTCAATAATTTGGTTTGCTTTAACAGTTTCTTGTTTTGCAGAATTTGCTTCTAAAATTCATTGCAGTGATAGTCTGTGTTGCCTTTATCTTGGAACATACCTGCTACAGTAGCCACATACAATATGTTTTGCTCCTTGGCCCGTGGAACCCTCATTACAGAGAAAACACGGTCAGCATCAGCGTGTGAGCCAGTGTGCAGAAGACGAACTGGGATGAAGCCCACCAGGCTGAGAACCGCTCCTTAAACCCGATGTGCTGAAGCACACGGTACCACCTTTCATGGCATTGTATTTCTCTCATTCTTTTTTCAGGATTATATATGTCTTTTGATCAAAAACGTAAAAAGAATACACTGACATAAAGGATAAATGTTATCAACTTTTATTTCCTTCTTCTTCAGCATTACACATGTTGGGTTTTACTCAAGGCCACACTGGTAGCAGGGCTGCTGACATCTGTGTGAAGGAATTTGATTATTTAAGTGTGAAATTCATCCCAAAAATCTATCCCAAAAGACAGTCCTGGCCATTCCATAGTAGTCACCTACCTCAAGTCAGAATTTCATTCCTGTTGGTAAATTATGTCATCGTATGTAAGAACAGCCTTGATGCCTAAAGGAATGCATTTCCCGTTGGTTATTTCCTCGACGCATTCAGCAAGGTCTTTCCAGCAGCGGAGAACTTCAGCAGCACTGCTGGCTTCCTTCCTTCAACTTGCATAATCCGATTACTCAAGCAATGATGAAAAATATGAAGAAGCAGCAAGTAGGCTTCGCTCAAAGGATTATTTTAAAAGTCAACCAGAATATCTTGGGGCTATTGTTCGGAATTAACATGATTTTAGTGCTGCAGATAAACTGAAGATGCTCTCAGCGGCACTCTTGAAGGAGTCATTGGGTTTTTCAATGCAGAAGAATTGAAGAACACTGAATGCCAAAAATTCTATAACAATCCATTAATCACTCAGTTCAGATCATGTCAAAGCTGCAATAAGAAGACAGTTGCTTCCGCATCTGTAGCAAAGGCATCGGCTGTTGCTTTCACAGCGTCGTGGTCTTTGGGCCGGGGAGCCCCACTTCCCACAGCATCTGTGCTTTGCTTCAACCTTGAATAAATGTCGTCTGCACCTTTACGCATGCATCCATCAAAATCTGTATTTGTGTTATTTCTGCCAAAAGCAATATAACTGTTCTCATTGCCTCCTAATTCATCAGTAGAGAATCTCTGAGAAAATTGCGATTGTTTCTGAAGTCTCATCTGGAAGAAATGTTACTCTCAATCCTCTTATAAACAAGCCTTTTTCATGAGAGGAATGTTATGCCTATGAAGGGAAAATCCTGTGTACATCGTGGGTTTTGAGCGAGGACACTCCTGGCAGGAACCTGTGTGTGCAGTGGCTGGAGCTGAAAGGCTGGTCATGACATAGTGTGGATGGCACCTTAACTCCTGCTGCAATTAAGATCCCTTCATCTGAACTCCTCTTGATAAGAAATATTTTATCACTCTTCCTGACACTAGTTGAAGAAATAATACTTTTCTTACGCTTAGTGGCTATTATGTGCTGGTTCACATGGACTTTCACCATTTCTTTGCTATTAAATGAACAATTGTGTGCTGAACAACAATGATGACAAAATACAGAATTTCAAAAGAGATTTGGAATCCATAAAATAGTATAAAATGGTCATTCTAGAAGTGCAGATTAGATCTAAGATGAAGAACTCAATGCTTGGCCTTAACAACTTGTTGAACACAGAAAGGGACAGGATTAATAAGCCGGAAGACAGATCAGTAGAAGATATTCAAGTTGAAGCATAGAGAGGAATTTAGAGAAAAACGCACGCATTCCATGAAAAACACAAGTTGCCAAAGCTGACAAAATAATACTGAAAAAATACAAATAGCTTGATTCATAGCAGAACCTGACATCGATACACAGCGTGAAAGTATAGATCAATCACATCTATGAACATGCCTGTAAACTTCCTAAACACTAGCTCGTCAAATCCACCGGGGCAGGTAATACACCAGTATGGCGTGTTTATTCCATAAACGCAAAATTTCAAGAATTCAAAGGGCCCTTGAAGAGCCAGTCAGGGCAAATCCCCATGGTATTAATAACATAGTCATATAATCTTATCCATAGATCCAAAATAGCCTTTGATTATTCATAAAACTCCAGTGAGGTTGTAGAAAACTCCAGAAAGGTTGTAGAAGGTTCTTAATCTGAAAAGAGGCTCTGCAGTAACCCCCACAGCACTCATGGTAGTTCCTGGGGGACTGGAGGACACCACTCATTTCCCCAGCAGCTTCCTTCCGAGCAGCCCGTCCCTGGGGACTGTGGATGAAAAGGGTGCAGGGACAAGCACTGCCTGGGGGTGTTTCCTGCCTCGTGAACAGATTTGCAAAGGAATTTAAGGGTCAGATAGGGAAGACATTATTTTCACCAGTGTTTAATGCAAAACAAATTTTGTAATAGAAATGCTTCATAAAATATATAAATATTCAAATATTTCCATGTGCATATCATAGACATCTGATGAAGATTTAAACTTAGCAACTTGTTTTTAAAAAATAAATGTCCTGGCCGGGCGCGGTGGCTCAAGCCTGTAATCCCAGCACTTTGGGAGGCCGAGACGGGCGGATCACGAGGTCAGGAGATCCAGACCATCCTGGCTAACACGGTGAAACCCCGTCTCTACTAAAAAATACAAAAAACTAGCCGGGCGAGGTGGCGGCGCCTGTAGTCCCCAGCTACTCGGGAGGGCTGAGGCAGGAAATGGGCGGGAACCCGGGAGGCGGAGCCTTTGCAGTGAGCCGAGATCCGGCCCACTGCACCCCAGCTGGGCCCACAGAGCGAGACATCCGTCTCAAAAAAAAAAAAAATAAAATAAAAAATAAAAAATAAAATAAAAATAAACGTCCCGAAGGTCTGAAATATTCATACCTTTAAATTCAGTAATTCTACTCCTAAAAATTACCATAAAATCCATACAAGTATGAATATTAATACACCAAGATCTTTAAATCATGTTATTTTTTGAATGCTAAAATACTGGGAAAAATACATTAAATATAAATTATGGCATGGTGAAATGTTGATCTATGGTTGTCAAATAAAAAACAAATCCTGCCTTAGGTAAGGCGAGACTTCATTTGAGAAGACCACTGCAGCAAGACAGGAAGCCACGGCCGTGGAGAAAGCTTCCACCCCAGGAACTAGGACCTCTCCAAGGCCGGGCGGCGAAGGCTGTTCATGTACAGGGAGGTGTGAACAGGGCTGGGAGCGCCGAGGGAGTGGGAGGAAAAGCACCTGGTGTTTCCTGAGTGGCCCTCTCCTGCCGATGGCTGAAGCTCAGTCCTCACTGTCTGTCTCTCTCCCTTTCTTTCCCTTCCCATTTCTGCCACAGTGTGGGTGCTGGAAAGGCAGGCGTGATCATGTAATCAGAAAGATTGGACGCCCTGCACAGCTGGACCCCAAAAGTAGGGTCAAGGGCAAGAAGCCCTGCCAGGCTTCCCTGAGCCGGGGTCCCATGTGCCCTTGCAGGAGCAGCGTGCTCCTGACCACGGCCCTGCTCAGGGTTCTGCAGGATGCACACAGGGAGGACAGGCTGTGTGCACCCAGGTGTGCCGACTTCTCAGAGGCAAGGAGCATCTGATGGAAGCCAAAGATCTCGCGTCTGCTCTCCCAGCGTTTCATCAGCGTGTGCGAATGTTATTTGGAAAGTTCATTGAATACATGTGACTGAAGCAGATTTCACCAATTAAACCACTTTCTTTTGTATTCAATTTTATTGAACGTTTACAATTAACTTACTCTTATTTTAATCAATTTTAATTATTTGAAATAAAAACTATAAGCAGAAAATAGCCCAAAATTAGTTTCATATATAAATGACAAAATACACAAATTTTAACATACAAATTTCATTTTAGCCTTAAAATACTTTTTAAAATTAAAACTATGACTTTCATTGATTTCATTTTATCTGTGTGTGGTCAGTTAGCACCGAACCACAGGAACAGTGAAATCAAAGATGTTTTAGTTCTTAAGAACTAATACAATTGCAATCACTATGAATATCATTATCCTTTTTCATATTAACAACTCATGAAATTGCTCACGGTATGTTGAGTGTGGCTCGTCATGTTCTATATTTTTGTCTAAAATGAAAGCTATTTAATGTAGTTCGGTAAAGATATTTTGCATTTAATGGTAGGGATTATGGCAATGAGAAATATGATGTTGAATTACTTCCCTTTCTATGCCATACCACTGCATAAAACATATACATTAATTTTCTTCTACATTAGTTATAATTTATTTTGAATTTAAAAATAAGACAGTTTCGTAAGCATTAAAAATATATGTAAATTCCTGCATTATTAGTGTAATTGCTGAAATTGTCTTACAGGTAGAATAGTTGGGGTGTTCATAAAAGGGAGATTTTCATATCCTTTGATTTGGAATTGAAAGTTAGCATGAAGTATTGGAAAAATTACCCCAGACTGTGACAGGTAGAATTAAAAAAAATAATTAAACATGTATTTATTTTTGGCATTGGTTCAACAGATATTTAATAATAAAAATCTAGCAGGGTAGGGGCCATAGACATGCTGACCGCTATTCATTCATGTCCTCCCAGTGAGATGACATCATTCTAATAGACAGAGGCAGAAATTCTTTGGGAAAATCAAAGGGCGAGTAGTGGATAGACGGACACTTACTCTCCCTACACCAGCGTGCCGTTTGCTCTTCTGACCTCCCTCGTTCACTGACTTTGTGGGGAACCTCTTGGGGGTTTGGAACAGGATGTGGAGCGTCCCCAGCCACCACCCTGCATGGCTCTTCCCTCCTGCAGGTCGTGGGAAGGGACCCGCAGCTTCTTCCTGGGCTATTCTCATCCACCACAGGCTCTGCGCTAACCCTGGATTTCTACGTCACCTCTTGACAATCCTGTGGGATAGAGGAGCAAAGACAGGAGAATGAGGGGAACAGGCCGATAGGAAGGAGCAGGTTTGTGAATCATGTCACGATGACCACACTGGGGTGTGTGCACCCCCCGTGGCATGCAAGATGATCTTTCAGAATGTTGGATTGATTCCCTGCACCTTTATCTGTATTTATTTCCGCTTATTAAATAGGAAATAAATTAAGTTTATTCACATTTGATAAATACATTTACAGATTTTTTTTTTTTTTTTTTTTTTTTACTTTAAGTTCCAGGATACATGTGCAGAACGTGCAGGTTTGTTACATGGGTATACATGTTCCATGGTGGTCTGCTGTACCTATTGACTCATCCTCTAAGTTCCCTCCCCTCGCCTCCCACCCTCCAACAGGACCCTCTCTGTGTCCATGTGTTCTCACTGTTCAACTCCCACTTATGAGCAAGAACATGAGGTGTTTGGTTTTCTGTTCCTGTGTTAGTTTGCTGAGTATGATGGCTTCCAGCTTCATCCATGTCCCTGCAAAGAACATGATCTCCTTTCTTTTTATGGCTGCATAGTATTCCATGGTGTATATGTACCACAGTTTCTTTATCCAGTTTATCACTGATGGGCATTTGGGTTGGTTCCAAGTCTTTGCTATTGTGCATAGTGCTGCAGTAAACATACGTGTGCATATGTCTTTATAGTAGAATGATTTATAATCCTTTGGGTATATACCCAGTAATGGGATTGCTGGGTCAAATTGTTTTTCTAGTTCTAGATCCTTGAGGAATGGCCATACTGTCTTCTACAATGGTTGAACTAATTTACATTCCCACCAACAGTGTAAAAGCGTCCTGCACATCCTCGCCAGCATCTGTTGTTTCTTGACTTTTTAATAACTGCCATTCCGACTGGCATGAGATGGTACCTCTTTGTGGTTTTGATTTGCATTTCTGTAATGATCAGTGACTTTTTTGGCCACATAATGCCTTATTTTGAGAAGTGTCTATTCATATATATCATTTGCCCACTTTTTGATGGGGTTGGGTTTTTTTGTTGTTGTTGTACATTTATTTAAGTTCCTTGTGGATTCTGGATATTAGAACTTTGTCAAATGGGTAGATTGCAAAAAATGTCTCCCATTCTGTAGGTTGTCTGTTCATTTTGATGATAGTTTCTTTTGCTGTGCAGAAGCTCTTTAGTTTAATTAGATCCTATTTGTCAATTTTGGCTTTTGTTGCGATTGCTTTTGGCATTTTTGTCATCAAGTCTTTGCCCGTGCCTATGTCCTGAATGGTATTATGTAGGTGTTTTTCTAGGGTTTTTATGGTTTTGGGTTTTACATTTAAGTTTTTAATTCATCTTAATTTTTGTATAAGGTGTAAGGAAGGAGTCCAGTCTCAGTTTTCTGCATATGGCCAGCCAGCTCTCCCAGCACCATTTATTGAGTAGGAGATCCTTTCTCCATTGCTGTTTTTGTCAGGTTTGTTGAAGATCAGATGGTTGTAGATGTGTGGTGTTATTTCTGAGGTCTCTGTTCTGTTCCATTGGTCTGTATGTCTATTTTGGTACAAGTACTATGCTATTTTGGTTACTGTAGCCTTGTAGTATAGTTTGAAGTTAGGTAGCGTGATTCCTTCAGCTTTGTTCTTTTTGTTTAGAATTGTCTTGGCTATATAGTCTCTTTGGTTCCATATGAAATTTAAAGTAGCTTTTTCTAATTCTGTGAAAAATGTCAGTGGTAGTTTGATGGGGATAGCACTGAATCTATAAATTACTTTGGGCAGTATGGCCATTTTCATGATATTGATTCCTCCTATCCAGGGGGATGGAATGTTTTTCCATTTGTTTGTGTCCTCTCTCATTTCTTTGAGCTGTGATTTGTAGTTCTGCTTGAAGAGGTCCTTCACATCCCTCGTTAGCTGTATTCTTTCATATTTTATTCTCTTTGTAGAAATTGTGAATGGGAGTCCATCTATGATTTGGCTCTCTGCTTGTCTATTGTTGGTGTAAAGGAATGCTTGTGATTTTTCATCTTGATTTTGTATCCTGAGACTGNTTTAAGTTCCAGGATACATGTGCAGAACGTGCAGGTTTGTTACATGGGTATACATGTTCCATGGTGGTCTGCTGTACCTATTGACTCATCCTCTAAGTTCCCTCCCCTCGCCTCCCACCCTCCAACAGGACCCTCTCTGTGTCCATGTGTTCTCACTGTTCAACTCCCACTTATGAGCAAGAACATGAGGTGTTTGGTTTTCTGTTCCTGTGTTAGTTTGCTGAGTATGATGGCTTCCAGCTTCATCCATGTCCCTGCAAAGAACATGATCTCCTTTCTTTTATGGCTGCATAGTATTCCATGGTGTATATGTACCACAGTTTCTTTATCCAGTTTATCACTGATGGGCATTTGGGTTGGTTCCAAGTCTTTGCTATTGTGCATAGTGCTGCAGTAAACATACGTGTGCATATGTCTTTATAGTAGAATGATTTATAATCCTTTGGGTATATACCCAGTAATGGGATTGCTGGGTCAAATTGTTTTCTAGTTCTAGATCCTTGAGGAATGGCCATACTGTCTTCTACAATGGTTGAACTAATTTACATTCCCACCAACAGTGTAAAAGCGTCCTGCACATCCTCGCCAGCATCTGTTGTTTCTTGACTTTTAATAACTGCCATTCCGACTGGCATGAGATGGTACCTCTTTGTGGTTTTGATTTGCATTTCTGTAATGATCAGTGACTTTTTTGGCCACATAATGCCTTATTTTGAGAAGTGTCTATTCATATATATCATTTGCCCACTTTTGATGGGGTTGGGTTTTTTTGTTGTTGTTGTACATTTATTTAAGTTCCTTGTGGATTCTGGATATTAGAACTTTGTCAAATGGGTAGATTGCAAAAAATGTCTCCCATTCTGTAGGTTGTCTGTTCATTTTGATGATAGTTTCTTTTGCTGTGCAGAAGCTCTTTAGTTTAATTAGATCCTATTTGTCAATTTTGGCTTTTGTTGCGATTGCTTTTGGCATTTTGTCATCAAGTCTTTGCCCGTGCCTATGTCCTGAATGGTATTATGTAGGTGTTTTCTAGGGTTTTATGGTTTTGGGTTTTACATTTAAGTTTTAATTCATCTTAATTTTGTATAAGGTGTAAGGAAGGAGTCCAGTCTCAGTTTTCTGCATATGGCCAGCCAGCTCTCCCAGCACCATTTATTGAGTAGGAGATCCTTTCTCCATTGCTGTTTTGTCAGGTTTGTTGAAGATCAGATGGTTGTAGATGTGTGGTGTTATTTCTGAGGTCTCTGTTCTGTTCCATTGGTCTGTATGTCTATTTTGGTACAAGTACTATGCTATTTTGGTTACTGTAGCCTTGTAGTATAGTTTGAAGTTAGGTAGCGTGATTCCTTCAGCTTTGTTCTTTTGTTTAGAATTGTCTTGGCTATATAGTCTCTTTGGTTCCATATGAAATTTAAAGTAGCTTTTCTAATTCTGTGAAAATGTCAGTGGTAGTTTGATGGGGATAGCACTGAATCTATAAATTACTTTGGGCAGTATGGCCATTTTCATGATATTGATTCCTCCTATCCAGGGGATGGAATGTTTTCCATTTGTTTGTGTCCTCTCTCATTTCTTTGAGCTGTGATTTGTAGTTCTGCTTGAAGAGGTCCTTCACATCCCTCGTTAGCTGTATTCTTTCATATTTTATTCTCTTTGTAGAAATTGTGAATGGGAGTCCATCTATGATTTGGCTCTCTGCTTGTCTATTGTTGGTGTAAAGGAATGCTTGTGATTTTTCATCTTGATTTTGTATCCTGAGACTGCTGACGTTGCTTATCAGCTTAAGGGCTAAGATGATGGGGTTTTTAAATTATAGATTCATGTCATCAGCAAACAGAGGCAATTTGACTTCCTCTCTTCATATTTAAACACCCTTCTTTCTCTTGCCTGATTTCCCTGGCCAGAACTTCCAATACTATGTTGAATAGGAGTGGTGAGAGAGGGTATCCTTGTCTTGCTCTAGTTTTCAAAGGGAATGCTTCCAGCTCTTGCCCATTCGATATGATATTGGCTGTGGGTTTGTCATAAATAACTCTTATTATTTTGAGATATATTCTATCAATTAATACCTAGTTTATTGAGAGTTTTTGCCATGAAGGCATGTTGAATCTTATTAAAGGTCTTTTCTGCATCTATTGAGATAATCATGTGGTTTTTGTTTTTGGTTCTATTTATGTAATGGATTACATTTATTGATTTTACATATGTTGAACCAGCCTTGCATCCAGGGATGAAGCCAGCTTGGTCATGGTGGATTAGATTTTTGATGTGCTGCTGGATTCAGTTTGTCAGTATTCTACTGAGGATATTCACATCGATGTTCATTGAGATATTGGCCTGAAGTTTCCTTTTTTTGTTGTGTCTCTTGCCAGTTTTGGTATCACGATGATGCCAGCTTCATAAAATGGGTTAGGGAGGACTCCCTCCTTTTTAATTATTTGGAATAGTTTCAGAAGGAAGGTACCAGCTCCTCTTTGTACCTCTGGTAGAATTCAGCTGTGAGTTCGTCTGGTCCTGGGCTTTTTTTGGTTGGTAGGCTATTAATTACTGTCTCAATTTCAGAACTTGTTATTGGTCTATTCAGGGATTTGACTTCTTCCTGGTTTAGTCTTGAGAGTGTGTATGTGTCCAAGAATTTATTCATTTCTTGTAGATTTTCTAGTTTATTTGCATAGAGGTGTTTATAGTATTCTCTGATGGTAGTTTGTATTTCTGTGGGGTCGGTGGTGATATCCGCTTTATCATTTTTTATTGTGTACAGACTATTTTTTATTAACCTGTGATGCAAAGAGGTAATGTCTTAGCTGGGAAAATAATGTCCTCAATAGAAAATGACTTTTTTAATAAGGATGATGCATTATGGGAACTGTGTAAGAAGGACCCTGGTCTAATGGGCCGTTTTGATTGGAATATATATATTCACACACATATATATATATATATTCACATATACATATATTCACATATATATATACACACACACACACACCACATGTGAATTAGAAATACAGCATCTTTCATAGGCAAGCTATTGTAGCAAAAACATGTAAGAAACAGATAAAAATTTTATGGAAGGTGATAGCATTATAGAGGTAATATGTTTTATATTTCTAAAAAGACTTCTAAGTGATGATAGCATCTTATAGTCCTTTACAATAATAAAGCATCTACCATGAGAGTCTTCTGCATCTCACACTGGTTCACAGTCATCTTGTGGCAAAATAATTAGATTACTGAAACTAAAGATGACTGAGACTTTTATTGTTGTTAAAATTTAGTATGTAAGCTATCAAGTATTTTTAAATAAACAATCTGCTCCTCTGAATAAAAGTGATATTCTAAAAATAGAGAAAAGAATGAATATGTTCTAAGTAGGTTTAAACTCTGGAGAGAGCTTATTAAAAGTGAATATTTCTAAGGTTCCAAAATTTTATTGCTAGAAACAATCATGTATGGCCTTCATAAAACTTCCGTGTCTGCATCATATATCATTGAAACCAAATTTTCTCACCCAGTGAGAATCTTTCAAAAAAAATTTGTTGGATAGATTTTGAATTCATTCACCAAAATATGACATAAAAATATAAAATATTTCAAAATGTGGTTTATTTGCATAAAAATGGACTGATACAAGGAAAGATAGAAACAATGTTAAATTTCAACAAACACCAGAATTGGTAGTTGATATTAAAAAGTAAATATCTTGGTTTAGAAAGTACATCACAGACAGCTTCATGTGGCTTTACACACTTTGAAACTGTATATATGCTTTAACATAACTGCCACAAAGCCAATAACAGAAACCTGAACACAGAATTAGCACTGACTTGTTCTCTCACACCACAAGTTCACAAGTTTTGAGCCAAGAGCTATCAAATAATTCATCATATTCACTCACTTTTCTCTCATCAAAAGCACCAGCTCTACCAACATTTCAGTAAGAACAAAAAAGCCTTCTGCAACAGTCACAAATATAACTAAATAAAGTATCTTAAACCTACTGTTTATTTCAGTTCTATCTCATACTTTAAAAGCTCTGTTTTTGTGTATGTATTATTATGTAGCTGTTGTTTTAGATAGCAGGTACAGCCCAGAACACACAGGTGAGTATTTATAACATCCCTCATGCCTTACCTGTGAATATAAACCCAGCCCCTCAGTTCTAACCTTGTGTGAAATGAGCGTTCTCCTTTCCTAAGGTACCAGAAGTTGAAATTGTGGCCATGTAGCTCTCTGGGGGAGCCTGAGGCTGCTGTCACATCACAGATCGGTGCGGTGGAAAGGAGAGGGGACTCTCATCCTTTTCTCCCCTCAACCTGCTCCCCACACAAGGCTGCATCGTCTAGTTGGCGTTTGGGAAGGAACAGCTGGGCTTTCTGGATGACAGAATTTGTAGAACATCAGAAATCCTGCGGACAAGTGTTACCTTATAACTCACTTCAGTGACTCTTGCAGTGCATTTTGTCCAAGGACAGATAACACAGGCTGGAGATGCTCCTTGAAGTCACAGGGCACTGCTTTATTGCTGATGTAACCTAATGCTTTTATCAACCAATACAAAGATTGTTTTCTAGACATTTATTTGTTATTTTCCTGGAAGAGAAGCAATGGGCATGGAGATTGGAGTTCCCGTTTGCACCCCAGCTGTTCATAGGCACTTGGCATTGTGGTTTCTAAAAAGAACTCACCAAGATTAAATTACTGAACCAAAATAGCCTCCAAATTTAGATTCCAAATTTCCCTTCCTCCCTCTGCCCATAACCATGCTTGGAAAGCTTCTGTCTAAAAAGAATTCTGTCCCTTCTGGATGGGTGCTTCCATATAATAACGTAATTGTTTTATATCAATGAAAAGAACTCGGCGGTAACATCACACTTAATGGATGAACCAAAAATATTTTACTATGGAATAATTCACAGGTGTTAATTTTTACTGCAATAAAGTTGTACATTTCCTTTTAAGGAAATTGACCTAACACACTCCTTAATGAAAGAATTCCGGGATGATTCCGGCTGTTCCTGCACAGACACTCACTGTGTTGTCTCAGGTAACACATCCCACGTGCGTTGTGTATTAGAATTTGTCATTCTTGTATGACTCCGGGAGTTGTCTGTATTATTGCGGGGGCAAAAGAACGGAATTAGAAACAATGAGAACAGAATTAGAAATGATGTCAGAGATTCTGACGATTGAAGGGAGGTTCACTTAACTTCCTGACTTCTGTATCTCTAAGCAGTTATTTTGCAGTCCTGAATGTTTCGTATGGTCAGGAAGCTACTGCAGGGTGAAGGGACTTGCCGTGTGTGTTCTGGGGAAGAGTGGCGAGGCCAGGGGAGACCTGCAGCCAAGACCCTTGAGTGTCTCCTAAACACTCCCCGGCTCCCCCATAATAAGTGGATGAAATAATGCCTGCAGCAATAAACAGGTAACACAGACTTGCTCTGGTTTGACCACAGTGAGTTTAGATCATGAATGGGAACTGCAAAAACTGTAGAAACAGGCAGCCTGGCTGTCTTGGGAACATGTATTTATCAAGCCTGTTCAGAACTCAGATGGAAGCTTTGAGAACTCATATGGAAGACCACAGGCAAATCAAACTCTTTTTCAAACACTACGGGTAGAGCTGCAGAAGATTGGATCTATATTTCTGTAAGGGCTGCTTTGGCAGGAAGACTGTGGGTGGGATGCACAGCCTCCCCGGCTGTGGGTGTGAGGGAGGATGTCATCACCTGCCAGCCAGCATGTCCCCACTGCTCGTGTTTGGTCCGCAGCTCCTATAAGGACACAAAGGCTGTGATGGCTTCCTCACGAGACACAGACACAGTTAAAGTGCAGATCCCCAGGAGAGGAGTCAGCCCAGCATAAATGTTATTCTGAGAGTTCCCTGAAGGAGGAAATCGTTAAGGAAGGAGAGAACATGAGGAAACGGGGCTGAAGGCAAGGGTAGGGGACTTCAGGATTGTAGAAGCGCTGCTGAGGCAGCTCCTGGAACAGTTGCCCGAGGGCTGGGGTTCCCACCCCCCGTTGGTGTTTTGCCCTGTCCTACATCAGCTGTGGTCTTCACCGACCACCCTTCTCTCTTGAGATCCCCCCTCCCGTGGCGTCCTCTTTCTTTCCTAGAATTTCCTGATGGTGGCGTCCTGGAGGAGGCTCTGTGTGCCCCTGAGGCTGTGTTTTCTTTGGAATAAAATGCGTCTATCCTTGGGGTGACAATGCACGTGTTTTTCAAACGGCTGGTTAGGACAGCTTTCAAGTCTTCATGCACAACATGCTTAAATACTTTTGGACATAAAATGATAGCCATTCCATCTAGTAACCACCAAGATGCTTTGAAAGGAAAGAGGCTGGGCACGGTGGCTCATGCCTGTAATCCCAGCACTTTTGGAGGCCAAGGCGGGTGGATCACCTGAGGTCAGGAGTTCGAGACCAGCCTGGCCAACATGGTGAAACCACGTCTCAACTAAAAATACAAAAACAATTAGCTGTATGTGGTGGCAGCCATTTGTAAACCCAGCTACTTTGGGAGGCTAAAGCAGGAGAATTGCTTGAACCTGGGAGGTGGAGGTTGTAGTGAGCCGAGATTGCACCACTGCACTCCACCCTGGGTGACAGAGTGAGACTCCGTCAAAAAGAAAAAAAAAATAGGAAAAGCCAGTGAGGATGAAAAATGCTTATGAACAAAAAATCTTATAATTTAGTACATGAGATAAGGGCAACAAGGAGAGCTTTGAGAGCTAAACCTACTTGGAGGTTTCAGAGAAGCTCTGGGTTGTAAGCTGAGTGAAGAATCTACAAAATGAGAAACAGCTCAGTGAGACCAGCCTTCGATGCCAGACAGCAAAGCAAAGTGGTGAGACCTGACCCATCATTCTTCCTTCAGGGCCTTCATGGTTCTGTTCCCCATCACTCTTTGAACTTTCCCACAAGAAGTCAAGGTTATTAGTTTAACCACGAACATGTAAAAGCATTCTGTGCTTACAGATTGGTAGTCATAGTAGTGTTACATTAGGTAGTCTTGAAAGAAGTAGACAAGAGTTTTTGGCTCTGTGTATGAAAAGCACAGAGACAAGACATTAGAATTTGGAATCCAGACTAGACATGGTCAGCGGATCTCCCCTCTACAACGAAAAAGAAGCAGGAGTGAGATGCTATGAATGACTCAATGCAAAACCATAATCATGATGAGTCCTGGTCTCCAATGAGTTGTCTTCTGGGTTTGCATTTCTTCCTTATGTACCAAAATTAAATCACAAATTAGTGTATTAGTTCGTTTCCATACTGCTATAAAGAACTGCTTGAGATTGGCTAATTTATAAAGGAAATAAGTTTAATTGACTCACAGTTCAGCATGACTTGGGAGACCTCAGGAAACTTACAGTCCTGGGGGAAAACGAAGGGGAGCAGGTACCTTCTTCTCAGGGTGGCAGGAAGAAGTGCTGAGTGAAGGGGGAAGAGCCCCTTACAAAACCACCAGATTTCCTGAGCACTCACTCACTAGCATGAGAACAGCATGGGGGAAACCTCCCCCAGGATCCAGTTTCCTCCACCTGGTCTCTCCCCTTGACACGTGAGGATTATGGGGATTACAATTCAAGATTGAGATTTGGGTGGGGACACAAAGCCTAACCATATCTGTTGTTTTACATTTAAAAAATTGACTGTAGAAGACAAACACACGAACTGTAATGAGAAAGCAACAGCCGATCTCTTCCTCAAAAGACAGGAAGACAGTATTTTGAAGAGTCCAAACACAATTAATGAGGTGGCATGTTAAAGAAAAAACTAAGAAAAAAGGTCCAATAAAGTATGTAAGGAATGTTGGCCGCCTCAGTGGCTCACAACTGTATCCCAGCACTTTGGGAGGCCGAGGTGAACAGATCACTTGAGGTCAGGGGTTCAAGAACATCCTGGCCAACACGGAGACACCCCATTGGCTATAATAAAAGCCATGGTTGACAATAAAAGCTTGGGACCCTGTCTCTACCAAAAATACAAAAAGTGGCTGGGCATGGTGATGGTGATGTATGCCTGTAGTTCCAGCTACTCAGAGGGCTGAGGTGGAGGAATTGTGGGAGATGGAGGTTGCAGTGAGCCGAGATTGCTCCACTGCACTCCAACCTGGGCGACAGAGTGGGACTCCATCTCAAAAAAAAAAAAAAAGCATATAAGTCATGCTTGTAAGAATTTTTGGCATCTATTTCAAGCACGTTTCATAAGACTTTATTTTAAAAAGTCACTATAAGAAGAATTTTAAAACAGAGCAGTGATCTCTCTATGACAAGTCAAAGGTATGTAATACATTTTCTGATGGATCATAAAGTAGATTGCTGCAGACATTTTAAATTTATTTTTAATGAATTTCCATGTTTATTGGGTCAGAGAGATTCCGGTGACGAGGGTCAGAACAAGCTCGCCCTCTGGAAGGTGCTAGAGAGGGTGGTGGTCAATGGAAGAAACGTGGGTCGTGAGAAGTTCCTGTGGGCTCCTGTGCAGCACTGGCTGCTGATCTAAAAATACTCTTGCCTGTGAATGGGAAAGTCATTCTACAAAAGGGTTTTGTAAGTTTCCACTAAAATAAACACCCCGTCTGTGATACGCCAGCTTATTTTTATTCCCCTGTAGCATCATATCCATTTGTGTAACAAAGGTCAAGTGAAAGGACTTTATGGGGGCTCAGATGTCTGCAGTGCTAGGTATAAAAACGTCACAGTTAGAATTCACGCAGGTATTTGGAAAAGACGTTGAATGTGACCACAGGCGAAGCCCTGGGTTTGATCCTGGGGGCTGGTATGGAAGCCAGGTGAGCTTCCAATCTCACAGGCCCGGGGCAGGTGCCGGGGGGTGCCCACCAGAGGACCAGTAACCCAGTGTGAGGTGGGCTGGACAGGACCTGTGCGGGAGTCCCACACGAGGACGAAGCCTGCTGTACAGCGAACGGCATGGGAAGGCCTCAGCAGGGGTCGTGAGGGTTGGGACAGGCAGGAGAGGACTGCTGGGACAGTGGGGAACAGAGGGTGAGGGTGGAGGTTGCAGCTTCCAGGTCCTTGCCAGCAAGAGAGGAGGGGTATGGTCAGAGTGGGAAAGTGGACACCCCGGGCTGTGCTGAAGAAATGAACTCTGTTGGCAGGAGCAGGGACCACCCTGTGTGTCCACAACCGAGAAAGAGAACCATCCGCCCTGGAAGGGTACAGGCCAGCTTGTGGGGGAGGCCATGTGGGGAGACTGAGGCAGAAAGAGAACCATCCGCCCTGGAAGGGTGCAGGCCAGCTTGTGGGGGAGGTCATGTGGGGAGACTGAGGCAAGGCTTGAGGGGTTGCTGTGGGCCAGATGACAGGGATTCAGGTAGGGCAGCTTGGGATAATGGAAAGTGTTGAGGGAAGTCAGGGACCCTGAAAGGAGGGACCGACTGAAGCCTCGGCAGAAGAACATAAATTGTGAAGATTTCATGAACATTTATTAGTTCCCCAAATTAATACTTTTATAATTTCTTACACCTGTCTTTACTGTAATCTCTGAACATAAATTGTGAAGATTTCATGGACACTTACCACTTCCCCAATGAATATCCTTGTGATTTCCTATGCCTGTCTTTAATCTCTTAATCCCGTCATCTTCTTTGTAAGCTGAGGAGGATGAATGTCGCCTCAGGACCCTGTGATTGTGTCAGCTGCACAAATTGTTTGTAGAGCTTGTGTGTATGAACAATATGAAATCTGGGCATCTTAAAAAAAGAACAGGATAACAGCGACGTTCAGGGAACAAGAGAGATAACTTTGAACTGGCCACTGGTGAGCCAGACGAACAGAGCTATATTCCTCCTCTTTCATAAGCAAACAGGAGAAATATCCCTGAATTCTTTTTCTCAGCAAGCGAAATCCCTGAGAAAGAGATGCGCCCTGAGGGTAGGCCCTATGAATGCGCCCTCTCAAAGCGAGCCGTCTTTTATGCGTGGAAGCCGGAAGGGGATGAAATAAGCCCGGGTCTCCTGTGGCGCCCTCCCAGGCTTATAGGAGAGGAAACTTTCCCTCCTATAAATTGGGTCAGACAGGTTGCTCTGCTCTCGAAACCCTGCTTTCCTGAATAAGATGTTGTTCAATGACTGTCAATGACAATGCGTGCCGGAAACTTCATTAGCAATTTTAATTTCGCCCCATCCAGTGGTCCTGTGATCTCGCCTGCCTTCATTTGCTTTGTGATATTTTATTACCTTGTGAAGTATGTGATCTCTGTGACCCACACCCTATTCGTGCGCTCCCTCCTCTTTTGAAAATCGCTGATAAAACTTGCTGTTTTATGGCTCAGGGAACATCACGGAACCTGCCCACATGTGATGTTTCCCCTGGACACCCAGCTTTAAATTTCTCTCTCTTGTGCTCTTTCCCTTTATTTCTCAACCCAGTTGAGACACTTAGGAAATAGAAAAGAACCCACGTTAAACATTGGGAGCGGGTTCTCCCGACAGGAAAGGGCCCTGAAAGAATCAGCACAGCGGGGAAAGGAAGAGGCTTTACAGATGTGAGTGCCTTACAACCTTCTCAGCAGGCGCTCAGCCCTGGCACTTTTGTTGGGATGAAACCCTGTTTACTGGATCCTAATCTTTAAGTTGTTGTGTTTTCTTGTTAATGTTGAGTGATGCTTTGCAAGGTTTTTTCTCAGTATATAAGGTCTTTAAGGAATTTTTTTTAATAGAAAAGGAATTACTCTCTTCAAATGCCAGACCCTAAAGGGGCCTGCTGTGATTTGTAGCAGAGGCTTGTTAAAAATAGCAAGACAGAGTTTATTCCAGTTACTGCCTCAGGGCTGCGAGGCCAAAGTGCAGGCCTGGGCTCAGCCGAACACAGCAAGAACCTCCAGGGACGAGGCGCCAGGGACGCTGAGGGATCTGGGACATGGGTTCGACTCGGGGAGTCTTGCTAACCTGGGCTCAGCAGCTGAGAAATGGGCCATGGCAGGAGGAGGTGAGGAGGGGCCCGACTGCAGCTGGTGGAGAATGGAGTCCACGTCAGTGTTGGAGGCATTGTGTGGGTAAAGTGACCTCAAAGGAAGCAATCAGAGTTTACCAATTTCAAACAGTGCCAATAAAAATAGACACAAATATTGGTGGTAAAGTAATTTTCCTCTTCTCTACGTGGAAGACAAATGCATTTGATTATTGTGTTCACTCTGGCTAGGGCACCATGAAAGGAAACTAAAAGCTCGGGACCACATTTACTCTGCCAAGAGGAAGGAATGAAGCTGGAAGACGAGTCATGCAAGCAGCTGCCTTTCCTTTTGTTCCTAAGCAGAGAGTGACAGATGAAGGTGACGCATCTCCACAAGCAGCTGCTCTGTGTCTACCTTGTCTTGTGTTAAGTGCAGAGCTGCTGAGCGGGAGATGGATGCACATTTGACAGTTCTCCTGCCTGTCCTTTCCTCCTGCTGCATGTGGATGAGCACACCCTTCCCCTTTCCCCTCCAGCTCCCATTTCCCCTTCAACTGTCGAACCCGTTAGCATCATCTTTGGATAAAGGCACACACCATGGACAGTTTTTGTGATTCCGTGGTGGTATTTTTCCCCCGAGCATGCAGTTAATATTGGCAAGACAAACTTCTACATTGATTGAGACCCATCTCAGATACGTTTTCATTTACAGCAGGAATTGGGGAAACCCACCACATTTGCACTGTGCAGAGCTGGAGAAGGGAGGAAAGATGGAATCTCGCCCGGAGGCTTCAGTCCTGAAGGTTCAATTCTGGATGATCCTTTACAGGGAGATTTCAAGGGGAAAACAAAAACATCAAAATGAATCCTTAAGAATAATTATTTTTAAGCCTGAATCTTGGAGATAAAAATGTGATGTGTTCCTCAACAACACAGAGTCAGCAAGAAGAAAGATAATCATTGCTGTCCTGAGCTGGCACGTGACTTATGAGGTTAGCCATGGTGAATCTGTACGAGTCTGCAGCAACCTCAGTTCTTGTCTCCTCAGAAGAAAGACTTTGATCGAGGGGCATAGGCAGAAGGAGAGACTGAGGCAAGTTTTAATGGAGGAGAGAAAGTGTATTAAAAGCCTAGAGTGGGAACAAAAGAAAGTCCACTTGGAAGAAGGCCAAGTGGATGGCTTCAGCAAGTCAAATGTGTGGTTTGACCTTTGACTTGGCGGTGTACCCATTGGCATGCTTTCAGGGGGTCGTGTCCCGTCTCCCCTGATTCTTCCCATGGAGTGGGCTGTCTGCATGCACAGTGGCCTGCCAGCCCTTGGGAAGAGCCACATGCACAGTGGGTTTACTGAAGCTGTACGTCTGCTTGCTTGAGGCATTCTTCCCATACTAGCTGAATATTCCTGGAAGGTCATATACCCGTTAGACTCCACCATTCTGCCTGTTAGTGCGCATGCTTAAGCCTGCTCACCCAGCTCCTGAGATCTTACCGGGAAACTGCTGATCCAGTTTCAGGTGTTTTCTGTCCATTGGGAAACTGCTGTTCCCTGGTGCCAGCTGTGACCAACTATTTTAGAGCAGTTAACCACCTCCTGGCCATCACCCGATAGTTGCCTGACATTCCTGTCCATGGGGGCTCTCACGTCTGCCTGACTTCCTGCTGTGGCACTTCCCCCTAAGAGTCCAAGACCCCGATTTTGGGGGAAAATGGATTAAGGTCAGTCTTCTGTAACTGCTTGCTGTTGACAAATGGGCAGTGGTGGTGGTTCTGTGAGTCTTGGCCTCTTGCTGCTGTCAGGGAAGAAGGCTGACTCTTTGAGTTGGTGAAAGCAGTGTCTAGCCAGGTCTAAGGGAGAGGGGGCAAGATTTCAACTCTGTTGCTTTACACTGATGGGCAGTTTAAGGGTCCTCTGTAGAAGGATGGCTCTAGAATCCTGAGAGGATGGCATCCTGCTGAGGGTCATCTGGAGCTTGATGGCCTGAAGGCAGGAGGAGACAAATCAGATTACTAGATTTAGAAGACATGGACCACAAAGGAGCAAAAGTAGGAGACTAACAAGTGGTCCTCAAAGGGGAAAACCTAGGAGAGCCATTTCTAGGTTCCATTCCAGGTTCCTTCCCCAGGTTCCTTTGTGAGAACAAGCCAGCCCTGAGAGGCTTGTTCCCATAAACGAGGCTCCATTTACAAGTTGTCTGATGTTGTCTTGTACTTTTCCTGACTGATTTACCCAAAAGCAATATTTTTTATTTGAGGCTAAGGAAATTCCTCTCTGAGCTGCTGTGAATATTAGTTGACACCGGTCCTCCCTGTGGTGCTGTTAATGTTAGTCCTTAATGATTTGAAGGACTATGGCAGCTAAAGAGTGGATCTGCTCTTGCGTGGTTGTTAAGCCTTTAGCCATGGAGTCAATGTTGTTGGCTATTTCCTTTGAGAGTGGGCTATAGGTTAAGGAGGCTTTTATGAATCTGGCAATTCCAGTTCCTATACTGGTTACAATGTCAAGTCCCATGAGAAGAGGAAATAATTGGATAGCCCTCTTCACCCTGGGCAACATGGAATGTCCATAGATTGGTACTAGAAGAGAGAGATTGACAGGGATGATGAAGATGTCTGTGGATACATAGCCTACGGTACAAGTTGTAGTCCTGTTAGTGGGGAGGCATTGGTGAACTGATTGGCCACAAGTATAGAAGGCTCCTTGAGTTTTAAGACAAGTAGAAAGTCAAAATGAAATAAGGGGGTGAGAACAGTTCCTAAAAATTCTGAGACTGCTGAGATACCCAGGTAGCTGGTGGCTAAGACTCTGGTGCATGGGGCTGCTGGCTGATTCCAATATATGCCCCAAATTAGAATATTGATTCAGATTTTTGCATTACCCATCCCTCTTGTTTCTTCTGAGCTGCAGCCAGACATCATGGTTGGTTGATAGGAGTGAGCAGGATCAGTCTGAATTGCATGAAAAAAAAAAACACCTCATAAACAACTGATGAGACTGGATTCTAATAGCAGGTGTATTACAGTTCTTGAAACATAATTTTTATCTCTCTAGTCCTTGTTTTTATTAAAATAAAATCATGCTAGGACTGATTTGTTTGCAAAATAAGCTTTAGTCATATTATACTTGGCCTGATTATTTGCATAAAACATAGCAAGAATAATCACAGCCGCTTTTTAAAATTGGCTTTGATAGAACTTTGTTTCATAAGGAGTCTCAGAAAAGACTTTTTAAAGCCTTGAGCCCCATCGTGGACTTGTGCCATCAAATACCTGTATTAGATGCATAAATTCTTCTTCTCTTTAGGTCCCAAGATAACTTGAGTTCCTGGGCCTGTTAGAAAGTGACATTCTTTACTTACTACAGGTCAGGAACCCTGCACAGGGACTGGGTAGACAAAGTATTAGGCCAGTTTTCCCAACAGGCTTTTATTGGCTCTATAAGTGAACTTTGATTCCTTAAAATAGTCTGTTTGTATCTAAAAGCATGCCATTCTAGTCAAAGCCTTGGTAAAATAACCAGTGTCTGCAATTGTGCCCTACTACAAAAGAAAACAGATTCTTATTACACTTATGCAAATAACTATACTGCCGTAAGTTAAGAATATTCACAAATAGTTTCCAAATTTTGGAGAAATCTGGTAGATAGAAATATGATTCAAATTTTGTTTATAGGAGTATACTTAACTGGTAAAAGTTATAAATAGCTTGAAAGAGAAGTATTTTTTATTCTGAAAACAAAACAAAGGATCCACAAGGTTTTAAGCCAAAAGTTAAAAAAAAAAAAAAAAAAAAGATTACTTCAGCCTTTTTTTAGCTCAGTTTATGCAATTAATTCATGTTTTGCTCAATATTTATAAACACATTACTTTTCCTAGAGAGTCTTGGAAGTTCTTTTCTCTCCATTTTTAATGTCACAATCTCCGAGTTATCAGAAACCTGCATTTAAGAACACCTGTTAGAGTTCTATAGCTGATTATGAAACCACATTTTAAAGAGAATTAGAATGAGACAATTGTCTGTGGGTAACAAAAAACCTTAGGGCAGCCATGGTCAAAGACACAATTGACAAGGAAATTTATCACTTCCGTGGCACACAATTATTTAAAATAATTTTAGTTATTAATAAGGTATACTAAGTCATATTACAATTACAGAAGTTTCACATTATTTTGGAACACATACCAACAACACATTTATGCAAATATAGTTCAAAAAAAGCCAAATTTTACTTTTGCATTAGTGTCCTATTGATGTTAAATCCAATTCTTAATAAAACCTTATGGACAAATCTATTTAATATTAATCAGTTTGACCATAAGGAAAGATTTTCAGAAACCTTTTATAACCCTTTACAATTTTCGGTTAAAACCAGAGCAATGCTCTAAGAAAACTGTGTTGTGCTTTCATTCCAATGTTCAATTTACAGAAAAACTGAATAATACCCCTTTAACTTTAGCAATGTGTTCACACACAGAATTTATTTTGTAAGACTACTTTTTCACAAACTTTCCACAACTTGCTCAAACTTTTAGCTTTATTCTATCTAACTTAAAAGAATCCTTTAACCCTCTAAACTGGGCAAAAAAATACTATTCCCATGACTTATTATACTCTTACCAAAAGCACATTTTACTTTCCTTATATGCCTGGCATAGTCTAAAATATATGTTACACTGTTAACTCTTACCAACTTTTACTTTTGGTGAAAAACTATTAAATCTTAAACAAATACATAGTATATTCTCCTGATCCCTTTATCTCATTTTCATATTATTTATTTATATTCTTTCTTTTGAATTTTTATTAATTATAAAATAGTTTAAGCATTCAGTAAAGACACTCATGCACTCATCATCCAGACGACATAAAAATTAACATTTTGCTATCTTTTAAATTGTTTGACTGTCATGTTTTTGAGGGGATACAAAATCACAGATACAAAAAAATTCAACATGAAATTCCAGGAATAGTTATTGACCTTATTTACGGTCACCTGACTTGGGACGTTAATTCTGTCTGCAAATCTCCTTCAGGGTGGTGTCGAGATTAGTGTTGACCAGATCACCCTGGACTGGCTCCACTGTGGTCTGGGGCATCTTTTAAATTTTGCCTCCTTCGCTACCTTCAATTCCAGATTTTAAAGAGAGTTTTATAAAAATGAGCTTCAGTCCTCAGCTTCCTCCACTAAAAACACATATTGTCATCCCAATGCCGCTTTTCTACTTTACATCTCTGAGAACCAAGTCTATCTTCTCAGGCCCCAGCTGTCTCTCCTGTGAAATGGGAATGCGATATGTTTTGGAGGGTTACCCACCACAAATTCATTATTTTACATAGATAAATATGAGAACATTTTATTTGTATTACAAATTATAACACACATATAAAAAAGAACAAAATGCACAGCTTGGAAGCTTATGATCAATCGAACACTCTGGGCAAAAAGCAGAAGATTGAAAGTAATCTACAGGACTCCCTCACACCCCTCAGTCACTTCCTCCTCCTTTTCCTGAAAAAGGAACAACCAGAGTGATCATTCGTACTTATTCTTTCCTCACTTTTCTTTCTTTGTCCTACCACCTAGACATTCACCTTTGAATACTATGGTTTTATCTTGTTTGAAATTTATGAAAATGGAATTCTGTGATCTGCATTCTTGTATCTACCTGTTTTTATGCAATATTGCATTTGTGATATTTATCTACTTTACTGCACACATATCGCTTCAGTCCATTAATTTATATTGCTTTAAACAAGGAGTCAACAGACTACAGTCAGTGGGGGCCACATTCAGCCACTGTGGCCTGTTTTGGTCTATAAAGTCTTACTGGAACGTAGCCATGCTCACTCCTTTACTTGTTGGTGAAGACTGCTGCTCCCTGCAGTGGCAGAGGCGAGCCCCTGATAGAGGCTGCGTGGCCTGCAAAGCCTACGCCACTCCCTGCCTGACTGTTACAGAAAAGGTTTGCAGACGCCCCTGCTGTGGACGCCTCCTCTGAAGGGCTGTGTCCACATCCTGCTCCTGCTGTGCATTGGCGTTTTTCAGATCTTCAATAGTGTGAATATCCTTCCATGAGTCCTCCTGCACACAGCTCGCAGCCCTGCTCTGTGTCTAGTTAGGTGTGACATTGCCAGGTCATAAACGAGTACCTTTATTATTGCCGGATAATGGCAATATTGCTTCCTTTTGTTTCCCCATCCATGGTGTTGAGGTATCCATTGTGGCTTTAATTTTGCATTTTTCTAATTACAGAAAGTTGTTTGCAAATGAGGTCTAAGACATTTCGTACGGATATTGGGCAGCTGGATATCCTCTTCTGTAAAGGACCCATTTCAGTCTTTTACCCATCTGTTTAATTAGGTCATTTGTGGTTTTGATCCTAATTTATGGCAGTTATTCTTCTGTGTCAGCTCCAAGCTCTCTGCCAGCTATGTGTTGCAAGGATGCTCTTGCACTGTGTGGCTTGCTTTTACCTTTTATTGGTGTCTCTGCAGAGCAAATATTCTTAATACGAATGCAATCCAATGTGTTGATTTATTCTTTTACGGTTGTTATTCCTTGTGTCTCTTTAAAGAAACAATTCCCTAATAAAAAATGTAGATACCCTGTTATTATTTATAATTTGTCTTACTATGTCTTTCACATTTAGATTTAAAATTCACCAGCCGGGCGCGGTGGCTCAAGCCTGTAATCCCAGCACTTTGGGAGGCCGAGACGGGCGGATCACGAGGTCAGGAGATCCAGACCATCCTGGCTAACATGGTGAAACCCCGTCTCTACTAAAAAATACAAAAAAACTAGCCGGGTGAGGTGGCGGGTGCCTGTAGTCCCAGCTACTTGGGAGGCTGAGGCAGGAGAATGGCGTAAACCCAGGAGGCGGAGCTTGCAGTGAGCTGAGATCCGGCCACTGCACTCCAGCCTGGGCGACAGAGCGAGACTCCGTCTCAAAAAAAAAAAAAAATTCACCATACATTTATTTTTGTGTGTAGTATAAAGTATATATCAAGTCTCATTATTTAGTTTTCATATTTATTTGACCCAATATTATCTATTGAAGTTAAAAAAAAACCAACACATCTCTCTGCCCTTTACTCCAAACTCAGCCATGAGCTAAGTGTCTGTGTCTGTGAAGGTCTGATTTGCAGCTCCAGGTTCCATTCCATCCTCCTGACCGTCTCTGTGCCCACATCGCTGGTCACTGCTACTGGAGAAACCACCGGCCATGGGGCAGTTCCTGGGGCCTGTGTGTCTGTGTTGCCCTCAGCTCCTCATTTGTCTGCCTGTATTTTATGGTTTTGAAATTATTTTTCATAGGGATGGGATCTCACTATGTTGCCCCATCTGGTCTAGAATGCCTGGTCTCGCAAAGTTTTCTGGCCTCAGCCTCCTAAAGCACTGGGATTACAGGCCATGCCTTATCTCTGCCTCTATGTTAGACTCAGTTTGTCAATGTCCACAAAAGAAAAGGCCTGCAGGTATTGTTACTGAGATGACCCTGATTCTAGAGAGTATTTACCTTTACTGTGCTGAGTCTTCCAGAATCTAAACATTGCTTATTTCTTTAGGTCTTTAATTTCTTTGAAAAACATTTCACGACTTTGAGTATACTGGTCTTGCATAGATTCTGTTGCTTTTGTTAATGCCATTGTAAAACAAATCTTAAATACACACAAAATGTATTGATTTTCAGCCTTTGTGATTTTCTAATATATGGATTTAAAACTATACATTCTCTCCATACCATGTTTCACCACATGAATGTGTCTATTTTTTCTGGTTATTACATCAGTCTTTTGGAAAACAGCTTGTTGAGCTATACTCAAATACCGTACAATTTGCATGTTTAAATTGTGCAATTCGATGGTTTTGAGTATATTCACAAATATGTGCAGCCATCCCCACCCTCAGCTGGATCATTTGATCAGCTCCAGGAGAAAAAGAGGAGACCCCTGCCTTCTCCTGTTGTCCCTCTGCCCCCCGTCCACCGCCCTCAGCAGCCACTAAGCTGCCTCCTGTCTGGACAGACACTCCTCTCCTAGACTTCATGCAGACACAGTGACTCAAAGGTCTTCTGCATCTGGCCTCTCTCGTTAGGCACAATGTTTTCTAGATTATGGATGAATGATGTTCCTTTGTGTGTCTAAGCCGCATCTCATTTTTCCTTTTGTTCACTGATGGATATTTGGGTGGTTTCTGCCTGTTGGCACTTTGACCTTCTTCCCAATGACAGATCCTAGAGAATTTGAAGTGCGTTTATCTCCCACCCCATACGACTATTTCACGGGAACACCCTGCCCTTGCAGCAGGAGGGGCTCATGGCATGGGGCGTAGGAAGCACACCCAGGAGGAAAGCAGGGTGTGGAGCAGCACCTGCAGCACGGTGCCCTCTGACTCGGCAACCCCCACGTGGCACCCAAGGGCACGAAGAGCATCGCCAGTGTGTAGAGACCACGGCGTTTTCCATCTCTTATTCCCGGGGTTCACACAGATCATTTCTTTATTATTATAATTAATGTAACCATTTCTAACTTATGAAAATCACTGTTTCTTTACTCTCTGGATATAGTTGGATTACCTCTAAGTTTGACTTTTTCAAGGACCTTTAATTTCCTTTACTGGATGCTGCTACTGTTTTGGTTTGGCACTCTGTCCCTCCTGTCTGTCTCAACAGCAGCCGAGACTCACTGTTGACCTCTGGGCAATAGATCCCATGAGAAAGAAGAGGGAAAGTCTGGAGCTTCCTGCACCCCTGGTAGAAGGAACCAGAGTTTTGAAAGCCTGCTCACCACCACGGTTCCGAGGCAGTGGGACTCCCACCAGAACCCTGGAAAAGAGACTTTCATGAATTAATATGCTCAGTTCTGACCCAGAGTGAGGCACGCTGTCCTGCAAAAGCTTATATAGCTTTTCATTTTGATTAAAGAAAAAAATTACTCAAAATTATATTCACCACAAGCATTCTGTATTTGTTATAAATTTAATTGTCTCCTGTGAACTTGTGGGGATAGAATTACAGTACTAATTCCCTGGGAAACTATGTTATCGCTTCCAAACAGCTACTCATCAGTTAATAAGTCAACAGAGATTTACTGTGCGGCTTCTATGTGCCAGACATTAGCCTGGAGCCGGATGGTGAAGGGCGGGCGAGAGCTGAAGGCTTGAGTGTGTGTTCTGTGGCTGAGAAGAACAGTCAGTCAGTAAACGGAAGAGGTCATAATTTAGAATAAGCATAGATGCTTTCCTGAACGTAAATGATAGGCAGAGGATGTGGATAGCCAGGGGATGATAAAAACGTGATAGATGACAAAATTCGTTAAAGACTTGAAAGGAAACTCTTCATTAAATAAGGAACCACGTGATGCAATGTTCGCAATCACCTTTGCTTAGAAAGAAGTTTTCAGGATGTTTTAGAAGGCTCTGGCACCCTGCATGAAGTGCTGCTTTTGATCTAATCAACACCGGAGAGCCCGGGAGGGCACAAGGGCAGTGCCCAGGATGGAAGCTGGGGTCCGAGTGTTCCCAGGAAGCCACTGGGAGGACGTGCAGCTGGGTTGGTCCCAGCCCACCTGGCCATGCTGGTTTGTCTCCAGATGCCAGTATCAGGGACTGCTCTGCAGCGAGTGTTTAGGTGGTCAGACCGGGGTAAGGCCCCATTCCCTGTCAAAGGACCAAGCCCAGCCTGCAGGCCTCTGATCCGTAGCTGCACGTGGGCACCTGGCGCCCCCGTCACCACGCTCCCTCCACGGGCCCACCAGGCACCAGCTTTGGAGCCGTCCTGTCACAGGGCCACCTTTCCCACCCCGAGTGATGCCCGCTTTGAGGATCGCCCGGAGCCCTCTTCCCAATTCTGTGACTGGTGAACAAGCTGAAGTCAACCTTTTCTATAACAAAAGAGAAGACACGGGCCGTCAGTTGGCTGAAGCCAGTTATTAGCTGAAAGTACAAATTGACATGATTTTCAAAGCAAACACGCCTGTCTTTTCTTATATTGTCTCTGTGTTTTAGAGGCGTGGCTGGCGTGTTTACAGGGTGTGTGTGGCAGCGAATGCTTTCCACGAATGTATGAGAGAGGGCTGCTTCTCCTTCCCACTGAACTGCAGTCTGGCGCTGAAAACGCAGTGAGCCCAGGGTGCACACGGCCCAAGAGTCGCACCCAGGCTTTGTCCTTCACTCCCTTTAGATTGTGTCTGGACTCCCGAAGCCTCAGTGCATCTCGTCAAGTGATGAGGATACCATTTTCCAGTAAGAGTCGTGGAGAGGATTAAATGAATTCCCGAATCTGAACAGCTCAGTGCAGAAGCTGGGAGATGCTTGACGTTCGTCGTCTGCCTTTGCCTGGCTTGCACCTGCATAGGGACCTTCATCCATCGACATCAAACTTGATCCGGTTCACCGGCTTTCCGCGTCTCTCCTCTGTGGTGCGCCGGCCGGAGGCTCAAGACACCTGCACTACCCCTTCCCTTTCAACATCCTCACAGCGTTCCCTGTTTGTGTTTGGACGCTACAAAAGATTTTGCGCTTGCTCTAAGCCTTCAGCTATTCTGATGAGTTCGTGAAGAAGAGACAGGAATGGCCACAGCTGTGTTAAGGACCTGGGACTCCATATGCCCAACCTAACTGCAAGCACTTTGTGACTGACATGTGTACCTCCCACGTGAGGATTTTAGTGAGGAAACGTGTGCGTGAGTGCTCCACTTGGAGTATTGAACGTGGTACCGAAGGCCGAGTGCAGAGACATGGACGTGGCACCGAAGGCCGAGTGCAGAGATGTGATAGTAAGGAATACATGCATTAAATTAATGTATCTGCAATCATTAATCATCGCCAGAATATTGTGGAGGTGACTGCATTTCTGAGATGTAGGTTGGTGTGAGTTTCTGAGACCATGAAACACACCTGTGCAGGGTCTCAGCCGACCCAGACAACCTTCCCTGCCTACTCAGCGGGGTGGTGCCTGTGGACTTGCTTATGTGGCCTCTGTCATCGTCCAGGGCAATGGACCAAGGACGGCCTCCATGGGCCTGTGACAGACAATTTTACAGCTCCCCTTCCCCAGTGAGGGTCAAACAGCAGCCACAAGAGCCTCGGACTCCTCCATCTCAAGGTCTGTTTTCTGCAAAGGAGAGTTTCTAACACGAGCCTTGGAAAGCCACTGGAGTTTTGCTTTTTGTAACGATAGTCACATTCAAAGGATGATTCCACTGTAAGAAGCAAGGTGCCTGGAGGCAGCAGTTTCAAAGAGTTTGAAATTAATGAGACTTTTATAAAGGAGGCGGCTGTGAATGGAGGGAAAGGCAGGAACTCTGACAGCAACAGGGCCACGAAGTACCCACCCCAGCCTACCAGCCCGGCTCAGTTTCCCCTCCGTGAGCCTGATCTCCTCATCCATAGAACCCAAACATCAGAGAATGGCACATGGAGTATCTCCACGGCCCTCAGATAAGCTCCTCTGTGACACACAAGATACCCCACAGCAGGGCCTAGAATGAGCATCAGAATGGCCTGTTCTGTCCTTCCCATATCTGAGGGTTCACTGTGCACCAGGCGCTTATTCGTTTAGCATTAATTGAGCACCTACTGTATGCCCAGTATCCTCCTGAGTGCAGGGCCTGCAGCAGTGAGATCCCTGGCTGTGCCCCTCATCTCAGGGGCTTCTGTGTAGATGAAGGGGATGCCCGGCGAGGACAAGGCCACCAACAACAGAAACGTAAGGACCCGGCAAGCCTGAAGCAGACATTACGGCAGAGACGCACGAGGGGCGATGGGCGGCCACTGTGGGTTAGGGTGCGGGGCTCCTCTGAGCCCGCAGGTGGACATGTGGGGAGCTGGCATCACATGAGTGACCGTCTCGGGGCCGCCTGTGAAGACCTTCCTGGGGGATGGAGCAGTTGATTCAGAAATCCCGGGCAGAGCGTCTTATCTCATAGTCTCCTCGTCTGGCTTTGGGATCAGCATAATCCTGGCCTCATAAAATGAATTAGGAAGTATCCTCTCTCCTTCAGGTTTTTCAGGTTTTTGAAAGCATTTGAGGAGGATGGGTGTTACTTCCTTAACTGTCTGTAGGATTTATCAGTAAAGCCATTAGGCCCTTCCTTGGCTTTTCTTTGATGGAAAGTGTTTTTTTTTTTTTTTTTTTTAACGAATCCAATCTTTGTACTATTTAGGTGACTTCAGATGTTCTTTTCCTCATAATTCAGTCTTGCCAGGTTCTACGTGTCTATGGATCTGTCCATTTCTTCGGGGCCATCCAGTGTGTTGCTGTTTAATTGCTTACACTTGTTGTGTGACCCTTCGTATTTCTGTGGGCCGTCTGGTTTGTTGCAGCATAATTGTTCACACCGGCCATCTGACCCTTCGTATTTCTGTGGTGTTGGCTGTGAGGTCTCCTCCTGCATTTCTGATTTTATTATTTGAATCTTTCTTAGTCCGGGTAAAGTTTTGTTGACTGTTGATGTTCTCAAAAAGCCAGCCAACTGTTCACATTGGTGGTGTATTTGTTTTTGTTTTAGTACCAAAAAAAAAAAGACAAGAAAGGGGATCATGATATGAAACCAGGGAGTTGGACCCGGGCGAGGCTGGGATGCAGACGGGGCCAGATCATGGAGCTTTATAAATCGGGGAGAAGAATCTGGAGTCCAGTGGAAAGCCAGTGAAGGTTTTAATTAAGACATGACATCTGATTTAGGTCTTGTAGAAAGATCATCTGGCTGTGGAGGCGGGACCACAAGGGGTGACGCCCGAGGGGAATCGCTGCAGCCCAGCCGGATGTGGCCTGGGTGGGTCGAGAGGTGCAGGTAGAGAGAGATCACGCGTCGGACTTTCAGACTCTTCTGAGCACGTGGCCTCTTGGTCCCCTGGCCCGCTCTGGCGTCTCCGTCTCATGTGGGCAGGAGAGAGGCACCCAGGTCTCTGCTCTCCAGAATCCCTGGAGGCCTCTGAACCCGGGTCATCAGACGTCTTCCATTAACAGTCCTTTGAATGGATTTTAAATCAGTTAAAACATTATGGGATTATTTTTACTGGTGAGAAACAAAAGGGAGTTGTGCACCTATGTGTGTGTGTCCATGCGTGCATCAGTGTGTGCCAAGGCATGAACTGCATCTTATGTGTGTCGTGTATGTGTATACACGTGTATCCTGTCTGTGTGCATGAATGTGCACCTATGTGTGTGTGTCCATGCGTGCATCAGTGTGTGCCAGGCCATGAATTGCCATCTTAAATGTGTGTCCAACATATGTGTATACAACGCGTATCCTGTCTGTGTGCCATGAATGTGCGTCACGTGCATGTTGGTGTGTCAATGCATGCAATCAGTGTGGTGTCAAGGCATGAACTGCATCTTAATGTGTCCAATGTATGTGTATACCCGCGTTATCCTGTCCTGTGTGCATGAATGTGAAATCACGTGCATGTGTGTGTCCATGCATGCATCAGTGGGTGTGCCAAGGCCATGAATTGCATCTTATGTGGTGTCCTGTATGTGTATACACGCGTATCCTGGTCTGTGTGCATGGAATGTGCGGTCACGTGCACTTGTGTGTGTCCTGCATGTGCATATCCATGAATGTGCATTTTGTGTTGTTATTTTATGTGTGGTGCACAGGTGGTGTGTTTTGGTGTGTTCTTGGCATGTTGTGGTGTATGCATGAATGAGCTTCTGGAGTGCATGTGTGTCATGAAAGTGTGTGCATATGTGTGTCCTGTATGTACGTATGCTTGAATGTGCATCGTGTGAGTCTGTTATCATGAAAGAGGAGGCTTCAGTCCCCACAAAACTTGTATCATCCCTCGGAAGTCTGCAGCCCCCCAGCAGACATTTCCTCTGGTGGCAGAAGGTACACAGTGCACAGGCCCTTCCCTGGGCTGCTTCCATGGTAGGGTTTCATCCTCCTGCTAATATTACAGTAACAAGAAAAGCCACATTTCAATTTGGGTAACAATGTTTCAAGATGGAGCAGCACACGGTCTGACTAATTCCAGGTGTGGGACTATCTGGGCGGAGCTCTGGCTGCATTTGTATCTGGGACAGGAGCAAGCACAGACACAGGTTGGATGCCATATATTTGCCTCTGTGAAAGTCCTCCTCTGCGCTAACCATCTGTCAGATAATCCTCTGTCTTGCCCACTATCCCTTCCTTATGCTGGGAAGGTCAACCTTGGTGCAGAATCCCCAGGCCCCTGGCATCTCTGCCCTGTGATACGGAGCTAAGTGAATTCTGTGGAAGGCAGCAGTTTGGAACAAGCTGCTGTGCAGGGCCCGGACCGGAGTGAGCTGCAGGTCCCACACCACCAAGGAGGGGCCAAGATCCTTATCTGACCTCCGGAGATATCAGGAGAAAGCGCACAGAAGCCAAATCTCCAAACAGGCTGGTCCTAGCTGGCATGGTAAGGAGGTTCCTCTGCTTCAACCTTTACAAGAAAAGTCACCAGACACCCCCCTTGCCCAGGGTCTTTTACAAGAGACGGTGTCTGTCCCACTGCTCTACTCTTTTCCACTGTTCTGCTCTCGTAAACGAGACAACTCCCTCGCGTTGTGTTTCCCACTTGCTTCCTCTTCTGTCTATAAAATCACAGCCGTCTCTGCTTGGCTCACTGGGACGTGCACTCTCAATACCAATCAAGATCTTTTATCTAAACTTGTTGTAATTTTGTCTTCTGGCTGCGGGAGGCTCCGGACTGGCTTCCTGGCCTCGTCCTTCTCTTCTTTGCTCCCCACTCTCCTAACTGTACCTTAAGGGTTCTCTCAATTACGTGTGTGGACGTCGGAGTCCAGTTCTCCATCCAGCCACCCCAGAGCAGCTGCCCTGGCCGGCCCCGCTCCCTGCAAACACCGGACTCCCTGCGAGCACCAGGCTGGGCATGCCTCTCCCTTCTTTGGTGCCCACCCACTTGAGAGCAGACCCGGAGTGACATGGACAGGCAGATGGGGCACACCCCACACACCTGGGCCAAATCTCTGGCTGACTACACTCTCCTCCTCACCATGCAGGCTCAAGGGAGGGACTGCCAGGCCCTGACCCAGAGCCCAGGTTTCTGATCTGTCTTGGCCACAGGGAGGTCACACTCTTCTCTAAAGTTCAGCTTTCCCGCCTGAAGAGGAGGCAGTCAATCACTCTTTAGTTTCCTCTTGGCTCTTACAATCTATGATACCCACTAATTCGAGGACAGAGCCCAGTAATTGTCTTCAACCAAAGAATTAAAACAATAGACAAAAATGAGACCTTGACTTCTAATTAGAACAGGAAAATTAATGTATGCGTTAGAGTTTGAAGTCCAAATTTTGGACCATATTGCCATATGGAAATTAAGAGTAGGCCGATAAAGACAGTCCCAGCTTTGGACATGAAGAATCCCTTTTGTTCCAGATCTAAACACCACCTGCACGGGTTGAATGAGTGATTTAGCCTTGAAGTCAATACTTGATATAGAAAATTGGTATTTCTTCTTTCCTCTGGTCAACTCTTTGCCAGAGGCACTACTGAGCCATGATGATGTGCTTCCAAGAGGGTCAGAATGAACGATGGGATGCATCTAGTTATAATAATTTACTCTTAATAATATACAATAAACAAAAGCTTGGAAATCCACATCTTTAAGATGAACAATCTTTAAACATAAAAAGCCAAATATGTGCATTATTTATTTGAAGAAACCATGTGCATAAATTTTTAATATTTAATCTCATTGCATTTGGTGTTTGAGAATTTACTCATTAATATCGTTCACATTATAGGCTAAAATATTCTTTTAATTAGAAATAGTGATGGGAACCTTTAAATGGTCACACACTTTGAACAAAAACCTAAATTGTCTTACATAATAAAGAAAATAAAATAAATTCAAATGAGAAGAGAAAAAAACCCTCAAGATTGTTAGAGTAAAGATGGTATCTTCAGGATCGTTGGAGACTGTGGATGCTTTTGATTCAGGGCCCGAGGACCTGCATGTCCTGAGGACCGGACCGTCCGGGGTGACCTTGTAAGAATCCGCTCCACCGTCCACACCACAGCATCCCATTCGCCGCTGATGCCTGTGATGGAACGAAAACAACATTTTTGTCACCGCAGTTTGAGTTCCTGGCCGTCGGATACCCACTTTCTACTTGGAGGGAACGCCCGTGATTTTAGCCATTGGACAGCTTTTGGTTTTGATTTTTAATTACAAAGAAAAACCACACAACTATTTTAGAGTGCATCTCGTAGATGTTAGTTTCAGAGCAAATTTTGGGACAAATTAATAAGTAACCACTGCAAATGATCTCAATTCCAAGCACAGCTCCCTCTGGTATTCATTCTGTGGGTGGCATTTGTGAGCCAGGCCCACGTGCTCAGGAGTGATGGACCAGACACCCTCTGCAGTGCCCTCTCGTTTCGCAGGTCCCAGACCACACGGGACAGCAGTTTAGAGAATCACCAGGACTTGGCCTCTCTCCTTTGTGGAGACTGAGATAGGAAAATTCCTTTGTCTGGCCACAGTCGAAGGGAGGGCCCTGTAACATCCCAAAACACTATGGGGAAAACCAACCCACTCAGTTGGCCACTCCCGTTCAGTGATCTCAGTGGACCCTCAGGGATAGGAAGCCCGGTCTCCCTGCTCCAGACCGACTTTTCTCTCCGATCCCCCACTCCTGTGTCACCCTGGAATTTTCAGAGCAAGAACAGGCCTCTGGCCTAAGCATAAGACTCACTCATGCCCTTGCTGCCTGTGATGTGTAAGTGCTTGATGTAAACATTCCCTGCAAACGGCCACATTTGATCTGCTAATCCACGTCCGTCTCTGGGCGTTGGAGCTACCGGCATTCCTGGTTTCCTTGCCCTTTGGTGTCTGTGTGTTCGGTTTGCTTTGCCTGCTCCTGGTCCACCTGCCCAGAACGGGGGTGACGCTGCATCCTCCCCTCTCCCCAGGAGTTCTATCCCAGTGATCTTAGTGCTTTGTGTTATTTTGATGGCCCCCTTCCCAAATGCTACTAATTCCTAAAAATGTGTGTCCCACTGGGTCCTCATCAGAGAGTTTGGGTCCCATGTGTGACTTTTTGAATGACATATCCACTGAGATGCCACGGAGAGTGTCAAAGCTGAACTCATAATCATCTCCTGCCCCTGGGCTCAAATTCCCTTTGTCCAAGTTCTCCTTTCTCAGTGTGTGACCAGGAAGTTCTCATTCTAGTTACCGTGGAATGTCTGGAGGAACACCAACACTTTGCCAAGACAACTAAAACATTTGGACAAAATCGGGGGGAACATCCATGCGTATGCAAGTTCGGCAGGTCTCGTGGTTTCAGATCTTCAGAAAAAAAGACTCAGAAAAGTGATGGCGTATCAGTGTTGTCTTTCTATTGAGGCATTTAAAAAATGTGGAACCTCCGTGAATCAAGAAGCTAAGAAACCAAAGAGAACAAAGCTGCAAATCAGACTGGATTCTGGGTGGTGCTGGAGGTGGAAGCTGAGACCAGGATTTCTGAAGAGTGAGGGGCCCCAGGCATCCCCTAGGCTCCTTCAGGGTACCCTGGACGCCCCTGCCCTGAGGGGGGAGCGGGATAATCAGAGGCTCCTGCAGGCCACATGCCAGCCTCCTGGTAACTGAAATCTCCACTTTATGTGTAACACACAGCCCAGATATCGGCATTAACATTGGCCATTTAAATGGCAGCTTTATACACACATGAAATAGATAACACCATGGATAGTTTTACCACAACGATGGAATCCGTATAAAAGAAGCAGATAGAAACTCCAGAATCGAGGAGACAATCGCTGTAATGAAGAGCTCACTAGATGTAAATGCCAGAGTAGGCAGAGCAAAGGAGAATCAATGCCCAAGAAGTTACATCGTTAGAAAATATTGAAGCTGAAGAACAGAGAGCCAAAAACTGCGGTCATCATATGAAAGGCATACTGGACGTGATGAAATGTCTAACGTGCATGCAGTTGGATTGATGAAAACCAAAGGATGTCAGTAAACATCATTCTAATTCAAGCATAGCACAGAGGAAAAAAATAAAATAAAAAAAGAGCAACACCACGTCAACTGTGCCAGGGACAGAATCAAAAGCTGGAACTCATGGGCCATGTGAGCCCCAGAAGAAAATAAAAACATCAAAATGGACGAAGCATTTGTAGAAAATGACTTGATCAGAAACAGTGATTCTCAGCTCCAGGAAGCACAGCAAGTCGTCAGAGCCCAGAGGCTGAAAGCTGAAGATAAGCTGGACTCTCAGGAGCCGCCTGATAAGAGAGATTTGTTACCCACTGGGAAACAGTGATACAGCTGAATAATGATGCTTTGTCGCAAAAATAATGGAATCCAGAAGAAAATGTCACCAAAAATAAAAAGACTTTCAACTGACAAACATATCTAGAAAAACTATCTTTCAAAGATGAAGGGTAAATGAAAACATTTTAAGATGAATTGGAGCTGGATGAGTGTGTTGCCAGCAGATCCATACTTAAAAAAACGCTAAAGAAAATTCTTTAGGCTGAAGAGAAATTATACCCGATGAAAAATGGTGTTATAAAGTAATGACGAATACTAGAGATAGTAAATATGAAAATAAATAAAAACAATTATTTTCCTTCTTTGCTTAAATTCTTCAAAATTAATTGGTTATTTCAAACAAAAATAGAAAGATAGTGAGTTTTTTAACATCAAATTTAAATGTGGGGCATCACTTGCAGATAGCAGGGAAGACAAGTGGATTTATAGCAGCATGAGGTTGTTTTACTGTAGATGAAGTCACACAATATTACATCAGAGTAGACCATACAAATAAAAATGGATATAGTAACTTCAAGAGAAAACACTGAAAAAAATAATGCAGTCAAAAAGTCAATAAAAGGACGAAATGCATAATAAAATTTTACTAATTTATGCTGAAATAAAACAGGAAAATAAAAGGACAAGAAAAGAGGACTCACTGAAAAGGAATGTTTAGGTGGGAGCCTCGGTTCACAGCAGAGCGTCAGTGAGGCTGTCGGTGACCCTTGGGACTCAAGAAATTCTTCAAAATGAGGTTTATGTGGTGGACAGACCAGACCCTGGCAGGGCCCCATTTTCATGACTATGATCCCTTCCTCTGAGTGTGGGTGAGACCAATCACTGGTTTCTAACCAACATGAAATGGCAGCATTGACGGGAGTCGCTCTCTTCCTTACGTTACTGTATTCACATAGAGCTCCGTCTGGCTCGCATTCACCGAAAAGACTCTTTCCACTTCTGCCTGGAAGAAGTGAGGTGCTGCATCATGAGAGGCCTCTGGAGGGGCCAATGGCAAGGCACTGCCGGGGACCCGTGTCTGAGGGGCACTGCCGGGGACCCGTGTCTGAGGGGCACTGCCGGGGACCCGTGTCTGAGGGGGACTGCCGGGGACCCGTGTCTGAGGGGCACTGCCGGGGACCCGTGTCTGCCAGGTGAGAGGAGCCCCCAGCTGCCATCCACAACAGAGCAGAACCTTAGTCCTCCAACTACAAGGAGATGAATTCAGCCAACAACACGAAGGAGCCTGGAAGCAGACCTTTCCCTTCCCCGGTGCAACCTCTGATGAGCCCATAGCCTTGGCCGACACCTGGATTGTAGCCCTTTGAGACCCCGAGCAGATGACACAGCTAAGCTGAACCCTGATTTTTCACCTACAAAAACTGTGAGATGATAAAAGAGTATTGAGCTTCTAAGCTTTTGCTCGTGTCATGCAGCGATAAAAAAACTAGTATGTCCATTAAAACCAAATGAGGCTTGGCCGGGTATAGTGGCTCATGCCTGTAATCCCAGCGCTTTGGGAGGCTGACGCGGACGGATTGCCTAAGGTCAGGAGTTTGAGACTAGCTTAGCTAACATGGTAAAACTGTGTCTCTACTAAAAACACACAAAAAAGTTAACTGGGCGTGGTGGCACATGGCTGTAGTCCCAGATACTTGGGAGGCTGATGCAGGAGAATTGCTTGAACCCAGGAGGAGGTTGTAGTGAGCCGATACTGCGCCATTGCACTCCAGCCTGGGCAACAGAGCAAGACTCCGTCCCCACCTCCCCGCAAAAAAAAAAAAAAAAAAAAAAAAAAGGCTTCACTAACCACACATGAAACATGCAGGAAGAACACAGTAAGTTGGTATGGAGGTGCCGGAGCGGCGGTTCCCCTTCAATGTTCTTTCTCTTATCTTTCCAGTCATAGACTATAGACTGTTCCCCGAACATCTCAACACAGGATTTGCAGAGTTTTACTGACTGTCAAATAACTTCCCACATGTCCTGTCATCATGAGCTTGTGTCTAACAAGACCCACGCTGCCCAGGGCCACAGGTCCTCGTCGCGTGACAGTTTTATCACTAGGCACAGGTGCACCCCACAGGGGTGTGGATCCCTGTCCTCAGATGAACAACCTGCAGCAGGCTTTTCCTCTCTATGTACTGAAGGGGTCTAGAAATCAGAACTCACAGCCATCTGGATGGAGTTTTCTTTGTAGGAAGGTTTTAATTAACAAATTCATATTTCAGGCTATACTGATTTTATATCTTTTGTTCATCACCTTTGTTAATTATATTTTCAATGAGTTTGATGATTTCATCTACATTGCTATTTATCACATTCCATATAATTTTAGTATCTCTAGGATCTCTACTGGTGTCTCCTTTTACATAATGACTTATTTTTTTGGAAATTTGGATTTGTTCATCGATTTGCCTAAGGGCTTATCAATTTTCTAATCATTTTGAAGCACAAATTTTTGCACATAATGGTCAGATCTGCCCCAATGGCTCATCAAGCTTCTCAGAAAACAGTCTGTCCATTTCTTACTATTTGGATATTTAAATTTCTTCTTCTTTTCCACCGACAAATAATGCTGCAGTGAGCATTCTGAATATATGTCCTTATGTAAATAATGAGTGACACTCTAAGATATATTCTCAAAGCTGGAATTGCTATGTTATAGCAGATGCACACTGACATTTTAATGGACACTGTAAAATGGCTCTTCAGCCTGGTTGTATAAATATCTACTCTAACACCTTGTTTATAAGAGTTTCCTTTTCTCTACATCCATGATAACTTGTTTGTATCTGTTATTTTTTTAAAGCAAATAACTAAGAAGTTATATCTTTGATGTCTGTATTCTTAATTAACAGTGATGCTGATTTTTTTCATAAACTCATTATCTGTTTAGTTATTTTCTCCTGGGTGAATTACCCATTCTTAGTCTGTTTCCTTTTGTTCTCATTTGTCTCCATGTATTTGATAAGTAGATGACCTTTATGTAATCCTGATACTAATGCTGTATTACACATTGCAAATAACTTCCCAAACTAAAATCTAGCTAGATATGCAATTTCTATAGTGTATTTTTAACTTGTATTTTCTATCTAGAGAACCACTGTGTTCACAAATAATGAATATTTCCCCCATATTCCCGTTGACTTGCTTCATTTCACTCACTAACACCTGCAGTAAAAGTGTGAAATTTATGAAAATTTATAAAAAAGACATTTTTAGTCTTGCCTTAAGTGGAAATGGAGGTAATTTTTCACTTTTAAAGGATTGATATAAGGTTGTGGTAGATACTTTTAAAGAAAATCAAATTTGAGAAATCTCTTCTATTATTGTTTTGTAGATATTTGTATTGTAATTGATTGGTTGAATTGCATCAATTTTTTTCTCTCTTGAAATGGTTTTTATTTTTCGCCCTTTCAATTTGTTAAGGTAATGAAGAAGGTAAGTGATAGGTTGTTTAGCTCTTGAATAATCTTTGTATTCCTGAGATAAGTGTTAATTACTCAGGATGGATTTATGTTTCTTTGTACACAGCTACATATGACTTATTTATTTTATTTAAGCTTTTTGTATCTATGTTCATAAATAATGTTGAACTATGATTACTGTTTTGCCTTTAAAAAAACAAAATTTTCACACTTTTTTATAAAAAAAAAAACTTCAGTTCAGCAACGTCTTGTTTTGTTGCTGACTTTTCCTCACATTGCTTGTAGACACTGACCCTTTTCCTGGGGTCAAATTCTCTTCTAGTTGAAATGATCTTTTAGATTTTTTCAATTGTTTCAGATGAGAGATTGGAGCTCCTAATCCTTATTTGAATAAAATTATTTTATTCTTACACTTTTATATAACTCCTTATTATGGAAAATTTCAAATACATACCTAGGGGAGATTATAGCATAATTAACTCTAATTTACCCATGACCTGTCTTGAGCATTGAGCAGCTCAGAGCCCGTCTCACTTCCTCTATTTCTCACTCTCTCCCCTTGCCCAAGATGACCTCATCTGATGCCTTGGGCTGGACTAGCCTTCTTTCTATCACTGCATCGGTTCTTTTGTCCATTTTGTACTATCTGGATACTTATATTTCTTCCATTTTTTCACCTGATCAAATTATGTGCCAGTGAATATCCTTGTGTGTTTCCTTATTCCATTGTGCTCGTAATTCCAACGTATATTTCTGCACATATTTCTAAATATTTCTACGTGTATCTTTAAAAGACACACCAACACCTTTAAACATAGTGACAATTTATTATCAAACTGGAAATTAATCCACAGTAATCTCTTAATATCATCAAATATTCAACCACTCCTCACATTTCTATAATCATTCTAATGAATTTAAAATGCATTTTAAGGCCAGGTGTGGTGGCTCACGCCTGTAATCCCAGCACTTTGGGAGGCCGATGTGGGCGGATCACAAGGTCAAGAGATCGAGACCATCCTGGCCAACATGGCGAAACCCCGTCTCTACTAAAAATACAAAAATTAGCCAGGCTTGGTGGCGGGAGCCTGTAATCCCAGCTGCTCGGGAGGCTGAGGCAGGAAAATCACTTGCACCTGGGAGGTGGAGGTTGCAGTGAGCTGAGATCGCGCCGCTGCACTCCAGCCTGGGCGACAGCGTGAGACTGTCTCAAAAAAAAGAAAAAAAATTAAACAGTTTGTGCAGTTGAAACAATTCAAACACATGAATTATTATTAATTAAAATGCCCCGAAGGTGCTGCTGCTCTAGCTATTCCTCCTTCATTTCTTTTTTTCAATTTTTTTTTTTACAATTTTTTTGCTGCTGTTGAAGAAACTGGATTTTTGTTATGTAGACGTCCTGTGAGCTACTTTGGTGATACAGTCCTCATGTTGTTTTTTTTCTTTTTTAAGTTTTTTTTTTCTTTTTCTGTTCTCCATACTTCCAGTAAATGGATAGATCGAGATGCTGAACTGAATTCATGGCTGATGTTTTTGGCAAGAGTATTTATTGTGATCTTGTATGCACCTGTCAAGAAGGGCAGACGTGGAGGCTGAAGCAGCTCCACCTGGGATGACACCCACCATGTTGACTTTTGATTAACTCCAATTCAAGGAAGTCCTCTAAGATTTCCAGTTTATCTTGTGGCAGAGTAAAGGCAAGACTTGGCCCCCACAGGAACCTGGCCCATTCCCACTGGTGCGTCTTTCCGTGCACATCAGCTAAGCACCCGACCTTGCCTCACCACCCCCACTGGCTCCACAGACCCCGGAGAAACCAAGCTACCCAGGGTTCTGCTGGAAACCTCACTCAAGGGAGCCACCTCTATCACTGCCGTGTGCATGAGACCAGAAGAATGGCTGAGCTTTACCTCTTGCCTCATTAAAAGGTTAAAATCCCCACCCAGGAGGGGCTTAGGTGTTATTTATCATGCACAATGTCTGTATCAGACTGATTTTTCACTGTGCCCATGCACCCCCAGCTCCGTCCCACGCACGTGATGATGTTCCCATGCCTCATGCTTATCCCTGACATCCTTCCTAACACACCAAAAAGACCTGCCCTCAGGGAGCCAGCCCGAGACCTCTCTCTCCAGTGCTGCCCCCTCGTATTCAAGCACAGACTCCTGACAAAGCCTCCTCTGGGGAACGCGCATGGCCTCGTGACCCCTCTGTTGCATGGGAGTGTAAGAATCCGTGGCCTCGTGACCCCTCTGTTGCATGGGAGTGTAAGAACCCGTGGCCTCGTGACCCCTCTGTGGCATGGGAGTGTAAGAATCCGTGGCCTCGTGACCCCTCTGTGGCATGGGAGTGTAAGAATCCTGACCTCGTGACCCCTCTGTGGCATGGGAGTGTAAGAATCCTGGCCTCGTGACTCCTCTGTTGCATGGGAGTGTAAGAATCCGTGGCCTCGTGACTCCTCTGTTGCATGGGAGTGTAAGAATCCGTGGCCTCGTGACTCCTCTGTTGCATGGGAGTGTAAGAATCCGTGGCCTCGTGACTCCTCTGTTGCATGGGAGCATAGGAACCCGTGGCTGGTAACACTCTTGGTCCTTGCGTGTGAGTAACTATCTACTGTAAATCGTGCCCTTGGGTCCAGATAACCTTGATGATGTTGCACTTCAGTTGTCCCACCCATGCTTTCTGAACCAGCCCTTCGCCCTGGCTCATAGGCCCTGGGCCTGGGGATTACGGGCAGGGATCCACCATCTTGTCTGGCTGCAGACACGGCTTCTGTCCCTAAGTTCCTACTAAATGTTTCTTTCTGAGAAACCAGGTTTGCTGGCGTCTTTCTCTGGCCTCTCAGCTTCCTTGGACTTTGAGGGCTGTTGTGCCGGGACCGCCCCACTGTGGAACAATGGAGTATCCAGTGTGTCTCATGCTTTAATGGAAGCAGCCTTGATAATCACCACACAGGCACGTTAATGCATGTGGGTAGCACATTGGTAGTATTTTAATGTTACCATGCTTTTCTTATTTATTAGCTGAAATATTTCCATGGAGAGAAACTTCCCCTTGTTGACTCTTTCCTCGCCCTGAGGTACAGTTTTTATACCAAAGGCAGGATCAATGCGTTTGCCTTCTTTCCATTTTCAAAATTACGAGGTTTTATCCTCTATTATCTCCCAAAAGTGATCACGGATTCCTTTGATTTTAGGTGTTGTTGAGAATTATTAATAATTCATGGGATTTAAACCATAGATGTGTTTAGAGTCCCTCAAGGTTATCTTCATTCTTGATGTTAAAACAGACCCATTCTTTTCCAGGGAAAGCTGTTCATGTTCTGTCCCGCGTGTTCTCGAGAAAGTTTTGATGAGAGAAAACATCACACAGAAGGGTGCACGTCTCACAAGTTTCCAGCTCCGTGGATTTTTGCAAACTGAGCACATTTGGGGGCCAGGAGTGGGGCCCACAGCGAGGATATCCTTCCTGCCGCTCGTGCCGTCCGACCGGCAGCACAGTTACTACCCGGCCGTGGAACGACACAGGTTAGTTCTGCCTGTTTTGTTGTTTATGCAAATGGGACCATACAGTGTTCAGTCTTAAGTCTGGCTTCCCTGCTCAACTCATGCGTGTGAAATTAACCTGCCCTGATGTGTGGAGTATCTCACGGGTCATCCCGGCTGCTCTGCATCATCCGCTGTGAGTGTGGATAACACCGTTGTTCATTTTACTCTTTGTGGGACTTGCTAGCTTCCTCTTCTGCTGCTGTGACTATTCTCAGACACATCCCATGGCTTTGAAGAGAGTTATCTTTGAGGTTTTTCTTGTTTTGTGTTGTGTTTTGTTTTTTCCTGGCATAACATGATGCTGTGGCTCACTTGGTGCCTGTCTTCACCAGAAATAGAATCAGCCATTTTTTCCAAGGAGCAATGATCCTTTCCCTGGAAAATGAGGGTTAGGAACCAAAGCATTTTAACTGTATTTTATTTTATTTTAAAATTTTGCCTAAAACTTAGAAACAATCCTATCCAACTGAATAATTTATAAAATTAGTAAATAGCAAAATAAATTCCTTTAGGTTTCAAAAGCTTTCTCTTTAATTATCAGTGCTTTATGCAGTTGAATAACACAAATGTTTGCATTGCGGGGACAAGAAAAATAAACCCTGGCCCTGAATACTTCCGAGTTGGAATTTTGAACTTAAAGAAAAAGCATGGTATTAACGAACCCTGTAATCTGCAGCAAAGAATATGGTTGTGGTTTTAACAAAAGGGTAGTTAAATCATTTTCTCACAGTTTATACCATAATAAACTGTTTTCAAATCAAATATTTAAATGTAAAATCGAAAAGTATATAAGCACCAAAAAAAATGAAGATGTTTTCTTATGGTTTCAGCATGAGAAATGCTTCCAAGTATTAATATAAGTAGAACAATTAAAATTTATAATTGGATTAATATTTTAAAAGTGACATGGTTCCAAGGAAATGGACAAATCATGAAATTCGTTGCTATCATAAAGCACATTTTTTACATGGTTAAATAGATTCTACAATCCTGTAATAAAAATACCAATAATCCAACTGAAAAAATGGCCAAAAGATGAGACAATAAACAGATGCGCTAAAGGATGCTTAATTTAATTAAGAATAAGAAAACAATTGAAATCATGAATGATGACTTTGATTTCTGCCTCTAGGATTAGGAATAATTGGATGGCTAAGAATGGGAAAGACATGTGCTGTCTTCCACACTGCTGGCAGCATTGCAAACCAGCTTAACATTCATAAAAGGCAATTGAAAATTAGACACAAAAGATAAAACGCTCATACTCTTTTGACCTGATCATTTAATGTCTTAAATTTTATTAGATATATGTTATCACATATGTATAAAGTACATCCATTGATGTATTAAAAAATAAAAAACCGAAATACCTTATGAGTAATTCAATAAGGCATTGCATAAATAAACAAGGCCATACCTGCTCAATGGAAAATAACATTTCTTTTCAAAAGAATGATAAACTCTACACTAGGAAGGCATAATCTTCAAGATATGTGGTTAAGCGATTAAAAAAACACCTGATTTTAGATTGTGTGCATCATATGTTTTTGTGTATATAAGGATTAAAGTTGGAAAACATTCACAGGATATAAATAATATGTTATAAGCAACATATCATAGTGCACCACGTAGGTCATGATGATACAGGAGGGGCAGGAAAGGGCAGGTGGAGAAGAGCAGGCGCACTGTGAGGGCTCCGCCCTCGGGCCTGTGCCCACGGGCCTAAGTGAGAGCAGGCACTCCTGTTTTCCCACCTGAATGTTGCATTTCCAAGACCACTCTGGCCTGCCACACCCCCATCCTGTGCCTATATAAACCCGAGACCTTAGCGGGCAAATGCACAAACCGCTGAATGTCGAGAGGAGTGGAGAGGGGCAGAGAGCAGTGCAGAGCGGCGGAGTGCGGCAGAGAGTGGTGGAGAGCAGCAGAGAGCAACACTGTGGCCCGGCAGAGAAGGAGGGAAGAGGGGCCTGAACACCAAGAGGAGTTCGCTAACAACAGCCAGACCCCAGGGGAAGATGATCTCCCCCGCCCCTCCACCTTCCAGCTCCCCATCCATCTGCTGAGAGCCACCTTCACGGCTCAATAGAACCCTGCACTCATCCTTGGAGTCCGCTTGTGATTCGATTCTTCCAGGACGCTGGACAAGAGCTTGGGATACAGAAGGCTGTCACACTGGCTCTCTGCCCTTGTGATAAGGCAGAAGGTTCGTTGAGCTGGTTAACACTGAAGCCATCTGCAGGCAGCCAAACTGAGAGAGCTCTGTGACACGGGGGTTGCATGCACACACCTCTAGACACTACTGTAGGTAAGGCCAAGAGCCCAAAGTTCTTGCCCCGGCTTCTGCCCCTGCCCCTCTGCATGCTCCTGCTAGGGGTTTGCGCTGCAGGGCAGCCAAACAGGTGAGCCACACTCCTGTTGTACATCTTTCGAGGGGAATTCAGAGAATTCTCCAGTTTCAACAATACGCTGTATCACATAGTGTGTAGCACACAGTGTGTAACATACCACAGGTGTAATGCAGAACATGTAGCATGCACTGTGCACTGTGTGTGTGCACAGGGGCATCTTCCTGTCTATAAACAGGGGAATATATATATATACACACACATACGTAGCATGCCCTGTGCACTGTGTGTGTGCAGAGGCACCTTCCGGTCTATAAACAGGGGAATATATATACACACACACGTAGCATGCCCTGTGCACTGTGTGTGTGCAGAGGCACATGTACATACACACATGGAGGCTATTTGCTGTTATTTGTTGCATATGGACAGACTGTTTCTGGGATCATCTGGAAGACACAGAAGAAGCAGATAGGGAGTTCTGTTGCTGGGTGAACAAGTGGACAAGTGGGATTTTAGTTATTTATTTATTTTTTATTTTAAATTTTGAACCAATTAAACACATTCAAATACATTCAAACATTAAAATAGTTGGATTTTGAGAATTACTTCATAGCTGGGCTCTGTAGGAACAGTCAAGGCCTCCGCCTCCCTCCAGGTCATAACTGGTCTGGGTTCGATACCAACTCATCGGGTGAGAGGGAGCCAGAAACAGCTGGATGGGTGCAGGCAGCTGCAGGGGCCTGGCTCACTCACCCAGGTTCACAACCTACCCAGGTTCACAACCTCAGGGGCTGTGTGGGGCTGTCACCTCACAGCCAGTTTCCAGAGCCCCATTCTAGACGTGCCCCACCCAACTCACAGGTGAGCACAGCTTCCTGGGGGTGCAGCTGCCACTGTCAGCTGTAGAGAACCTCAAGCTGCTTCCAAGGGGAGCCCATGACCCTTGGTTCCTTTAAAAAAAAAAAGGAATGGTTTTTCTTACTCCAGGCACCTCTTTCCTAACAGTGGAGAAGATAGAGTGCCGCTGCATTGAATCCTGGACAGAGTGGCAGCCATGCCCACGTTCCACACAACGTAGTGTTGATTTACCAGACTGAAGTGCCCTCTACAGCAGCCGGCCCCTGCAGAGCTTTCAAGGAAGGTTGCTGGGGCTGGTGTTTTCCACAGCTGCTGGGCTGCTCGCTTCCTGGGATGCCTGGGTAGAGGTAGGGATGCGTGGCTATTCAAAGTCATCCAGGCGGGAAGACAGTAGCCAGGAGCCGGCAGCACAGTGCAGGATGCAGCCACCAGGACTGCCTCAGAGTCAGGCCCAGTGAGGGAGCAGGGAGGGCACCTGAGGCCTGTCCCCAAGGGCTTGGGGGAGTGCAGGGGGCCCCCTCTCCTGGTTGTCAAATCAAGTGTGCCCTAAAGCTTTACATATTTTAAGTTCGGTGTGAGCTATAACCTAAGTGGAATTATACACAGACTGTAGCCTGCACTTGCATCAGTCACCGAGATTTGGCCACTCAGACATAGCCAGTTGTTTGAACCCTGTTAAAATAAGGCAAATGCAGGCTGTAACCCATCCAGCAGTCTCTGTCCCTCACATCCGCTTCTGTGACTTTCCTTTCCCTGTGCATGAATCTTCCTCCCCCACGCAACTGCGAGGGAGTCTCTGAGCCTCCTCTGGCTGGGAAGGCTGCCCGATCACTGCTCAGTTAAACTCCGTCCAACGTCATTTGCCTGAAGTTTTTCTTTTATCAAGGGCTTTCACTGTTCGGTCAGACTCCTTTAGACAGAGCCCTGGGGCCCGGCGGGACAGGCTATTCGGGGTTAGGAACGAGCTGGTGACCCTGGCCCATCATTCCCACCCATGCCAGCTCCTCCCAGGGCCCCCAGGACAGGCTCTGTGGGTCATTCCTTGTGAAGTCAGGTTCCAGGTCCATCTGCTGCAGCTCCTGACTCCACATGTCTGGGCCATGGAGGTCCTGGTGCCCCTATGGGTGCCATTAGTGACAGTTGGTGAGCCCCCTGCCCCTCCGCCTCCCCTGGTCCACACTGAGTGTGTCCCTTGTGTGTGGAGCCTGCGTGTGTGCCAGGTGACCTGGTGCCTGGTCCCGCGTTCTCTCAGCCAGTCCGTGGCAAGCGTCAGGTGTGTTTTTTCCACACCCTTCTTCCTCCTGCTGTGAGTATCTCCACACATTCAGAGCCTCACTGCAATTTGTCATAGGAGCTGCGGAGCTGTGAATCAGACACTTGATCAAAGTAAAGTAAATTTTGTTTAACAGCATGTGGCCATCAGCACCGCAGACCATCCAGGGGCTTCTGGGGAGAAGCCCACGTCTGACTGTTGGGTCTATTCCTCTTCAGCAGCCGTGGAAAAGAGCTGTTTGCTTGCTGTGTTTCCTTTTCTTCTAGCTGCGAAAACCAGAGCACAGGATGTTCTTGAACAACATGGAATCGACCCAAATAAAATGCCTCCTGCTGTGAAAAAGCATAGAACGCCCACTTCAGATTTCCAGTCTCCAGGATAGCAAAGCTGTCTGAATTCTACGAGACAGCCGGTTCCCACTGGCAGCTAATCCATTTTGTCTAAAGCACCAACTTTTTTGAGCAATAAGCTAAAAACAAGGTTTTCCAGATGGTTCCCCTCCCACAAAGGCAGAATAACCTATGGGGCCTCATTTGACAGCTCCACACGTGGGCCCTGGGACAGGAACAGGTGGCCAGGCCTTTCCTTCCCTGTGGTTTGTTTCCTGCCTTTCCGGCCGCAGACCTCACTTGGTTCAGTAGGTGCCAAAGGCCTGGCCTCAGCGTCTGTCACACGCCTCGGAGCCCAGCCCCACTCGCCTGCCTGGAGCACCGAGCCTCTCCACTGTCTCTGCCCTTGAGACAGCGTCTTCTCCACTAATCTGGAGGGCCGCACACCCCCCTTACACTTACTCACTTGCCCATTTGCAACTGGAAGCTCCACGTGCGTGATCAGCCAGAGATTCGATTCACCAGAATGTCTGCATTCTCTTACGGGCTTTGCAAATGCTAAATCTTCGAGTGTTTCCGCTTTTAAAGTTTAAATCCTCTCACTGGTAAGTGAGTAATTATTCTCAAAAGTAGACTCTTCTGAAAAGAAGGTCACAAAGAGGGTTTTTTCCATTAAAAATACATTTGTGTTTCTTGAAATGTGTTAAGTGGCCTTTGTCAAGGTGTTTGTAATAGGAGAGTAGATAAAAATGAATTTCCCTGGAGATGCAGCATACGCTAAAGATTTATCATTAGATAATTAGAAATACATAAATCATGCTAACATTTCCATATGTAAATGGAGAACATTAACTCTCCTACTATTTAGCTGCAAAATAACAAATTTTGTAATTATCCTATACTGAATTACACTATATTGAAAAAATACCAGTTGCTCACTTTTAAATTTGACAATGTATGTGATGAATTATAAATTTAATAGCCTGCATCTTTTCTCTTGTATCAAGTTCTCAAAACTTAAGCTTTCGTTACTGGAGTTAAAATGTTGCTACTAAGATGGAAAAATACTGATTTAGAAAAAAATAATGTATATAATGGAAACATCTGTTAATTTAAACATATACATTATGCAAATAAGCATACTCTTTTGTACTTTGAGGTCAGGATAAAATATACAATGTGTGATATAATCGACTCGCAACACTTTGTAATGTCAAAGAATTTAAAAGCTGTAAGATTGTCCAGCCCTTCCATTCATGGGACAAAAAATTAAAAATAACAAAAATTAAGCAATCAGTGAAAGACAACAAGAGCTGGGCTCCTCCCTGTGACTCCCAGGCGAGCACCATTTCTACAGCTTCTCCAGCGTGCGGACGGACGGGGTCAGGGCTTAAACCAGAAGCCTTGACTAGCAGTGAAATAGCCCGACAAATGTTACCTATTTTCTACACTTTTTTTTTCAAATATGGTGAAAGTTGTCAGAATGAAAGTGGAGTCGCTTATGTTAAAACCTGGATGAGCCGAGCTGGGGAAGGCCTTGGAGGGCTCTGCTGCACGAACGCCTTGACAACAAGACCTAAAGACTCTGCAGACATGATATCCATGCATGAAAGCCCCAGTGGCCTCAGTCAGAAAGCACCTCTGGGAGGACGTCTGCCCAGCACCTGCCTGTCCAGCCTCACACAGGCACCACCCTTGCTATTGGCCCTTGTAGCCAAGGATAATTGTCTCCAAACAACTTATGTTTTCTTTAAGAACTCTTGTCTTCCTTGACCTCCCTGAATGTACTCACTGACTCCCATTGCAATGCACAATTCCCAAACAAATATTTTTTCTTTAGAGGGTCTTTCTCTCTCTTTCTGTCTCTTTTAGGTTGGCAATAATAAAAGTCAAATTACAAAGAACTCAGAAGAAATTTCAAACCTGTTTTCAGGGATGAATGGTCTCTCGACACTGTGTCTTCTTGGAGTAGTGCCTGGTTTCACCTCTGTGCTGGTACCCTCTTTCCTGCCATTATTTTTATTTCCTAAAATGTTTTGCATCCTCTATTCTTCTGTGTTCAGCCTGTGAGTGCAAAAGTAATTGCACTGTTTGCGTTGTCGGAATTTGCCATTTGCCATTGGAAAACATTTTAAAATACATGTGGTTATGCTATATATCATTTTAATGAACATTTCTCACTTTATGTTTTTTTGTTAATGACTTATTACTTGCTGTTTATTTTATGTTTATTTTAGACTATGGAAATGATGTTAGGAAAAAAAGCAAATTCAAGTAATTTTCTTATTCAGGTTCAAAATGGATCATAAAGCAGCTGAGACAACTCACAACATCAGCAATACATTTGGCCCCGGAGCTGCCAGCGAACGCACAGCGCAGTGGTGGTTCCAGAAGTTTTGCAAAAAAGTTGAGAGCCTTGAAGATGAGGAGCGTAGTGGCCGGCCATCGGAAGTTGACAATGACCAATTGAGAGCAACGGATCCTCTTACAACGACATGAGAAGCTGCCGAAGAACTCAACGTCGGCCATTCTACGCTTGTTCAGCATTTGAAGCAAATTGTAAAGGTGAAAAGCTTGATAAGCGGGTGCCTCACGAGCTGAGTGAAAATTTTTTTTAAAATTGTCCTTTTGAAGTGTCTTCTCATTCTACACAACAACAAACCATTTCTCAATCAGACTGTGATGTGTGATGACAAGTGGATTTTATATGACAACCCGTGACGACCAGCTCAGTGGCTGGACTGAGAAGCAGCTCCAAAGCACTTGCCAAAGCCAAACTTGCACCGACAAAAGGTCCTGGTCCCTATCTGGTGCTCTGCTGCTGGTGTGATCCACCACGGTTCTGAGTCCGAGTGGACCCATGATACCCCAGACGTGTGCTCAGAAAATCAATGAGATGCACCAGAAACTGCAGTGCCTGCTGCTGGCATTGGTCAATAAAAAGGGTCCCGTTCTTCTCCCCCACAATGCCTGACCACACGTCTCACAACCAACACTTCAAAAGCTGAATGAATTCGACTACAAATTTTGCCTCATCCACCATATTCACCTGACCCCTTGCCAGCCGACTCCTACTTCTTCAGGCATCTTGACAACTTCTTGCAGGGAAAACACTTCCACATCCAACAGGATGCAGGAAATGCTTTCCGAGAGTTTGTCAAATCCCGAAGCATGGATTTCTGTGCTATGGGAATAAGCAAACTTATTTCTCATTGGCAAAAATTGTGCTGACTGTAATGGTTCCTATTTTGATTCATGAAGATGTGTTTGAACCTGTTATAATGATTTAAAATTCATGGTCCAAAACCACAATTACTTTTGGACCAACCTAATATTTTGTGCTGTATGTGCCTTCCAGTTGACTATTTCAATCACTTCTAATACTCACGTATTTAGTGCTTAGCTGCAATTATTTTATTTTCCAGTTATACAACTTCCATTTGTTGCATTTTTTGAAAAAGATAGTTTATGTCTGATTGGCTTCTCCACCTCATGGCTGGTCTTCTTGGAGGACACCTTCATTGTAATCTGCGTCTCTTCACCACAGAGACTGGTGCTCCCTGACCAGCTTCTCTTTTCCTTTTCTTACAGGGTCTTTGGTGTGGCATTTTTGGTCCAGAAATCTCTGTGGCTGGTGGCACCTTTGCCTGAGTTGTGCTCAAGCCCACTGGGCTGGTTCTCCCCACTTGGCCTAGCAGGCTGTGTTCCACTCACACAGCTAGCCTGGGTCCCATGCCTGCTAAGGGCACGTTAGGCATGGAGCGGCAAGGGGTGCATGAGCAAGTGTGGGGTCCAGCCAGTGTGCAGTTGACATGCCAGTTGCTGCAGCTGGGCAGGTAGCTCCAGGTGCCAGCATGGGTGCCAACTCTCTGCAAGGTTGTGACTTGACTAGGCACACCACAAGCAGCTTCCATGGCCGGCACTGGGGAATGCAGTGGCACCTGGCGGCCTGAAGACACCAAGAACCGCAGGGCTTCAAAGAGGGAGTCACAGCCTTGGCTTGGGGAGCTCCAAGGTCTGGGCTCCCCACAGGGCCGCAGCTCTTCTCTCCTTCTCTTTGCCTGCAATGTGGTGAGCAAGGGGTGTATTTCAGCCCCTTTTGTATTACAGCTTTTTTAGCCATGCCACTCGGTAGGTCCCAAGTTCTTGTCCTGTGACCAGGAAGAATGAAGTATGCAGGCAAGTGGAGGGTGAGCAGGATGAAGGGGAGCTTTACTGAGTGATAGAACAGCTCAGAGAAGGGGATAGCTTCTTTCCACAGCAAGGGTGCCCCGATGAGTGTCCAGCTCCTAGCAGATGGTAGCTCCTCTCTGCAGCTGGTCATGAAAACAATTGTCTGGGCAGCTCTCACGCAGCAAGAGCAGGCGCCACTGGAGTGGGTAGGGCTAGCTCACTATGCAGAAGGTCTAGCAACCATACTCCCACAGCTACTAGGACAGAGAGGAGGCCCTGGAGTGGGTAGCTCCTCTCGTGAAGGATGGTACATCACAAAGATCTCACACCAAGGCTCATAAGCAGAGAGGAGGCGCTGAGTGGCTTGCTCGCTCCTCTCTGAAGCTGGTCATCCGGATGTCTGCTCAGCTCTGGTTGAGCCCAGAGCTCTTATGGGCCTCAGAGGGGAGGAAGTGAATGCCCTAAAAAAGACACCACAAGTTTTCACTTTGGTTTGCAAGACCCCAACCTTCAGGGCCTCCCTGATCTGAAGGTGAGGCCTCACCAGAGACCTGTCCCCTCTGCCCGGGAACCTGTCTGCCTCCTGCCATGCTTCATGGCACCCAGACTGTAGGTGCCAAGGATGCATGCAGGCCAGCCCTGAGCTGCCCTCAGCTTCCCCTCAGTTTCCCTCCTAAGCTCCTTGGTGCCCAAAGTCTGGAGGTGGGCTGAGGCAGCAGGGGGCTGGTGTGTCAGCACTGCCTGGAGCATGTACACTCCCAGCCAGGCTGAGACAGTGTCTGGGCTCGGCCCTAACTTTTCTCCAAGATTGGAGTGGGTGCCAATAGCAGTGAGAAGCGAGGCAGCAGAAGCAGGAACTTCTGAGCCTGTGAGGGCAGAGGGGGCACTCTTGGGCCCCCAAGAGTGCAGAGATGCCTGGGTCCACAGCCGTGGTTTGGGTGGCTGCAGCTGCACACATGGGGGTGGGGATCCTGCCTGCTCTGTGGAGCAGGAGGCCTGGATCTGCAGTCATGACATGGGTGTCCTGCCTGCTCCCACCCCATCAACTCGGAAGGGGCGGGGATCCCACCTGTCCCCAGCTGCCACTGGCTCCATGTGCAGCCTCCGCTGTGCCTCCCCTCTGCAGCCACTTCTGGCTACTCTAGATGGGCCTCCCCTGCCATTGCTTCTCTCTCTACTCTCCTTTGATTTTTAGTTTGCTTTGTCCTCTCCCTGGTTTGCTTGGTAATCTTTAACTGAATGCTGTGCTACGAATTGAATGGTGACCACCGATTCATAAGTTAACACCTGACCCTCAGTAATTGAGAACGTGACCTTATTTGAAGACGGGGCCTTTGAAAACATAATCAAGTGAAAATGAGGTCATTCAGGTGGGCTGATCCGGGATGATGGGGGTCTTGTGACTTCTTATGTCTGGGGGAAAGGAGGGCACAGCCCCACACAGAGGATGACCACGTGAGGACACAGCAGGAAGGCTGCTGTCCACCCACCAATGGAAGAGGCCACAGGAGAACGCAACTCTGCCCCACCTTCATCTCGAACATCCTTCCAAATCACTAGAGAACACAGTTCCACTGCTTAAGGCACCCAGTGTGTGATATTTTGTTATGCAGCAACCCTAGCAAACAAATGCAGCCAGTTACAATGTGTGATGCTGCAGAGAGTCCAGGCTGGAGCACGCTGACCCCCTTGGCTAAGCATTCCCTTTCTGGCTGCAGCCAGATACGATGTGTGAGGCTGCAGAGAGTCTAGGGCAGAGCGTGCTGACCCCCTTGGCTAAGCATGCACTTTCTGGCCTAGGCTGGATATGATGTGTGAGGCTGCAGAGAATCCAGGCTGGAGCACGCTGACTGCCTGGGCTAAGCATTCGTTTCCGTGTCCTGGCCGCAGTTGGGGAGGAGGCAGGACCCACAGATCTGTTCTCGTTTCTGCTGGTCTGAGGTGGAGCTGAACTCCTGCTCATGGTCCCCAGCCTAGGGGCAGGCAAATGGGCCAGCCCCAGCCAAGGGGCTGTTTGGCGACCTCTGAACCGCAGCTCTCCACGGTCTCTTGTTTTCCAGGCCTGAGCCACTTACAAACGGCAGACGTTTTGTTCAGGGAGAAAGCTGCACACGCTTCGAGACCCACCCGAGAAAGCTCTATCCTCTCAGAATCTGGGCCCCTCTGGTCCTGCCATGTTGGTGATATGCTTTGGCTCCATGTCTCCACCCAAATCTCATCCTGAATTGTAATCCCCACGTGTCCAGGGAGGGACCTGGTGGGAGATGATTGGATCGTGGGGTCGGTTTCTCCCAGGCTGTTCTCAGGATAGTGCGTGAGTTCTTATAAGAGCTGATGGCTGTAGTGTGGCACTTCCCCGCCCTTTCTTTCTCTCCTGCCACCTTGTGAGGAAGGTGCCAGCTTCCCTTTCACCTCCGCAATGATTGTAAGTTTCCTGAGGCCTCCGCAGCCATGTGGACCTGTAAGTCAATTAAACCTCTTGTTATAAATGACCCAGGCTCAGGTAGTATCTTTATAGCAGTGTGTTTATATATAGTAAACCTGAATGCTCAATTTTTTCTGGATGGCTGTGTTTGTCTGCTCAGAACTCAGCCTACGGTTTGGCTGTCACCCATGTCTTTAAAGTCAGCTCTCTGAACTCTCCAACCCTAACTAACACCACACTAGCAAATGCCCGGAAAGGGAGAACCCCACAAAAAGCCAGGCCTGCCTCAATCTGCTTCCCTTCTGTCCAGAATGCGGCCGCACCTGTCGAGTCTGAGATAGCGCCTGGAAGACACCTTTTCTTTCATCCAGTGGTTCTCATTCCTGGTGGGAAGATTGGTCAGCAGAATGCCTGTGCTGAAATTGAAAGTGAAATTTTAAGAATACAGTTTTTAGGAAAATAGTTTGAATGTTCCTCAAGGAAAATGGCAATAGCAAGAAAGAGAATTGATAATAGTTTCTGGAAGAAATACTGTGGTGAGATAAGAATTGATGAATCAGGAAGTTAGCAAAAGAGCTGGTCATTCATTTGATTCACCTTGGATTCACCTGCTCTCGCTCCTGTTTCCTTCTCTGTTGAGATACTGCTCTTTCCCTGGGGGTTGTGATGTAGTCACCTGTTTAAACTTTGGAGTTTTAAATTTTATGCTTTTGGGAGTCTTATTTAGGAAATCTACACTAGCCTTATACCATAAAGATGTTTGGGTATGTATTCTATACACTTAATAACTTTCCTCTAATATTTACATTTTTAAGCTTTAAAAGGTTACTTTTATGTGTGGTTTAAGTGAAGGATGGTGATCTATTATTCATCATACAATGAACCAGGTTTCTAACCATGCTAGTGCGTGTGAGAAGGTATCTCATTGTAGTTTTAATTTGCATTTCCCTGAAGATGAATGACGCTGAGCATCTTTGCATGTGCTTATTAGCCATCCATATATCTTCTTTGGTAAAGTGCATGTTCATATGTTTTGACAAATTTTTAATCTCACCTTTGAGAAAATCAACTGACAGTAAATGTTGGGATTTGTTCCTGGACTCTCGTCTGTTCCCTGGTCTCCGCGTGTGTCTTCACACTGATGCCATGTGTCCTGAGAGCTGTCACTTCCTAGTGTGCTTCAAAATCAGGAAGTTAAAGCCCTTTATTTTTTTTTTTCAAAATTGATTTTGTTATTCTTGGCATTTTTCATTTTTGTATAAATATTAGGATAAGGTTGTCAATTTCTTTAAAAAGCCGTGTGGAATTCTGATGGAGAGGGCATTGGATCCATATCGATTTGGAGAGAATTGTCTTCTTGATGAGCTTTCTATTGCTGATGTAAGAAATTACCACAAAATTAATGGCTGAAAATAGCACACGTTTATTACCTCACAGCTCTGGAAGTCAGAAGTCCAAAGCTGGTCTCACCAGGCTAAAATGAATGTGCTGGCAGGGCTGTGTTCCTTCCATAAGCCCCAGAAGCAGGTCTTTTTCCTGGCATTTCCCGTGTTCTAGAGGCACCTGACTTCCTCAGTCAGTGGCCCTTCCCTTTGCCTTCCTTCCTGTAGCTCTCCCACCTCCCTCTTTCTCCCATAGGGACCCACGTGGTGACACTGGCCTGGCCTGGGCAGTCCTGGAGAATCTCACCACTCAAAACCCTTCAGTACACCTGCAACGCCAGTTTTTGCCAAGTAGCATATTCAAAGGCGTCTGGGATTCAAACATGTTGTCTTGTGGGGTGGGGCGTTGTTTTGTCCATTAAATCAATGTTGAGTCTCACAGTCCACGGACAGAAAATGTCTCTCCATGTCTTTAAAGTCACTTTAATTCCTATCAGGAACATTTTCTAATTTACAGTGCACGTGACTTGCACTACTTTTGTTAAATTTATTCCCAAGTATTTTATAATTTTGGATGATGTGAATAAAATTGCATTGCTAATTTCCTTTTCAGGTTGTTCATTGCTTGCATATAGAAATACAATTGATTTCATATTAATTTGTATTCTGTCAACTTGCTGTGCTTTTAAAAATTAGTTTTAATAGTTGTCTGTGGATTCCTCAGGATTTTTTTATGTACAGGACTCTGATATCTGCAAATACAAATAGTGTATCTCTTTCTTCCAATTTGGGTGCCTTTTTGCCCTGTTCGCACAGGCTGTACCACGTTGGAAAGGAGATGAGAGGAGATGTCCTAGCCTTTTCCTGAACTCAGAGGGACGTGGTTCATCCCCCTCCATTTAGCGAGGTGTCAGCTTGGGGATTGTGTTTAGATTTTCTTTATCAGTTTTTGATTTATTAGGTTCCTAGTTTGTGGAGGGCTTTTGCCATGAAAGTGCACTGCATTTTGTTCGGTGCTTTTTCTGCATCTATGGAAATGATCATGTGCTTTTTGTACAAATAGGATGCTTTACATTGAGTTTCGAATCTTAAACCAACCTCTTTTCTCTGGAACAATTCCCACTTGATCATGGTATTTAGCCTTGTTGTAATGTGGTGTGGCTTTAGTTTGCTAATATTTTGTCAAGAGCTTTTTCCATTTATATACGAGAGATATTGGTCTGTAATTTTCTTTCTTGCTATGCCTTTAGCTTTTCTATCAGGGTGATAGGCAGGTAAACAGCACAGTACACTTTCAGTCTCTTGCTAAAATTCTCAGTTGCAAGCAACAATGAGGATTTCCAAGCCTTTAATTTGATTTTAAAGCCTTGTATTAATTACTTTTTAAAAAATGCAATGAATTCGTTCAGCAGTTGTATGTCCATCTGTCTTTTGTGAAAGGTGGGCCCAACACACACTCTCTTGTCTCATTGAATCATAGAATGAGTTGTTAATCATTCTTTTCTCCTCTATTTAATGGCAGAGTTTGTGAGATATTGATATTACATGTTTAAATATTTGATAAAAAATTACTATCTGGGTGAGACCATCTGGGCCTGAATTTTTCTTTGTCTGAAGATTTTTAATTCTTCATTCAACTTCTTTACTTGCCATACATTTATTCAGATTTTCTATTTTCTATTATATCTGGAGTCATTTTGCTAATTTGTTCCTTTCTAGGAATTTGACAACTACATCGATGTCGTAGAATTTATTCCCAAAATGTTGTTCAGAGAATATTTTTGTAACTTTTAATTTCAGAGGAGTCACTGGTAATGTCTCCTCTTACATTAATAAATTTCACTATCTATGTCTTCTTTTCTCTGTCTTCTTTTTTTCTTTTTTGACAGAGTCTTGCCCTGTTGCACAGGCTGGAGTGCAGTGGCACAATCTCGGCTCACTGCAACCTCTGCCTCCTGGGTTCAAGCGATTCTCCTGCCTCAGCCTCCTGAGTAGCTGGGATTACAGGTGTGCACCACCACGCCCAGCTAATTTTTTTTGTATTTTTAGTAGAGACAGGGCTTCACCATGTTGGTCAGGCTGGTCTCGAACTCCTCACCTCGGGATCTGCCGGCCTCAGCCTCCCAAAGTGCTGGGATTACGGGCATGAGCCACCACGCCTGGCCTGTCTTGTTTTTTTCTTCAAGCTAAAGGCTTATCAATGTTGATCTTTTCAAAGTACAAACTTTTGGTTCCCTCAAATTTTCTCTATTTTTCTATTTCATTCATTCTCCTTTAATCTTTACTGTTTCTTTTATTGACTTGCCTTCAGTTTAATTTGCTTTTCTTTGTCTAGATTTTCACTGCAGAAGCTTAGATTATTGACTTGAGATCTTCGTTATCTTTTCACAGAGGCATTTAAAGCTATACATTTTCCTCTAGGCACTGCTTTAGCTTTGTCCCATAACTTTTGATGTTTTGATTTTATTGTCATTTAGAAAAGCATACTTTCTAATTTCCCTTGTAATTTCTCTTTAGGCTCATGAATTATTTAGAAATGTGTTGTTCAATTTATAAATACTTTTGGATTTCTCAAATTTCCTTCTGTTGTTAATTTCCAATTTAAATCCATTGTGGTCCAAGAGCATCATCTGCATGATATCAGCACTTTCAAATGCATCCATACTCGTTGCCATATTAAGTATAATATTTCATTTATTCTATTAGCCATTATTGGCCCTGAGATGTGATAGGTTCTTATTTGTGGTTATTTTGTTAACTTCTCTCAAGCAAGCCCAAAATGTAAATACCACATTATACTTTCAGTCTCTTGCTGAAACTCTCAGTTGCAAGCGACAATGAGGGTTTCCAAACCTTCACTTTGATTTTAAAGCCCTGTATTATTTTTGTAAAAATGGATTCTTCCATCAGTTATGTGTCCATTTATCTTTTGTGAAAAGTGGGCTCAACACACACTCTCTTCCAAAGCGTTTTTGCCCTGCACAGTGACTAAGCGCAGAAAAAAAGAACTTGAGGAAGGCACTGTGTCCCCATAGACTCATCTTCTCAGCCTCTGTAATGGTCAAAGATGTGACTTAAATTGCTTGCTTGTGACAGAATTCGTGTAAGCGACTAGAATATCATGTAAGAAATGATTTGTTCTGGGAGTTCAGAGAACGGGTAGCAGCCAGGATTGCTGAATTTACCAAATAAAAATACAGGACGCCCACCTAAATTTAAACTTCAGATAAACAGTTCCCCTTTTTAAGTAGGTGCCATCCAGTTCTCAGCACCTATTTATACTGGAACAAAAGGTGCTGTCGATGTGACCTGAGAACTTAACCAGGTTCCCCTTTTGTATGTGTTGATCCCAATAGCAAAATGACTGGAAGGATGTGGCTGTAGGTTAGGGTAGCATCCACACCGTTCCACCCTGGCTGCTTCCTGCCCACCGACCTCCCTTCCAATGGGCCTGGGGTCCAGCAGCCAAGAAGCTAAGGTGATGGGCCCCAGAGACCACCTCCCTGGGCCAGAGCATGGCAGAGGTGGATCCTGTCTGAGAAGAGACAGCCACGCTCTGCAGAGAACTTGCCGGAGCTCACGCCCAGGCGTGGATTGATCATTGCTGGTCACTGCCTGGCCCATTCCGCTCATTTCCAGGCAATTCCAAATAGCCTCCGAGGTGGCTGCATCCTGCTGGCTTACCAACCTGGGCTGCCCCTCCACACAGTCTGTTCAACACTGCCTGGCATCGGCAGACCTTCCAGCGTTGCAGTATTAGATATAAAAGGCATCTCATCAAGGTTTTCATTTACATTTTCTGATTATTAATGATTCACATGAATTTTGGTCTCTGGAGTGACAGTTTGCAATTCTTGCCCACTTTGCATCAGTTTTTATTTCATCTTTTATTGATTTGTAGGTATTCTTTACATATTCTGAATTCAAATTTTTGTTAAAGAAGTTTCGGGTGTCTTCTCTTTTCCTTTTATTTCACAGCTTGATGAAGCATATGGTTTGGAACTAAAGCAAGACTCCGAGGGCACTGGAAATGAGCGCTGCCTCGGTCACTGAAACGGTGCTGTGCTGCGCACCTGCAAACTGACCAGCTGGCTTTAAAACAAAATGGAGCTCCCTTAGGTACTTTCTAAAGTTTCTCCCTAAACTCCCCTGTAAGTATTCCTGGATGAAGGTGCCCATGGCCCTCCAGGGGTTCCCAGGGGTATGAATTACAAGGTGAACTGCACTCAGGTGTCTGATAGGACCCCTGCTAAAAGCGACCTGCACCCTGCTCTTGAGTTCAGAGGCTCACTGGGGAGGAAGGCAGACACTGGGGCCTAGTGCAAGGGCGTCAGCACATGGCAGGTGTCAGGGAGGAAGCCAGGGTGGAGACGACACAGGGACGGCTTGGAGGGGGAGCACCTTCAGGCGTGGCCTGGAATCGTGCACGGGAATTTTAAAACTTGAAAGATGTGAGAGGGGGAAGATGTGAACAAATGCCAAACGCTTGAACATTCTGGTCACTGATAATGAAGGGCAAGAGTCAAAGTGTTTTCTGTGCAGAAAATTGAAAATATTCTTGGAAAATATGTCTTGAGGAATCTGTTTATAAATTGTGGAAGTCTTATTGGCCAGGGTGTGAGGTTGGTTTTTGTTCTGCAGAAGAAGGACATTGTTTTTTTAATGTACGGTGCCTTTCAGAACTGTGCTTAGGAAAGCCGTGGGAGGTTCTGGTCAGCCTGTAGCGGGAGAAAGGCTGGTGTTAGGGGCCAGGCACAGACTGAGCACGGAGAGTGTGGCCTGAATGCAGTTCACGCAGGAGTGAAATGGGGAGGCTGGCTGAAAACGTTGCTGGAATTTTGTCTAACGAGATTCGCTAAGTGTTGGCTCTCACAGTGAAGGTTTCCTAGAGCCAGAGCAGCTTGGAAATGATGGTGACATTGAGTGACCAGAGTCTTTGTTGCTTGCTGTCTTGCATGTAAGTTCTAGGGGGAGAGCAGTAGGTTTCGATTTTAGTTTATTTGAGTTTGCAGTGAAATTTACATATGCAGCATATGCAGACCTGTCTAGCCAATGGTCATAAAAACTTGAGTCTTAAGCACAGGAGATATTGGAGCAGAAAGGTGAATTGGTGGCTCACCCTCCTTTGTTTGCAATCAAACTGAGGTCCTGTTCCTCTGCTTCTCAGTGGTCACTTTGATAAGATTTCCTCAGCCTGGCTTTGGCCTTCTCTGTAACCCTTGACACTTCATCAAACTCTATTCCATCCGGAAGCATTTAGGGCTTTAACTTACTGACCTAAACAATGACTTTCCTATCTGTCAGGCTTCATATTTTGACTTTTTTTTTTTTTTTTTTGGTGGGGGGACGAAGTCTCACTCTCACCCAGGCTGGAGTGCAGTGACACAATCATGGCTCACTGTAGCCTCGACCTCCTGGGCTCCAATAATCCTTCCACCTCAGCCCCCTGAATAGCTGGGACTACAAGTGTGTACCACCACACCCGGCTAATTGAAAAAAAAAAAATTGTAGAGACAAAGTCTCACTATGTTGCCCAGGCTGGTGTTGAACATCTGGGCTTCAGTGGTCCTCTTGCCTCAGCATGCCAAAGGGCTGAGATTACAGGCATGAACCACCAAGCCTGGCAATTGTGACTTTTTCAGTCTTGGCTTGGAATGTGGAGAATATTAACTTTCATGAAGAAATGTAACATAGTTCATGTCAGCAAAGACATTGTTTTCAGGCTCTTCCATACAGAAGTAAAATACAGAGATGAAATAGGATGACTCTGTTGGGAGAAAGGTGACTAAGAAGTGAGAAGGAGCACCAGTCCAGTTGCTAAGCTTGAGGTGAGTATGAGTGTGTCTCCGTCCCTCTGTGCTGCTGTAACAAAATACTACAGACTGGGTAATTCACAAGTAATAGAAACTAACTTATAAGCAATAGAAATTTATTTTTCACAGTGCTGAAGGCTGGGAGTCCAAGATCAAGGCGCTGACAGGTATCCAGTGAAGGCTGCTGTCTATATCCAAGGTGGCCTTGGGGCAGGTGCCTGGTCCTCACCGGGAGGGTGGGGGAAGGCCTGTGGCAGCCTTAGCCACCTTCCGCCAGCCCCTGCACAAGGCACTCATCCCTTCACTTCCCAAAGGCCCCGTGTCCTCACACCACCACAATGGGATTCAGTTTCAACATGAACTTGAAGGGTCACACATTCAAACCACAGTAGACTCTCTGTTTTTAAATTTAGAACTGTGCACTGTTGAGTTTATGGTGATGACAACAGTGAGTGTCTCTCACCTGGCTGCATTTGCTGGAGGCACTGGCTGCTCTGACCTCCTCACTCCAGAACATTCCCTGCTGAACAGCGACACCAGGGAAGACCAAGGAGGGTACACAAGGCTCAGTTCTTCACCTGATGGCGACTTGGCCATGCCCATCTTTCCTTATTCTCAAAGACCTGTGTGGGGCGGAGAGAGGTGGCGTTTCCAGTGGCCTGAAGTGTGGCTGAAAGCAGAGTGTTCCACTGGGAAAAAGAGAATTCTTCCAAAGAGAAGGATGAAGCCAGCAGCAGGGGTCCTGGCAGGACTGACCCCCACGGAGCTGATGAGGCCGAGTGTCAGGAAGCACGCACATTTTCCTTGAAAACAGACACAGGCCAACCTGCGTGACAGCATCGGTGAGGTCAACAGATAACCCCATAGTGACTAATACTGTAACTACATGCCTGCCTAAAGTGACCTGACATACTGCAGGTGCACACAAGATGCTACGTAGTGAAAATACATACACAATTATTGCTAAATTCAGATCCTAGAAAATCCACTGGATTGATACTTTAGAAGAGGGTAATGGATAAAATCAATCCATAGGAAAATTCAAATATTTAGAAAATGCTAATTTCAATCTAGTGTAAAAATACCGTAAATTTGTACTGAATTATTTTCCTTATTACAAAATATTCAAGCAATAAAAATGTCAGATATGACTGTGGACTATGCTATAATTACTTATCTGAAAATCACATTTATGTTGATATACAGGTACCCTTGACATTACCTTTATGTCCCTTGGACACTGAGGGGTTGTGTAGGGTGTTTTTAATAATCAAGTTTTATTCCTGGAATCTCTGATACAGCATTTACTTCTTCATATAATGTGATCACAAAACAGTGAGAGTAGTTTTAGCAGGGGTTTCTGAACACGATTTGTATGATATGCATTATCTATACCGCAATGAACTTATCCAGTCCTCCAGACAGACATAAGCACCTTTGGGCAAATTGTATTAATTTAGTGTTCCCAAATTTTGGTAACATTTCCTGGAATAAGGAAAATGCAGCATGTATAATTGTCATAGGGGAGAGCACTAGATTTTCATATCTGTTACCTTGTAGCTATAATCAGATCAGAACATTTTTAATGCAATAGGTATATTGTTATTTTCTTTTGAAACACATACTAACAGTACAATAGTGGCAAAAGATTTTAGTCTTTTCCTTAAGGTTTAACAAGCAGAGGAGCTATAATGAAAGGGATAAAAGGGGAATTTCATCTTTTAAAAGAAAAAAAAGATCAAATTACTGCCTGGGGTGGCATTATAATGAGACGTCTTGCAGGAAGCTGGGCACATCTCTGCCCACCTTCTAACCTCCATGGGATGGCACAGGCCACAGCCCAGCCGTGAGCTCCAGCCCTGGAAAGAATCGCTCGTGTGGACGAAGATAATTCAGGGAAAAGTGCCTGGGTGGAAAACTCATCTTCCAAATCTAATTAACACAGACTTATTTTTTATTAACAGGAAGACCAGAGGCAGAATGATGGGGACTTCAGTTTCTGTCCTTACATTCCTGGGGGTGGGGATGGCTGGGGTTTCTCCGTGGATGAAAAATGATGCGTAAAGATGGGTTGGAGGAGGAGGCTTTGCTCCCTCCCCTGTCGCTCATAACAAATGCCCATCTGAAGACTGTTCTTCTGAAGAGCTTACACTGTAATAAACAGACAGTGTGAGGTCATGTCTATGATGATGTCCACAGGAAGGAAAACAGAAGCCCTGGAGTGCCCGGTGTCCCAGCTGGGAAGACGGCCGTCTCCAGGCTGCTTTCCAAGCAGGTTGGTGAATCCAGCACTAGTTTCCAGGGGATAAGGATGTTTTCCTGAAGCAGAAAGAGGAACTGGCCACAGGCCTGGGAGTGAGTGCAGGTGGGGTCCCTTCCACACCCCTCGGCTCTCCCCTGCTCAGGTTGTGGAAGAGAGCGAGTGTCTACTGGCAAACACAGGGCCTACCGGATCTTGTCCTATGATTCTGTTTTGTAATTGAACCGACCGACGCCACTCCTGCTCTTGCTAGCCTCCCCTCACCTGCAAACGCGTTGTTGCCTGTCGCAGGACCAACTCACATCCACAGAGCCGTGCACAGGGACCTCGGTTGTTCTCATAGTTCGAGAAATTCTTCAAAAGTTTGTAATTCTGAAGTATTTGTGCTGATGGAGCCAGTGGTCAGCCCTGCCAAGTTCCCCAAGCCCGCAGAGGACACACGGGGCCTTTGGAGTCTTGTGGTCTCGGACACGGGAGGGCGGCAGCCTTCCACTGAGCCCAGCGCGTCATCGTGTTTACGTCTCTGCAGAGGAAACACAGCAGGCTTAGCAGGACCCTGGACCCTGGTGTGCACCCTGCACTCGGGGTCACTTCTGCACTTTGTCAGGTGATTTGTGGAAGCCCAGCCTCACCCAGGGCTGTCCTGTGGCTGCAGGCTGCCTGCTGTCCCCCTCAGCCTGTGGGGCCCGGGAGTCGGAAGGTGCTGGCTGATGTATCTCTGTGATCGGGGCTCTGTGGGGAATCTCTGGGCGTCTCACTAGCCCCACACGGATTCGGCAAGCCCAGAGGCAGGGTCGCCTCTTGGGGCAGATGCCGCCTGTCCTGTGTCAGCCACCGTGACCCCCTGGGCCCCCTCAACCTGGGTGCTGGCTGTGGGCTGTCTGGCGACCTGCAGACTGAGCTGCGTGTGGTGACCAGATGTGGTCTCATTCTCCAGGCCATGACGTGGGAGGGATTAGGCAGGTGCCCTGATACACTGTACAGGGAAGAGGGTGGAGCTGGCAGCCTCAGTTGGTTTAGGGACGGGAGCCACATCTACCTCTGCGTCCTGACACAGTTGGGGGCTCCTGGGACCACCTACCAGGGAGCACACGGCCTCTGTGCACACCTGGATGAGAACCATATGCTGTTGCTCAGGCAGAGTGGACCATTCCCACTCGAGACAGCCCAGAGCGCACGGAGAAAGGCCATGCCCCAGAGGTCAGGTTCGTGAGCCCAGCATTGGGCCCTCCCAGGACCTAACAGCCATTTGGAGATCCTGGGTCTTCCCTGCCTCCCGTTCCTACCTGAGACAGTAGAGGAAGGGCCCGACCGGCTGCAGGGCTGAGAACACTTATTTGGGGCCTTCCACAGCCACCTCCAGGAAAGGGCAAGACAGCCCTGAACTGCCTTCCAGCACCGGGGAGCAGGGCTGGGGGCTGGGGAGATTCGGGACAGGACACACAGGGCCCTGGTGTCTGGATAGATGAGGCACTGTCGGCGTCCACACACACTCAGAGGGAGTTTCAGGAGGACACTGGGGAGGCTGGAGCCGCAGCCACGGTGGGCCGAGGCCCAGCTGGGAAGCACCGGGGTTGGGGAGGGTTTCCATAAAGAAACGGAGCCCTCCGGGCTCTGCTGTGACTCCTGCCAAGATAGGAACGAAATGACGCCCATGCCCCACACATCCCTTCACAAAGCTCAAGGCGAAGGACCACCCCCAGCTCACACAATCCAGCCAGCACCACCCTGATACCAAACCCAGAGGCGAGAGCGGCTGCACGGCAGCCTTCGTGAACACAGATGCTGGGCTCCTAACCATGTGGTTTCCATCCAGCAGGGAACAGAAGCTCCTCGCTTGGTTTAACGTTCAGGTGTCATTGATGGATTTGTCCTGTTTACAGGCGTGGAAAGAGAAACCCGTGACCACCTCAGTCCATGCAGAAAACACGTCTGGCAAAATCAAACACGGACTCAAAAAACAAACAAGCGCTAGCAAACGTGTACTAGAACGAGGGAGCTTCCTCAAGCTCCTCCAGGGCCTGATGAAAACCCCAGAGCCAGCGCCCTGCGTTGCATGAGATGGACGGGCTCCCGGGAGCCTCACACCGGACGTCCTGCCCGGAGTAATGAGGCCGGGAGAAAAAGACCCACAGCTGCCTCCATTCAGAAGACATGTTTGTCTACGCAGAGAATCACAGGGAATGCATGGAAAAGCTACTAAGATATAAGTACATTAGTTTAGCAAGTTTCCAGGACAGGCAGCCAATACCTAAAAATAAGATGAATTTCTACGTAGTAGCAACAAGTGACTGGACATTGAAATTTCTTAAAAAATATATCATTTATAAGAGCACCCAAAATATGAGATATTTAGGGTTATTTTTACATTTATTTCTGTCAGGTAGCCCCCGCAGCTGCCACTGGCCGGAGAATAACTTGATGTTATTTTATCAACTTGGAGACTCTCATTCTACACAAAGCAACGTTGAACTCCAAGCCCGCGTGAGGGCCGATCAGCAATGTCTCATTTCCGCCTCTAAGCACCGGCCAACTTCTCGGATGCCTTCCTTTCCACTAGGTATTTTTTTTCTTTCTTTCTTCAATTCACACCATCACTGAGACACCTCCGTGAACCGTGGCTGTCTGTGTTGGGACTGAAATGTGGTGGCCAGTGGGATTTTGGAGGTTTTCAAAAAGCCATGATGAGTTTTAAGTCACATTTGGATATCTACTTTTTGTAGATTTTATTTTTTCTCAAAGACCTTGTTATTTGTAGTTATTTATTATACACTTCTACATACCAATACATGATTGTTTAGATATATATCTGGTATGTATTTAGGAGTAAATGTTTTAGTTTAGAAGTATAAAATAAAAATAATAAAACAATTATCAACCTGGTCACAATTCTAAATTTGAGAGTGAAAGAAACATGAATGGTAAAAGATAGAATAAGATAAATTCATGCCTTTCTTTACTTCATTCACAGTGTCAGGCACAGTAAGTTATTTGAGAACGAGGATTAGTTCCTTCACATTTTGAGAACTAAAAATAAGGAACATTTCTCATCCAGAACAATGACTTAATTTAAGTGCTTTTACAAGTACCCCCGCATTTAATAATTAAGTAGGTGAGGCTGGCTGAAATTAAAATGTGTTTTTGGCCTTTTCATTAAGATGATGATGCCGCTGTGTATTTCCATGAGTGATGAAGAAAACACCTTATCACAGGTGAGGTGCTGATTTGGAAACTATTCATTAAAACTCGCATGCTGTTCCCATAATTGTCGCTTTCACAGTTTTTTCTTTAATCCACTCTGTCATTTCTAGATAATGAAAGGGGTTTTAAAACTAGTGAATAATCAGGCCCTGTGGAATCAGAGGTGAGCACAAAATGAAAATGTCTGCACTGGATTCACACCAGATTAATTTCAGATTCATCATGTTCCTCGATGCTGCGCTTGCCGTCATGATTTTTAGGAACAAAAGAAGTGAGGGGAAGAGTCTCGTGACTCCCAAACGCACTGGGTTTTTCCAAGCACGATGACACACAGCTGGGAACTGAGTAGCTATTAATTATCTAACTGGGGTGAAGGGCCTTCTTTTGGGAAGAAAATGCCTCGTACTGGCTGTGGAACATTGATTCACTCCCTCGAAATTTTTGTAAATTCAGTTTCAAGTTTCTTTCAGTGTAATGTAACAGTAAGGCAATTTATTTTCATATTATGGATCTATAAGGGGATTGTGGCTGCTGGAAACTGTCATCGATTATCAGGCTTAATTGATGTTCATGGGGGCACAGTCTTAAATATTTCCGAGGTGTGGCTACTTTTAAAACTACATCAGCCACTGGAGCAACCCCTTCCAACAGGTTCCAACAGACCAATAATAACCCCCTGGCAGTGATGGCTCTAAAGGCTCCCGATGCAGCCAGGAGGGCTTTTCGGCTGGAGCCTCAGGCAGGCCTGAAAGAAAGAATTTCAGACCCCCCAGGGGTCACCGCTTCCTGCTGTCACTGCCCAGCCACACACCTGCAGCCAGAAGGGCCCCTTCGGAGGGTCACAGGCAGGCCCTGCCCCCGCACCGCTTCTAATACCATCACACAGGGACTGTAATCCTGAAAAACAGCCTCTGTAATACCCCCTCTCCTTTGTCCTTTTCCTTAAAAGCTCAGATCTCTCTTTTGTTCTCCAGGACATTTCTCAAGGTACCCTAAAAGTGTTTCCTGCCGTCCCTCTAATTTGGCTTGAATAACCTCTTCATTGTTTAAGCTGCCTCAGTTATTTCAGGTCCACCTAAGCTTCCCACCCTCAGTGCTTTCCACAGTGCCAATGACTGGCTTTCTAGAACACAACCTCACCTCACCTCCCCTCCTCAGACCCCGTGCAGCCCACTCCTGCCTCTCGGGTGCACCAGGCTGGGGGGGTCACAGGGTGCCTGCTGGGTGAGGCTCCAGGCTGGGGGACAGGATGCGGGTTGGGTGGGGCTCCAGGCTGGGGGACAATGTTCCTATTGGGGGAGCAGGTTGGGGAACTGTGTGTCTGCTGGGTGGAGGTGCCAGGCTTAGGGTCACAGGGTGCCTGCTGGGTGGGGCTCCAGGCTGGAGGACAGGGTGCCTGCTAGGTGGGTGCACCAGGCTGGGGGACAGGTTGCCTGCTGGGTGGGGCTCCAGGCTGGAGGACAGGTTGCCTGCTAGGTGGGTGCACCAGGCTGGGGGACAGGGTGCCTGCTGGGGGGGGTCAGGTTGGGGGACAGTGCCTGCTGGGTGGGAGAGCCAGGCTGGGGACAATTGTCTGCTGGGCGGGGTTCCATTCTGGGGTCACAGAGTGCCTGCTGGGGGGGGGCAGGATGGGGACCAGTGTGTCTGCTGGGTGGGGGCACCAGACTGGGGAACAGGGTGCCTGCTAGGTGGGGGCGCCAGATGGGGATGCCAGGCTGGGGGACAGGGTGCCTGCTGGGGGGGGCACTGGCACCAGGTGGTGGGCATGGGAGCCCCTGTGCACACCAGGGCTCCACCAGCTGTTGGCCCTCTTCACATGTGTTTCTTCCTTCAAAAGACAATTATTAACTAAAGTGCTGGAGATAAGAGGTGAGCCAGACACCCCAACACCCATCCTTTCAGCCAAGTGTGGTGTGGACAAACCCCAACGAAACTCTCAGAGTGACAAAGAGCACAGGCAGCAGGAGCATCCAAGGCTGCACACAGGCTCCTGGCACTGAAGCCCTTGGAAGCCACACATGTGTCTAATTAAGAGGATGACATTGTTGTGTTTAACCCAATGATGTGGGAGCACGGAGGCTGCCTGTTCGCTGCACTGACTGTGTGAGCACGTGTGTGCTGCAGCCGGGGATGACATTGTTGTGTTTAATCCGATGATGTGGGAGCACGGAGGCTGCCTGTTCGCTGCACTGACTGTGTGAGCACATGAGTGCTGCAGCCGGGGATGACATTGTTGTGTTTAATCCGATGATGTGGGAGCACGGAGGCTGCCTGTTCGCTGCACTGACTGTGTGAGCACGTGTGTGCTGCAGCCGGGGATTTTCACGTGGACGCTCCCTCAGCAATTCCCTCCAAGGTACTCAGATGCATTCACTGTTTAAGAGAATGATTTTTTCTACATTTTTTCGTAAGTGGAGGAAATTCCACACAGGGCCTGAGCTGTTGGTTAGCACAGTTGTAATCACCATGCGTGGTTGATCTGGGACGGGCCACGTCTTCTCAGATGTGGATACCGTTCACTCATTTAGGGCTCTTACCACCATCTCTGAAGTAACATGGTGCCCTTTTGGGCTGATGAAACTCAAACAGAAGACGCACTCTGCCCAGGATCACAGGTCAGGAATTTAACCTCTTCTGGAATCAAAAACCTGTGGTTCTTTCAGTTATATTTTAGATCAAAGTAAGCAGCGTTGTAGGGCCTGAAATGCAGGGACTGACCACGGCCTCACAGATCCCACACCATCAGCCCCTTTTCTCTTAAGGACGGTGACACACAAAGCATGAGGTTTAGGAATGTCACTCCTAAAGTGCCCAATCTGTTACAGCTTTTAGAGATATTTGCACCACACGAGTTAATGAAGTCAAATGGCATAAATTAGCTGCCAGGAGCCTCGGCCAGCCCGCACCGCAGGGGAACCTGGGGCAGCACCAGGTCCCACAGTCCCAGCTGGTGTTCTGGGTGGTCACCCTGCATTGTCCAGACCTAGTTCCTGGGCCCCCGCTCTGAATTTCTTCGCTGTGTCCCATTTGCACCTTTCTTCCCTCCTCCTTTGCTTCTTAGTTCAGTGCCTGGTCCAGGGCATTGCTGTCCTTTGGGAAATGGAGTGGTTTATGCTCTAGGGTTCCGTGAACTGCTCCTTACCTGTTGTTGGTGGCCGTGTCTCAGGGCCTTGGATAAAATGCAGAGTCCTTGAATTCGTGTGCTATTTCTGGCTGGTTTCTCTTCAAATGATTCTTTCCCTGCCATTCTCCATATATTCTGTGTATACATCCTAACACGTGAAATTCCAGAATTTACCCTCCATCTCAGACACTCATTAACTTTCATGCATCATCTTGTTTTTCAGTCAGACTCCCAGAAACATAAATTAGTGTTGACCTACCATTAAATTAAATATTTAAATAGCAGACCCACAATTTTCATGGGTAATTTCTTATGAGACTATTAAATGGTTAAATTCAGTTCAAAGATGAATATTGGGTAACTAGGAATATGCCAGGTGCATAAGGAAGACAATATTGTGAAGATGATTAAATGCTGAAGGCCTGGCAGTTGCTGAGCAGCAGGCCCCTCTCTGAGCTGGGTCATGGTCAGGGTCTCTAGAAAAGCCACCCTGACCCTCTGGCCTCAGAGGTGACCTCCCCAGCCTACCCCAAGCAAAGCAGCTCTGGTGGGCTCACTTGCATGGCTGCCCTCACCCTCGCTGGTGAGTCCCACAGCAGGTCCCCTGTCTGCCCCGGAACCCGTGTACCTATGGAGCTGGGCTGGGCGTTATGCTCAGAGTAGCCTGTGTAGGGCCGCTTTGACTTCTTGGGAGGTCATCCGTCAACTTTCCCATCCACTGTTGATGGAGGGTCTGTGTCGCCTCAGGTGCTGAGCTGGGCTCTGTCCTCGGTATGTTAGAGAGCAACACGGAGAAGCTGCCCTGTGTGGATTTGACAAGAGACTACCCTGAATAGATAGGCACAGCAGGAGATGCATGAGAAATAGACTTTGGAGTCCTTTCTTGGAAAGAGTATTTAATCGCCACCTCTTTTTCCCATGGGTGAGAAAAGGTCCTGCCCTGGGATCCTGGGAAGGACAGAACACAGGACCCTGGGCTCTGGGCAGATGGACAGACAGCAGGTTATTAATCACAGCCCTGAGTGGGGACACTGCAGGCCATGTGAGTGTGCAGCGGGACCTCGGGAGGCAGGCTCCTGAGGGAGGGGAGGCGGTGCCTGGCTCCTGAAGAACGATGGAATTGACTGACTTGAACAGTTTTGCCGGCTGGCCAGGAGCTGAGTGAGGCTCCCTGCTCAGGAGGGGCTGGTGCCTGGTCCCTGGGAGGAGGGGGCGTTTGTCTAAGGGGTCTCACCCAAGGGAGCAGAGTGTGGAGGCGATGGTGGCAAAGTCATCTGGGGCCTCTTGATTTCCCCTGATGCCAAAGCACACGCAATATTGAACCTTAATCTTAGATCTTAGAAAACCGTGTGCCTGAAGCCTTGGGGGCTAGCTGACTTCTCCAGGGAATGGGTGGAGTTGGCCTGGGTGCAGCACAGATGTACACTGTGCAGGTCCCTTACACGCCTGTTTTCTACACACTCCACCATCTGTGAAACAGCCAGACAGACCCCTTCCCTGCCATCCTCCTCAGCCTGCTCAACATGAAGACGAGAATGAAGATCTTTAGGATGGTCCACTCCACTTAATGGTGAATGTATTTTCTCTTCCTTATGATTTCCTGAATGTCATTTTCTTTTCTCCAACTTACTTCCTTGGGAGAATACAGTAGATAATGCATAGAACATATAAAATATGTGTTCATTAACTTTTTATGTTGTCAGGAAGACTTTGGTCAACAGTAGGCTATTTACAGGTAAATTTTGGGGAAATAAGACGTTGTATGTGGATTTTCAACTGTGTGAAGGCTCAGCTCCCCTAATCCTCAAGTCATTCAAGGGTCAACTGTACAGTTACCATTCCAAGAGTTTTTGGAAGTCCCACAAATTTAGCCTACCTGGTGTCTGTGTAACCCCTCTGTTCCAGACTGGAGCTCTAGAAATTGTAGGGGAGAAAGTGTGCTCTTTGTTATTTTATAAGAGGTTCTCAGAGAAGGTCTCATGCATAAGATGTTACTGGGGTTGAGACCTCAAAGAATGCTGGTGTGGATTTGGGGAGAGAGGGTGCCAAGAAGAAGAAATGACAAGGGAGAGGGCCTGAGAAGGAAATGTGCCTGAGGAACAAAATGGGGGTGCTGCCATGGCACAGACTAGGAAGGGAAGCTTGGAGGCCATGAAGACCATGCTGGGGCCTTGGCTGTTACTCTGAGTCACACAGGAAGCCATGGGCCGGGATGTAAAAAAAAAGGCATCTTCATAAACCCTCACTTCTATTTCTTTACTCATCCTTAAAATATTTTATCTTTGCCTTTGAAAAGCCCTCTTTTGCTTGAAAGCCAAGCTAAAACCTCCCTTACAATCAAATTTTATATATTTATATATTTACTTACTGACTTAATTTATTTTTTGAGACAGGGTCTTCCTCTATTTTCCAGGCTGGCTGGCTAGCTAACTCACTGCAGCCTTGAACTTCTGGGCTCAAAGAATCCTCTCCCTCAGCCTCCCGAGTAGCTGGGACCAAAAGCATGTGCCACCATGCCTGGGTAATTTTATTTGTTTATATTTTTTGTGGAGATGCAGTCTCACTTTGTTGCCCAGGCTGGTCTTAACCTCCTGGGCTCAAGCTGTCCTACTGGGACTCTCAAAGTGCTGGATTACAGGCGTGAGCCACTTCACCTGGCCTATAATCGAATTTTAGTATTTATATGACAAAAATAAAACTTTTCATAACATCTGTAATACTTTGTGTTCTCTACTGTTTCATAGTCAATGTAATTTACCTTGGTGTGATCATTAAATACATGAAATTCTTCCCTAGAAGACCAAGAAAAGTCAGCCTGCCTGGTGATAATGAAACAAGGGTGATGCAAAAGTTACGATAAATGAGATCATGAAAATCATAAATTGTTACAACTATTCAACTGTAAAGTTCTCCTATCAATCTCTAATACATAAAAGTCCTTTCTTTTAGTAATTAGTGCTTTATTAGTGTGTTCTCATGCTGCTGATAAAGACACACCCAAGATAGGGTACTTTAGAAAGGAAAGAGGTTTAATCGACTCACAGTTCAGCATGGCTTAGGAGGGTCAGGAAACTTAACATCATGGCGGAAGGGGAAGCAACATGTCCTTCTTCACATGGCAGCAGGAGAGAGAAGTGCCGAGCAAAGGGGGAAAATCCCCATCTAAAACTATCACATCTTGTGAGAACTCACTATCATGAGAACAGCATGGGAGTAACTGCCCCCATGATTAAACTACCTCCCACTAGGTCCATCCCAAGACATATGGGGACTATGGGAACTACAAAAGATGAGATTTGGGTGGGGACACAGCCAACCATATCAATCACTGATACTACTAATCTTACCAGCACTAACTGGTAGTCACCATGCCCATGTCTAGTGGAAGGTTCTTTCACACAATGGTTCTGGCTCCTGTACTTCTGTACTTCCCACCCCGTTCTGCCCTTCCCCATCCCCTGAGATGTGACGGGTTCTGTGGGAGTCTGAACAGGATGGCGTCTGAGAGTCTTTGGGTGTGGATTCACAATTTCATTTAAATACAAACCCCTGCTGTGTGGCAAATTATAACCAGGCTCATTATCGCAGCACTGCAGTCTCCAGAAAGCAATTATGAAGAGGCCAATAGGGTTTGTAGCGTTAGATGATGTCAAATATCCCTGGTGGAAATGCAAATTTTTGAATTTACTAACTGTCCATGAGACCCTGAGGTACTATTTTTTTTTTAAATGAAAGGAAGCACAGTGTGGTCACTTGGCTCTACTCATCTAAGGGACTTGGTCTTATGAGAGTAAATGTTAATTCATGCCCAATTTTAACTTAAATATTCAATCACAATATAACATGAAATTTGCACCATAGATTCATAACTCAGTAATATCCATTAGAGTTTGACTCTATTAAGAAGAAAAAATGTGTTTAAGCCTAAGATTTACAGAGCTAAATAATGAATTTCTCTGCTACCCCAAGTGCATCATAAAAGGCAGATCTGTGGAAGCCAGCACGAGTGTCCAGGTATGAATCAGCCTTGGGGGCCTCTGTGGTTTCTGGCTATTAAGCCACAAAATATGTTTTCAGTATTTGAAATCTGTTTTCCAAATTCAGCAAAGGTAACCAGCGAGTGAAGTTCCAGGACACGTGACTCTGAAGTAAAAAGAGGCTTTGATTTCATTAGTATAAATTATATGAGGCTGGGAAACCATTTATCATTCTGTCACATGTCAAATTTAAGTTTAATTTATTGGGAAAAGTGGTAATGGATTGGAATACAACTCCATGTATCAAATCATCATTAAATTGAAACCCTAGGTTGGCTGTGGATCAAAGAATTCAGCAGAAATCAAGGAAATCTTTTTGTGAGAACCAGGTAGCTGTGGTCTTTCATTATTTAAATATTTACAGTGTATTATTTGTGAATTGCCTGCTGGGGCTGCTTTGCGTCACCCACAGGATTTGGTTGGAAGAGCCATTAAACCTGCAAAGGCAAACTGCGGGGGTGGGAGGTGAGGCAACCAGAAGGCCCCTGCGGTGGCGGCTCCCACAGGGGCTAGCAGATGGGTATCACGTGGTGCAGGCGTGGGTACCTGCAGGCCTCAGGGGCTCAGGCTCTGAATAGACTAGAAGTTGCTTCTAGTTAAACCACGAATGTTCTTGTATTTCTCAGTAGATGCTGAGCTAATGTTGCGGGAACAGTGCCAGAAATATTTAGGAAACTATAAGAAAAATGCTCTGTAACCCTGGATGTCTGAATAGGTTCACTGTTCGTATTTTCATTTCCTCTCCTTAATATAAGTACATGAAATAGAAAACTTTTGGATTGTAACAATCTCCTTTACTCCCCATCCTTGCTCTTCTAACCATCATTACTAGGACTAGGACTCATTAATTCTTATTTTAGGATCTGACTTGCCTTTTTAAACCAAAGGCCATCTTTTTCCAGGTCAAAACAAAATGAAAGCCTCTCCGACCTGCCTCTGTCCTGCCGCCTTAGGTCTGCATCTTCCTTCGCAGATCCTGGGACCTTGCTATTGTTTTTTGTTGTATTTTTTCTCTGTAACTCGGACCTTGCTTGGTTTTCCTACCCCACACCCAGCCTCCTGCCCACTGGATCCTCTGTGGCTGTGGCAAGGCTATGCGTCCTCATGGTGGGCTCTCGTGGGCCCTGGGTGGGTGTCCCACACCCCAGGACTTGGTGTCCCTTGTGGGCAAGGAGGATCCTTGGTCCCCAGAAGGTTCTGAACCTTCCTGAGCCTCAGTGCCCTGCTCTGCAAAGACCCTGCCCACAGTGACCACCCACGTTCCTGTCTGGCTTGTATCTTTGGTGGTGCATTTTACAGATAACACATCTCTCTGATAAATGGTGGCACGTTCTCCCCTTGAACTGGTTGAAACCCTGGCTAAGGAAATACGTACCTTACTTTTGGATTCTCCTGCTGGCTCACCTTCGGCCCTTAGTTCCTCGTAAGGAACTTCAGTTTTCCTCTCCTGCCCCTCTCAGCTGGCGTGGGCCTGGTGCTACTGTCTGAGTCCCGGCAACCTGCCCCTGGTGAGGTCTGATTGTCACCCACCTACTCACTGGCCATCCCTGGGGCCCACTCCAGCCACAGGTGCCGGGCCTCAGACCAACCCCGGTGAGAGCTTAGTCCAGCTTCCTCGCCTCCCCCGAGGCCTACACCGGAGTCCTGTGGCCTGTGCTGACCTCTCCTCCGTGGCCTGCTCCAGGGACACAGACAGCAATGCATCCCCTTGAGAGGAAGCAGCTGAACCCAGACCTCAGCCTGGAGCACTTTTCATTTCCACACTCTGGTTTCATGATGCTTAATCTCAGGTCATGAAATCACATGCAGTGTTTTCATTCTGTGTAGGAAGCACATCATTTGTATTCCAAAGCAGATGATTGAGTCCAGTGAGCAGCAGTGAGAATCAGCCGCCCGCTGCCGCCTCCCGCTTCAGACCTGCTCGCGGTGGACTCCATCCACTCAACAGACATTTTCCTCTTGTTGGAAGAGGTGACAGCTTGTCTTCATCAACAAAACTGTTGGCCTGTGGAGAGATTTTAGAGCCCAATACCAGCATTTCTGGTGTTGGAAGCTTGGGGGACCAGCGATGAGTGCATGGGGGCTGCAGGCCTCTGACCTGGTCTGACTCTCCCAGCGCCCTGCCGAGGGTGACTGTGGCATCCTGTTGCATAGGTGAGGGCAGCGGGGTGCAGAGCAGTGAAACAGCTGCGGCAGCTCACGTCGTAGAGACACAGAGAGGCCCAGGGCTCCTCCCAGGCTTTCCTCTCAGCTGCTGAGCCACTCACTGCCTTCCTCTGCCTCAGCCTCCTTGGTAGGTAGAGGGCAGAGAGGAGTAAGGGTCTTACTGAGAGAGAACCAGGTAGGAAACCCTGCAGAAGGCGATGAGGTGGCCTCATTGAACACCAAACATAAACCAAGCATGTGCTCCAGATACACTAATGCAGCACCCACATGCACACACACATTCACATGTGCGCACACACATGTATACTCACGTGTACACAAATATACTATGCACAGTATTCACGTGTACAGATACACATACATGCACATGTTTGCCACACATGGGGCACACACGTGCCAGCCATGTATGTTGTATTGAATGCACATGCTATACACATTCATGTAAGCATCCACACATGAGTATTACATTGTATATATTACACATGTAAGTGTAATCTCTTTGTTAGTCACATTTCTTTTGAGCTTAATTTTATTAGCTTAACATCTTAAATTTTATTATTGTAAATAAAATACTGGTAGGTACGATGTCTTTGTTAATAAAACATCCAACACTTAATGTTCAACTATGCACTGCCATATCACAAATCTAGCCAAAACTTAGGGGTTTCACAAAAGCCAGTCATTTTATTTTGTCTGCAGATCTAAAACCCAGGTGAGCTTCTGTCCAGGCAGCTCATTGCAAGCCAGGCTTGGTCACTGGAGCTGGAGGGTGCAGGGGCCCCCGGATAGAGGCCCTCAGGAGATGCAGATTGGGCTGCCATCCTGGGAGCTCAGCTGAGCTTGAAGGGGCCCAGTCTTCTCCATGGGGCTCCTTGTGTTCCAAAAGCAAGTGCTCCTAGGAAGTGGGAGAGGAAGCTATATTTTTAGGAGCTGAGCCTGGAAACTCAAGCCTGGCATGTTCTGAGTCAATAACGCAACACTCAGCAGTGGACAATTTCGCAGGATCTGCCGAGCTCAAGGGCAAGGGACATAGACAGCATCTCTCGAGGGAAAAGCGTCTGATGACCACTGCAGTGAACCACATTTAGAGACGTAGTGGGTAGAAAAACACCCTGTACTATTTTCCCACAATTATCATTTCATGATATGATCCTTATGACCCAGTTATCCTGATACGTGGGTCTATCATCCTATGACTCAGTTATCCTGACCCCAATGGTGGTCTTACCATCCTTATGACCCAGTTATCCTGGACTCACTTTGGGTCTATCATCCTATGAACTCAGTTATCCTTCGACCAACTGTGGGTCTACCATCCTATGACCCAGTTATCCTGACTCACTGGGTCTATCATCCATGTCCCAGTTTTATCCATGGACTCACTGTGGGCTAATATCCTACGACTCACTTATCCTGACTCACTGTGGTCGATCATCCTATGACACAGTTATCCTGACTCACTGTGGGTCGTATCATTCCGTATGTCCCAGTATATACTACCAACTGTGGTCTATACTCCTGCTGACTCAGTTATCCCGACTCATTGTGGGTCCTATCATCCTAAATTCAGTTATCCTAAATCACTGTGGGTCTATCTCCTATGACTCAGTTATCCTGACTCACTAATGGGTCTATCATCCTAGACCCACTTATCCTGACTCACTGTAGGTCGATCTCCTATGACACAGTTATACGCCCAATGTGGGTCTATCATCCTGTGACTCAGTTATCCCGTACTCATTGGTGGGTCTATCATCCTATGACCCTTTCCTGAACCACTGTGGGTCTATCATCCTATGACTCAGTTATCCCGACTCATTGTGGGTCTATCATCCTGTGACCCAGTTATCCTAAATCACTGTGGGTCTATCATCCTACAACCCAGTTATCCTACATCACTGTGAGTCTATCATCCTGTGACTCAGTTATCCTGACTCACTGTGGGTCTATCATCCTACTACCCAGTTATCCTAAATCACTATGGGTCTATCATTCAACCCAGAGACGACATGAACATCAGAGGATTTATGCATTTTCTTTTGTAACTTGATCAATAGAAATTGATGCTCTTTGCTTTCTTACATATTTCTTTTATTAAGATATTGTAAGGAACCAAAAAAAGTAATTTTCAAATAAACTGGATTTTCCGTCAATGCTTCAATGTTGATACAAGGTCAAACTTCTGGTAGGCATTTTGAGGGGACCTAAATTCTCATTATGCTACTCTTTAGCTGTGAAATCTTGGGCAAGATATTGACTCCTTTTTTCCCACAATTTATTCAACTGCAATAATACTTTCTCAGGCTGTAAATAACATTTTTATGTTACAGCATGCTTAAGACCTCTGAGCAAAGAAATGGAAACATGAGTTGGAGGACAAACCTTAGAATTTAGAAGGTGATTAGATACCAGGAATCTGCCAAGAGAGATTTATTTTCTGGAGATATGTTCATGCTACAAGGGAAGACACAGTCCTAGGTTCTGAACTTGGAGATACTTGTCCTCTGTTCCCCTCTGGACACAATTGTTTACATTCCAAAGAGTAGGAACTCAGGAACCCTCACCTTCTCTTCCTAGGGAGAATTTGTCGACTTTAGGAAGTTGAACTTGCTTTCTCTTTCTCAATGGGAAAGAGGTAGTGTGTGTATTAACTCCTGGATTTATATTTTGTGAGTTCCTCTCCCACATACAGATGCTGGTATGTGTAGTCACACAAGATGCTCATTGTGTCATCCCAGAAAGAAGAATCGGGGCAGAGGGAGCGATATGAAGATTGTTGTGAATGATTGTAACTGGTCTCCTCTCCAGAAACCTCATGTTTGTATTCAGGATAATGGCAACAGGTATGGATATCAAAAGTGCATCCCTGACCTTGCAGGATTTATGTCCGGATTAAATGAAGTAATGTATGAAAATCGCACTGGATGGCTCATGGCAGGGAGTCATGCCTAGTGAATTTTAGCTAGTATTATAATCTTCTGATATGAAAATCAGGAGATTTTTCTCAATCAGGAAAAGGTGCATCTTTGCTCATTGCCGTATGTCCTGGACTGTAAAATTTATTCACTGTGGCAGGGTCTGCAAAGTGTTCACTGAAGCCCACCCCTCACAGAATGTCAATGGGACCACACTGCACCCCCCATCCTTCCTCACAGGCACATGTGGCCACATCACTGGGTTCTGGCTAATGGAGGAAGACAGTGTTGCTGCATTCCACTTCCGGGCATGGCTATTTTCCCATCCCTTATCCTGGGGAAGAAGATTAACCAGAGGCTTTCCAAGTCCAAGGATGGGGCAGATCCCAGATGGGCCCTTGGATAATAGCATGGAAGGACCCTCCCACCCCAAAGAGTCTTCACCAGATTCTTTGGACTTTGCTTGGAAAAGAAATAGGCTCTGATTGTTTTAATCCACTGAGATTTGGTAAGTACAAAAGCAAAACTTATTTTCCATAACACACATCTTTCTTCCAAAGTTCTGAAACCACTTCAGTCACAACTCTGATCTTTACTAGCTGATGTCAGCTGCCCCTATCTCTTGCCATGTGCAAAAATCAAATCAAGGTTGATTAAAGGCTTCTAAGACCTCAAACTATGAACTAGGACATTAGTCTGTATATTTGTCCTTTCTCAGGCTGCTGTGAAGAAATACCCAAGACTGGGTAATTTATAAAGGAAAGAGGTTTAACTGACCCACACTTCAGCATGGCTGGAGAGGCCTCAATAAACTTACAATCATGGTGGAAGGGGAAGCAAACATGTCCTTCTTCGCATGGTGGCAGGAAGGAGAAGAATGAGCACCAAGCAAAGGGTGAAGCACCTTATAAAACCACCAGATCTCATGAAAACTCACTCACTGTCATGAGAACAGCATGGGATCAACGGCCCCCATGATTCAATTATTTCCACCTGGTCTTGTAGTTGACACATGAACAAATGAGCTCACATCAAGTGACAAAGCTTCTGCACAGCAAAGAAAAGAAAAATATGAAGAGGACAACCACAGAATGAGAGAAAATCTTTGTGAGCTACTCATCTGACAAGGCATTAATCACAAGAATATATAAAGAGCTCAACTCTACAAGGAAAATATCTAAAAAATACAATTAAAATGGACAAAAGATCTGAATAGACATTTCTCTAAAGCAGACATACAAATGGCCAACAGACATGTGAAAAGGTGCTCGACATCACTGACCACCAGAGAAATGCAGACCAAAACTACAACAAGATATCATCTCATCTCAGTGAAAATGGCTTTTATCCAAATGTCAGGCAATAACAAATGCTGGTGAGGATGTGGAGAAACGGGAACCCTTATGTATTGTTGGTGGGAATGTAAGTTAGTACAACCACTATGGAGAACAGTGTGGAGGTTCCTCAAAAAACTAAAAATAGAGCTACTGTATGATCTGGCAAGCCTACTGCTGGGTATATGCCCCAAAGAATGGAAACCAGCGTCTGGAAGAGATGCCTGCACTCCTGTGTTTGCTGTTCACAGCAGTCGAGGTTTGGAAGCAACCTGAGTGTCCGCCAGGAGATGAATGAATAAGAAGATGCGGTGCACGCACAGTGGAGCCCCATTCAGCCGCAAAAACGAGAGTCCATCATCTGCAACAACATGGAAGGGACTGGAGCTCATTATGTTAAGTGACATAAGTCAGGCGCAGAAAGACAAACTTTACATGTTCTCACTTATTTGTGGGAGCTAAAAAATCAAACAATTGAACTCATGGAGATAGAAAGTAGAAGGACTGTAACCAGAGGCCGGGAAGGGTGGTGGGGTTTGAGGGCAGCCAGGATGGTTAATAGGTACGAAAACAGTTAGAAAAAATAAATAAGACCTAGTAATTGATAGCACAACAGGGTGACGAAAGTCAATGATAACTTAATTGTACATTTAAAAATAACTGAAAGAGTATAAATGGACTGTTTGTAACACAAAAGATAAATGCTTGAGAGGATGGATACTCCAGTCACCATGATGTGGGGATTCCACATTGCACACCTGTACCAAAGCATTGCATATAACCTACAAATGCATACACTTACTATGTACCCACAAAAATACAAAATAAATCTTTAAAAGTAAGAAATAAAGTCAGCTGCAACAACAAGAACAATAAAAACAACCCAGTATAAGCTAAACTTACAATGCCTGGTGGTGGTTTTGGGGAGACAGGAATTGTGAGGTGGCAACAGCAAAGGGGCTGTGTTCTCAGTGGAGAATCGCCACATATCCACACCAGCCTACTGTTTCCTCGTCAACCAAATAGGAATTACAACATAATTTTAAAATAAATTAGTAACATAACCATGCCTAGCACACTGTAGGTGTGCAAGAAGTGATTGGCCTTTATTCATTCATCCTAGGATTTGTTTTTTGTCATGGTTTTTGTGGTCATCATCATCTTTAAGTTACTTTGAGATTGCAATATTTGCCAAGTACTCTACTAAGGGCTTGTGGGATTTGGTTGTTACTATTCTATTCTTTATTTTTAAATGTGCAAATATAAATTATATATCTATTGTATACAACAGGCTGTCTTGAAACATGTATGCATTGCAAAATGTCTAAGTTGAGCTAATTAACATATTCATTACCTCACATATTTATGTGTCATGAGAATACTTAAAATCAACTATTTCTGAGATTCACAATAGAATACCTTGCCATTACTGTAGTCGCCATGTTGTTTGACGGACCCTCCTGAACTTATTCTTCCATCTAGACAAAATGTTTTCTCTTTTGCCCAACGTCGCCCCCACCCCACCCTCTCCCCACGAGGCACCGCACCCTCCCTCCTGCTCTCTACTTATAAGCTCAACCGGCAACCAAAGAGCCCCATTTGCTGGTAACCCCACACTGTGTAATTAGAAATATTTCAACATGTCAGTACCTCCACTGAGACTTTGCTTCTAGTGAAACTGCAGGCTTTGATCAGAAGGCTCCACATCTCTGTCAGGCACAAAGTAAGCCCTGTGAGGAGAAAGGAGGATTCATCTGACACCAAACAGGTGCACTGGGTCTTACAGGTTAAATCATATCTCCCAAGAAGATGTCGAAGTCCTGCCCCTCAGGACCTGTATATGTGATCTGATTGGGACATAAGACCTTTGCAGACAATCAAGGTAAGATGAGGCCATTAGGGCGGGTCCTGGTCCAACATGACTTTGTCTCTGTTAAAAGGGAAAATGTGGACCCTGAGACAGAGACCACGAGAAACCGTCTGACAATCAGGATTACACTACCATGGACTAGAAAATGCCAAAGCCTGCAGGAAAACCCGGAGAAGCTGGAGGAGCAGCATCGATCGGACTTGGCCCCACAGTCCCCAGAAGGAACAAGCCCTGCCAACATTGTGCTTTCAGTCTTCCAGCCTCCAGAACGGGCAGGCGGCAGAGGCCTGTTGTTTGAGCAGCCGGGCCTGTGCTGTTTTGTTCCCGTAGCCTCAGCAAACTCAACAGCAGTCCCACAGCATCCATGGGCATCAGTTCCAGGATCTACCCCACATACCAAAACCCTCGGATGCTCCAAGCCTCTGGTGTAAAATGGTGGGTATTTGCATATAACCCAGGCACATCCTCCTGCATACTTTAAATCATCTCTCAATTAGATATGGTACCTGTAAAGATGAGGTAAATCATTGCTATACTGCATTGTTCAGGAAATACTGATAAGGAGATAGTCTGTGCATGTTCAGAACAGGTACAGTTTCATTTTTGAGGTTGTGGGATCCACAGATGCAGAACCCACAGATATGGAGGGCCAGCCATGCACCAACCAGACAGTTAATTGAATATCATGAACATAACAGGAAACGATAGAATTTTAGGATGAAACTGTTCTAGAGAATTATTGATCCAGACTGTCTGCTTATCAGAAGGAGGGGAGACTCAGGAGGCCTGGGGTGTTCTAATGTCGATCTATTCTAGGTCATCTCCCCGTGGCAGCTGATTTATGAACTGCTGTCTGTCAGCCTGTCTTTCCGCCAGTGTGAGTCTTTTCTGTAAGTCATCGTCCCCTCCGGTGGATACTCAGCCTTCCCTGGAATGTTGCCACTCTCAGGAAACTACGTACAGCACAAGCCCACCCATCTAATTTTCAATTGTTTGTTTAAAAGTTCTTTAACAATTGTGATTTTATCTCTTTAAAAGAAGCTAAAGACAGATGCTTCCATTTCTTCCAGCACTCCTGACATGACCTGCTAACCTTCGTGAGGGTCTCCTTTCTCTCAGTCCCTAGCCAGGGTCTCCGGGCACAAGTAGGATGCCCACTCGTGTCTGGCCAGGGAAGTGTAGGTCAAAAGGCTGCAAGCCATATTCCCTGTTTGTGTGGCCACTATATTAGCATTCAGTGTGGTTTCTGTGCTTAACCCAAGCACCTGTGCCTTGGAGAAGTGCTCATCTCACTAATGCCTTCATCTCCAACCCAGAGATAACTTAATGCTAGTCAGCCCGCTAGCCATCCATCTAGGGCAGTATGCTTCCCTATCGCACAACCACACGAGACATCCGTCTAGGGTAGTACACGTCTCTAGACAGTACACATGCCGAGCCATCCATGTAGGGCAGTATGGTATCCTATCCTAATGTTACACAGGCTAGCCATCATCTAGGGCAGTACATGTCCTAAGGGTACACAGGCGAGACATCCATGTAGGGCAATACACATCCTAACAGGAAACACGCAAGCCGTCCACGCAGGGCAGTCCATGCCCTAATGTTTGCCCAGCGTGCTGTCAGAGCGGCTATGGAGGTCAGGAACTTGGTGGGTCAGAGAAAGGACTCCATCCCAGTTGTGTGTTTTGGTTGTAATTGGAGTAACACTGTCACTTCAATAGTTGGGAGGGTACTGAAGTTTGCCAAAGATTTACTTGTTTTCAACACCTAAGAGCAGTTTCAGCATCTTCTTCACGTGGAAGCTTCCTGCGAAGGGCGGGCAGGCTAACGCTGCCAGTGGGACTAGTGCCAATACGGCTCACAGCTCCGGATGTGACCAGGAGTGAGAAGCATCAGAGCGTTTTCTGCCCTCAGGTGACCATGGTGACAATAACTGGTCTTTCCCCGGGAGTCTGAGTAGGCCCCAGAGTCACCAGCAGACTTTGGGAATGTCTAATTAGCTGCTACCTTGAAGTTCATCCACTTCCGTCCAGGTCACAAGGCCACACTGGGAGGCTTTGCCAAACTCTAGCCGAAGTCTTGACACGCTGCCTGAACGGTGTTCTCCAGGTCTATTGGTTCAACACTGTGTCAGGGCCTGGGAGCTGGACCCTCCCCCAGCACAAAGGTGGGAGGAAAACCAACCCGTAATGCAGTTGCCCAGAGTTGTCACAGCCCACGGGGAGGCTCTTTCTTGGAGGTCCAGACCGTACATTTTGTAGGAATTTAGCAGAAGTAAAGGAAATGGATGAGGGTTAAATTAGTCAGAGGAGACTGTCGAATAGAGAAGAAATTAGATTTAGTCCCGGAAGAAAAACTAACTTGGGAAAGTGGGGGAGAAATGGCATTTCACAAGCGAGGGGGGCAGCACCAGCCAATGGGCACGTGTAGGTCACCGAACTGACGGGAAAGCCTTTGAGACCATCCCACAGGGGGTTCGTGTCAGAAATGGCGGACGGCCAGGAAACAGGCAGCGCACGAATGTCCTGACCACCACGCAAAGCGCTGTCCACTGGATATTGTAGGGAAGACCAAGCCGTGAAAAGGTTGTGAAGAGAAGAGACACTGGCAGGTGTGCTATCTGAGTTAGTGGCCTTGCGGGATGCCCAGGCTGGGCTTAGCCAGGCGTCTGTAACCCTGAGGGAAGGTGCAGCTGTTCTCACGGATGCGACATCCTCCCGGGTCACATGCTGGCTCCTGGTGTGCCCTTGAGTTTCCCAACCCAGGGAACACAAGACAGGGGCAGCTCCCTGCCTTTCCACACCACCAGTTGGCAAGGGATGGAGCTTACACTGCAGGCTCACAAATTATTTTAAACACATTCAGAACACATCTCCGAGGAGGAAATGAATACGTAGGAGCTGCAGTATCCTGAGACTCTGGCAATGAATTGCAAACTTAAGGACGAGAGAATGTTTTTGAAAACAATATGCTTATTTTACCACATGTGCAATTTTTTTAAAGAAAATCAGGACATAATGCATCTTGTTTTCCAGCGTCCACAAAACATTCCTTTTCCTCTCTCTGAGGAGAATAAAAGGGAGCTCTCCCAAAATGAGTAACTTCTACTTGCAGAAAATTAGCAGCCTGTCATCGGTGTTATGTCCTTTGTTATGTAATTACCGCCTTTACTGTGCTAAAATTGCTTCAAAGGAATCTACTGTAGACCACGCGTCAGGCGCTGAACAGGGCCTGCCCTCGGGAATTCTTTCCAGCAAATCATGTGTCTGACAAAGACACAAATTCTATTCAGGACATCAAGACTTTGGTGGTGCGACGTGCTGTTCACCACATGTTATTTTAGTAGCTGTATTCTTGTTATTTTCTGCCCTCTGGGATGTGGATTTTAGCCTCACATGAAGCTGACACTTGATTGAATGCAAAGGTTAAAGAAAGCTGTTGCTCAAAGTCATTTTAAGGTTGGAAATAGCAACCAATCTTTCCCTTTGCTGGGGTTAGAAATAATTCTGTACTAAACGAACCGGGAGAACGTATCCTCACAGAGCAACATCAGCCCAGACAGACATGGAAGCTTCGGCTGTGAATCAACTTAGCTGTTTTGTGTAATTTTGGGGCAAGTGTGGTATTTTACTGATTTATGTTTCATCTGCAAATCTTGATCCTGCATGGACTCCACAGGGTACGATGCTGTGGGAACAGAGCAGTTGCCGCCCTCTCGGCCCCTCTACTGTGCAGGCCTGTGCTCAGGGCCTGAACAGAGAGACCCCTCATCTCTCCACCCCAGCCCTGCCACAGGCCTTTGCCTTCTCACACTGGGGGATTTTTCAGCAGCCTTTGACAAGCCGTCCTGCCTTTGGATGCCCTTGATCCAGGCGAACATTATCTCCCTGGGCTGACAGCCTTCTGGCCTGTGGGGCTTCTGTGTCATCGGAGGCAAGTGGTTCATCAGGGGCCTGCGTCCCCTCCACCTGTGGCCTGGCTTCCACTTCAGCCACCCAGAGGCTTGTGATTCTTGCAGTGTGCCTTTTCACGGCTGTCCTTGCTTGGCCTTCCCCTTTTCCGGAGAAGCCTCCCCCCTGCTGTGGTGGCTGCAGAAAGCCTGCTTTGCTTCTACCACTCAGAGGATGGATTCTTCCAGCACACATTTTCTTCAGACACCCCAGAAGTCCCATGAGAAACAGAGCCCCAGGCCGAGAGCAGAGCTGGGCTCAGGCTGCGGGGAGGAATTGCCCCCAGGTGTGGACTCTGTGCTGAATCCTTAATAATAGTTACTTATATTTTCTATTATTACCATGAACAGAATCATCTGAGAGAAAACGTGAGTTCCAGATCCCCCACGTCTTCAGTGCCTTCCGGGGTGGGGGGGCAGGGGACAGGGAGTTCTCCAGACCCTGTGTTTTGTTTTTCCGTTTTCTCTTTTCTCTTTTTCACATGGAATAGTAAGAACCAACTGAAGCCTTTCCTGAGGGGTTTGTTCAGGAGATGGCCTGTGAAGTGCATGTAAATGCGAAGTGCCCTAGCGATGTTGATTAAAACTGTGATCAGTGCAGGAAAGAGCGACATCGTGGCTGAGGAAGCCGGCTGGGCACCTGCAGCTGGGCACCTGCGGCTGGGCACCTGCGGGCAGTGGCATGGGCTCTTCTCTTGTTCGCCTGCCTCTGTTGTGGCCTCTCTCTCATCTCCAGGCCAGAGATGACCAACCGTGGGTCCAAATGCTTAGGAACAAAGCGCTGGGCAGGAAGACTCACAGGTGATCCGAACCCCTGCCTTGATCCGAAGGCTTCCATTGACAAAATAAAACTCCTGGAGGATGGTTTCTAAATGATTGAGAGTCAGCAACATGAAATCTAGGATGGAACCTCTCAAACATCCCTCTTACGGGGCTCCACTAGCGTTCTGGCAATATTTGGATGAGTAATAAAGGATCATAATTCATGCATTATACTGTATATTTATTCCATAAAATGTATTTTTCTTTTTTTCCTTTCAGCTGCATCACAGATTATGATGTTTTGCTTTTATATGAGAAAAAACAGGATTACCTCATTCAACACATTGTCTTCAAAGTGCTCAGAACTTTACCTATTTTACAGAAAATGTAAATTAAATGTAAAATATTCAAGTTACTTTAATATATTTTTAAAATTATTTTCTTATAAAACACTAAATCACGTATTCAAAAGAAAACAAAAAATTTAATTTGTTAATATTAAAATATTAAAAAATCACACAGAAATTTTATATTCTTTTTGGAAAATGTAATGAACTATTATTTAGTAATTTATACAGGTAATTCATAATTAGCTGTTTTCTTTCCATGAATGGAGGAGTCTAACACACATAGGAGTTTGTAAGCACACATTCTGGAGTTCCATGTCCACCATCTGCTGATATAAATAATTAGTGTCCTGCTCAGTGGAGTTCCCATGGATGTCTCCATACACAACAAACTCAAAAGTAACATGAGTTCTGAGATGTTCTTCTCAATTTCGACAAACAACTATAGCAAATGACATATGAATTTATAGGCATATCAACAGCTATGGAATTGGAACACAAAGAAGCCGATCAAGGGCTGCTCCGGGGACTGAGGATTTATCCTGTGTTAAGCTCTTGCAGGAGTGAGTCTTCCTGCTGCAGGGGAGGCCCAAGGGAACAACTGTCCGTCCCTGGACTCGAGCATTGCTGAAGTCCAGACCTCCCGCGCTCCCGGCACTGCCCCCATCAACATGTCGTCTTTCCTTTGATGATGACATTATGATTTATTGGCCATTTCTCCTGTAGACGAACTTTGGGGTTATTTCCATTTTGGGAGTAATTTCACCAAATGATTCTGCAAAGCGTCTTACACGTGTCCGCAGGTGCTTCTGTGCCTCCGTGTAATTAACTCTTTAATTTGATTTAATTTTATTAAGTGACGCCATGCATTCACTGATATTATCCTAGTGTCTTTCTGGATGCCTTAGGCCCAGCACTGTCCTGGCCCAGCTCTACACTCCGGCACAGGGTGGGGCGGCTGTGATGGTTTGGAGTAATCATGTTTTCACTTGAGTGCGTATGAAACATCACAGCATTGTCTACTTCCTGGCCGCACTGCAGGTCTTAGTTATGAGTTTATTTACTCTCCTTGATTTGCACTGTTTTGGAGGATATGTAAACAGATTTTGATCTAGGTTGCTCTGACAGGAATTGAGAAGTTAAGTAAAAATTAATACAAATTCTACCATCATTTAATACAATGAATTTAACACTTAGATACTCATTAGTGTAGTAAATAAAATGTTTTTTTCCTTAGGCTTTCTTTTTTAGCTTTTGTTAATTTGCCATGCACAAATAGCTAATGAGGGGTATAAAAGGACAAATCTCATTTCTGATGATTTTTTTATTTTTCAATCAAGTCATCATCAACTTCTCGGTGCACTGTTTGAGATGAATTCAGCTAAGGTTGGCTGGGTGCTGATTAGACACTAGACTGTGTCTTCTATGGAACAAAACAAAACAAAACAAAGCCCACTCGCTAGGTCTTCTTCCACCTATGAAGGACAAGTTACAGGAAGTGCTTTCCTCCCATTAAAAAAAAAAATAGAAAACGGGATAAAACATGGGAAACACATGTTTGCAGATAGAAACAGCTGATCATGGAGGCTCCTGAGAGAAGGGAGACAGACCCAGTGAGCCCTAGTTAGGGACCCGCTCACCTCCTGCCACAGCCTCCACTCTGCAGCCCAGAGACCAGAAATGCAAAAGCAAACAGAACCAGGGCTGCTGGGTGGAGAGACTGCACTGAAAACTCAGGGCAGCTGAGACGGTCACGCTGTGTGGGCAGCACCCTGGGAAGCAGAGGCCGCCCAGCAGAGACTCCTGTGACGTGCAGGGAGCCCTCATGAGTCCTCAGCTGGGCCCTGGTCAGCATGCTGAGTGAAAAGCCCACAAGATCACTGAAAAAGACACCGGGAATCTTCAGGCTGAAAACATCTCAGTGCTCACACAGGCCTGGAAAGTTTGCACTTCACCATAAGAATGGAGAGGCCTCCTACTACACGGGTCATGAGTGGAGTTTTAGAAGGGCCAGACTAGTCCTAGACGGGACGGGCCATCACAAGGCTAGAAAAAACCACACTGATGCACAAGTAATTCAACTGTGAGCCTGAAAAAGGCCTGAGTCTCTTAACAAATAAAATAAAATATGGCCGTCTCACATGGTGTTCACAGTACCAAGTAGGCAATAAAAACATGCTGTATTGTCTGAAAAATGGGGAAAATGCCCTCTTAGCAGAGAAAATGCAATGAAAAACACACCCAGCTGACAGAGATGATGGAATTAGCACATCATAACCTTAGTTATTATAAATATTATTAATAAGCTCAAGGCTCTAAAGGAAACAAACACAATAAAGAGAAAGAAAATATGAAAATGGATCTCCTAGAGATGAAAAATGTAACATTTGCTGTGGGGAATACTGTGGATGGAATTAACAAGAGGTTAGACATGGCAGAAGGAAAGATCAGAGAACTGGAAGAAAGGGCAAAAGAAACTCTCAAGGCCGGGCACGGTGGCTCACGCCTGTAATCCCAGCACTTTGGGAGGCCGAGGCAGGTGGATCATGAGGTCAGGAGATTGAGACCATCCTGGCTAACATGGAGAAACCCCGTCTCTACTAAAAATACAAAAAAATTAGCCCAGCGCCTGTAGTCCCAGCTACTGGGGAGGCTGAGGCAGGAGAATGGCATGAACCTGGGAGGCGGAGCTTGCAGTGAGCTGATTGCACCACTGCATGCCAGCCTGAGCGACAGAGCGATACTCTGTCTCAAAAAAAAAAAAAAAAAGAAACTATCGAAAGTAAAACAGTGATTGAGAAAAACGCCGACCTTAGTGCTAAGTCTTTAACTCTTATAAGGAACTAGTTCCTTAGTGCCATTTAGAACAACACTCAGAACCGTATATTAAATGTAATGTACATGGAATTGTAGTAAAAGGGGAAAGTGATGAGGAAAAGCAGACATAACAATGGCTTAGACATTTCCAAATTCGGTGATAATTACAAACCATGAGGCCAACTCGATATTCCCAGAGCAGCCACAGATGCATTTCCTGCGCTGCACATCCTGCCGTAGCTTCCACTCCCAACAGAGTGGAGGCTGTTTCCCTCCTGTCAGGTCCCAGAGACTGGGGCACCCAGACTGGGGCACCCTCCCCAATCCATACACAGCCTGCACCAGCAGGGACGCTGCAAGGCCCCCAGGTGCCCTCCTTCAGGTCTGAGAGGAAGACAGGACTGTGTCACTTGTTCTCTCCTTGGGAGCAAGTGACTTGGAACCCCTGTGCCAGCACAGAGGGCGTCTGGCTGCTCTGAAGGTAGCATGCTGGGGAGCTCAGGTGGAGAGACGGCTTAGAGAGAAGTGCCCCCAGGGCCCTGCAGGAGAGCTCCAGTGGAGAGGCCACTTAGAGAGGAGCACCCCCGGGGACCCCGCAGGGGAGCTCGGGTGGAGAGACCACGTAAAGAGAAGAGTGCCCCCAGGGCTTTGTTCCAGCCCCTTGATGCTGGAGCCCCTGGCCGGGACACAGCAAGGAAGAGTGGGCAGACCTTCGGGTAATGCCAGTCCCAGTGCCAGTCAGGCCCGTAGATGCCAAGTAGGTCAGAGAGAAGCCACCTCCAACCCCCTAACCAACTTTCTGGTTTGTGAGCAAAATATATGTTGAAGATACTAAGTATTGGAGGAACCGAAACACCCTCAGAGCTACTAAGCCCCCAGTGCTCCCTGAGAGCAGCGCCGGAATTCCAGCCTCAGAGACACTAAAGAGGGAACCCAGGTGAGCCGTCCCACATTCTGACCTACAGAATGAGGCAATAAAAGCTGCTAAATGTGTAGTAATTTGTTAAACACTGACAGAAAGCTACTGCAGGATATTTGGTAAACAGTAGTGTCAACTATTGAGAGGAGAATTCTCTGCTGAAAGCCCTGCACACAAAACACCCGGACAGCCGAGAGGTCACAGATGCACATGAGACTCTGGACAGCACCAGAAGAGCCAGGCAGTTCACACGGCTCCTGCAATCATACAGGTTTCCTACAGATGGGCTGGGACACTTGCAATTTAAAATGTTAATATCGTAGTTTCCTTTGGGTTGTTGAAAACACTGGTGTCATTTCTCTGAATATGCAGCTGTTCTGAAACGTGTGTCTTTTTAAAGTTGTGATCCCTACCTTGGTTGCATTTCTTAATCAGTCAGGAAGAGTTTAAAAGTATCTCCTACCAGATGCCAACCACATGCCTGTGACAGGGTCTGGGCATCAGCACTTTGAAAAGATGTGTGGCCATCCTGAATAAATCCATCTTAAAATAATCCTGCTCACACATCTATTTCAGAAAAGAATATTTAAAAATCACCTTGTTTTCCCTGAGCAGGGTGGGCTTTCTGAAAAAACAACAACAAAAATTCGGCTTTACAACTATGGACACTTCCTTGGAAAAAGTAGTTTTCCTTTATACATTTCTTCATTCACTAAACCATTCCTTTATTCACTCATTCACTTATTCCTTCTTTCAGTCATCCGTCCCTCATTCTCATCTGTTCCATCATTCACTCATCCATTCCTTCATTCACTTGTTCATTCCTTCATTTGCTCTTCCATTCATTCCGTCATTCTGTCATCCATTCCTTCATCTACCCATCCATTCCTTCATTCTTATCTATCCCATCATTCACTCATCCATTCTTTCATTCTCTCATCCATTCCTTCATTAACTCATCTATTTCTTCATACACTCATCCATTCATTCATTCATCCATTCCTTCATTCTCATCTATTCTATCATTCACTCATCCATTCCCTCATTTATTCATCTATTCCTTCGTTCACTCATCCATTCTTTCATTCACTCATATATTCCTTCATTTACTCATTTATCCCTTTGTTTACTCATCCATTTCTTCATTCACTTGCCAATTCCTTCATTCACTCATTAATTCATTCCATTATACTCTTGTCCATTTCTTCATTCGCTCATCTATTCCTTCATTCACTCATCCATTCATTCCTTCATTTACTCATCCCTTCCTTTATTCTCATCTATTACATGATTCACTCATAAATTCCTTCATGTATTCATCCATTTCTTCACTCACTTGTCCATTCCTTCATTCACTCATCCGTTAATTTCATCATTCTCTTGTCCATTCTTTCATTCATCTATTTCTTTATTCACTCATCCACTCATTCTCTTATTCATTCATCTATTCTTTCATTCATTTATTCTGTCATTCATTCAACTATTCTTTCATTGATTTATGTATCTACTATTAATTTGTCCAAAGATAATAATTATCTACTATTTGATGGTCACTGTGCAATAAGGTTATGATTTATCTTGCTTTCCACTGCCAACGTAGGCCTTTCAACAGGAACATCTCTAACAGAAAAGTTATTTTCCCTCTTTTGCTCACCAGTAGATAAAATTGCTATAAAAGGGACTCTGATCATCTTTTAAATATCAAACGTGGACCCATCTTGACTTTCTTTAAGTTGTTGCCTTCCTCAAACATTATTGGGTTTCACATTCTGAAAAAAATATCCAATACTCAAATTCTTACTTTTTTAATCAGTTGAAGTGCCCGGTCCTAAGATTTCAGGTAACAAATTGGTTCAGGGGACAACTTATTCTGAAAATGAGATGATGAAGGGATTTTCAAGACAAAACTTTAACAAAATTGTCCTTTTGAGAAATAGTTGCCTCAAGTTGCAAAAAGTCAGTATTAGGAAGTAGAATACAGACAGGCCTGTTTAAAAGAGAAATGAAGCCTTTCAGACATGATCTGTGAATAAAAATGACAAAAAATAGAATTTCAAAGAGTGGGTACTTTTTTTCCAAATCAAGTTTTTAAAAGACCAAGTCAACATCAGGGCTAGAACCAGCTAAACATTCACGAAGGCATGTTCTAATACTTCTTAACAATTTCTATCTTTCTGGCCCAGAGTAGAAAGCACCAAGGCTCCCAAACATGGTACCTGCTACACTGTGTTAGAAAATGGCTCCAAGGTCTTTGGCAAATGGTGGAACCAGCACATCGGGAGGACCATCTGCTCAAAACCCTGACCACGAAGCAGCAAGATGGTGAAGAATACTGGCCCACACACATGGATAAAAGTAGGATACACTGACCGGCAGAGACTAGACAGTTAAAGGCTCTGGAATGAGACAGAATCCAGGCCCGGCAGGATGTCTGAGGCGTGGGAGCTGCAGCCTTCTTCTGTCTCTGAAGTACGTCCGTCTGGAGCCCCTGTCTCATTGCCAGCTTCGCCAGCAGCCGACTCTGAGTCTTACATTCCTCAGAACACCCAGGAGCCCTGAGTCACGCGCCTTAAAGCAGGACAGACCTGACAAATGCCATTCAGCTTCCCAGGAGCTGAAAATTGACCACAGCCTTGTTTATTGAAGACATGGTTCTCAAATGAAGTTTCTACACAGTCAAGAGAGTGTGGATTTTTGTAGGACTATTTTGTAAGACTATGTTTTCAAACATAACCTGGTTCTCATGAACTCACTCTAGCTTTTTAACAGCCCAGGGAAGGAGGGACTCCAGAGTGAGTGAACTGGACAGTACTGGACATTCTGATCATGCCCTGTGGGGGCCATGTCCTCCATACCCAAGGTCCTTCTGGGAAAACCCAGGGATGCAGTCTCTATGGCTGTGTACATGTTCCTGCTACAGGTGAGTGAGTGACCCATGCTGTCACCGCTGGGGTCAGGTGGTCAAAGCCATAGCCTGGGACCAATGAGATAGGCGTGGGGCTGCATGTGAGGACCTGCATAATTCTCAGGTTGGTTTGGAAAGCGAACTCTGGAGTTTCTTGAATCTGGTTCAAACTGTGGATCTGGCACTTACTGCAACATTGGAAGAGGCCCCTAACCCCACCTTCGCCTTCTCCCCTGCGAGGCGGTCCCAGAACCCAGGGCTGTCCGGAGATCCCCTGGTACAGTGCATAGAAAGTACTTACCATCCCGGGTAGGCCACGTAAACTCTGAAAAATGAAACCCATTATCATCAATTAAATGTCCAGAAATTTGGAATTGAGGCACAGAAAGCCTCATTGGGATGGCGTTTGGTGTGGAATGGAGATGTGAGGTGGGCTGCATGTTTGCGCTTCTGTGAATGATGTGCAAAGACAGGCAGTGGGTGTCCTAAGTGGGACCTGGAGAATGGACGTCACATATGGGAAAGCAGGTGGGAAGTGTGATCCCCGGGAACAAAGTTCTGAAGACCCATCAACTGCACAGGCTTCTGAGAGCCACTGCTCCCTCGTTCTGCTTCATGGAACCCGAATTGGCTTCCTGCCCTGGGTTTCTCTGAGGACGTCCCAGTTCCTCATATCACTACCCCCTTTAGCACGTCAAGGGCTTTATGACTTCCAAGTACGTGATCTCTAAGTCAATCCAGTTTAAGTCACATGTGCTCATGAGGCTGAGAATAATTGTCGTCTGAAGCTACCGTCTGACACGTGCTTCGGTCTAGACTCAAACTGCTTCCTGCCAAGTTTAGATTGACGTTAAATTGCCACTAAGAATTAACATGTACGCTTCCTGGTTCACTGAGGATGAATTAGGTCCTTTATCTTTTCAGCGTATTACTCTTCTGAATGTTAGGTACTTCCCCAAAAGGAGCTGGCCTAGGAGCCGGGCATATGGCAGCTCTCACATTTTGGAGCAGGGCAGCTCTTCTCACTCTAGATTTCCCTGCACTCAGTGCCAGGAGGGAGGCTCTGGGGTGCACGGGGGTCTCCCCAGCTGAAGGTGGGGTCCGGGCACCTCTTGCAGGTGAGGGAGACTCATGTGGGTCCAGGGCCTGGGCCCTCCTCTAGGACAGGTCAGTGGGCAGCCCAGACCTGAGCCAAGGAGAGCAGGGCATTCAGGGAACAGCCCGTCCCGTTACAGGAGAGAGAGCAGGGAGGCCGGCGGCAAGCCAGCACCTGGGATCAGGTTCTTCTCCATGCAAGAGAAGAATGGGGCCGGCCGCAGAGGCGTGAGGGGCAGGTCGGACACAGCGAGGGGCACAGGGATGACACCCTGGGCAGGTATCTCAGGTGCGGGTTCCCTACTGCTACCGCTTATTGTGAATGAGGAAAAGAGAGACCAGGGCTTCCTTTCCTGCCTGTCTCCCTCCATCCTTTCTTCCCTCCTTCCTTCCCTCTCTCCCTATTTTCTTTCCTCTTTCCCTCCTTTCTTTTCTTCCTCCTCCCTCTCAACGAGGGGCTGCGGTAACTGTCTTTGAGCTTTCACTGCAGTCTTCTGAGGTTGCTATTTTGTACCCACTTTCAAAACTGAGGAAACAGGGCTTACAGCGAGTCTCCTGCCCCACTGGCTGCATTTATCTCCCTCGTGGCAGAGCGGCAAGGTTGCTCTAAGACATGCAGCAAGGTCTGAGGCCAGCAAGTGTGGTGTGTTCATCCGTTCACACCGTGTTAGTGGGAGGAGGAGACAGGTACAGAGCTTAAGAGTCAGTGTTTTCAAATGTGCCAGCCTGTGGTCAGTGCACTCTTCCCCACGGACCCAGGAGAGCTCAGATGCCGCGACCTCACCTAGCAAGTGTCAGGAGCCATGTGCTGTACAATAGGCAGACCCTGTGGCACCGGCTCACAGCAAGTGGCGTGCTGCAGTCAGCTTGTCCACGGTGGCCCGAAGGTGCTTAAAATACGGAATCCATTTATTTTATTGAAAAATAATTTAAAATCAATGGGAATGTTACTGAATAAATCACAGGAACTGGCTACTGAAGAATGATTTAAAGGGAATTTTCTAAATAGAGTCCCACATTTGTCCTCCTGAATAAGTGTTAGAATTGGTATCCTGAGTTTGCAGAAATTGCCTGAACTTCTCTTCTCTTTCACTCCTGTCAGCATAACTGCGTGATTGGTTTCCACGGTGAGATGCGTTAAAACAAAGCATAAAATGTCTTTAGAAATGCGTTATCTCTTGCCTGTTGGATTGGCACCCCATGTAGAGAAGACAAATGAACAAGCAAGCATCAAGCTTATTTTTCACTTAGCACTTTAAACATTGACATGCATGCCTTTCCTTCAAGGTGAGCTGTGGCAGGCATCACCTTTTGTTTGGTTGGTTATGAGAAAAACCAAAACAGCTCTGCCCTGCTGAGCTCCCATACGAAGGCCTCGCTCTGTGGCCTGTGTATTTCCTTAAAATGTTTCCTTCTTTTCTACGTCACCTTGGGTTATAATTATGTTTATTAAAATGTAGCAACTATCTAAGTTTGCATTTTGTATTTCCCATTTTAATTAAATGGCTTAGTGTTCATGTTTATTGCATTTTATACATGTATCAGCCTGTGAGATATTGTAAATCATAACTAAAATATTCTTTCCTACAGATAGCATGAGAGCCACTGGCAGAGCTGATGGTTGGGCCGGGATGGAAATTCCAGTCTCTCTGGTACCACGTGGATGCTCTAGGGAGAGGAGGGGTCCAAGACCTGCCGGAGGACGAGGGACCCACATATGGACCAGCAGAAGGAGGTGCAGGTGAGACCACAGGGGCTAACTCAGCAGTGACTCCCTCGTTCTGCACCCCAGCCCCAGCCCTGGTGAGCAGAGAGGAGGTTAGTCTGGGAAAACTTTCTAGCAAATGCAGAATCTATCAAACACAGATGCTGTTTCAACAGGCGGGACTCTTGGAAAAGAGGTAAATGTCTGTATTATTAGTAGGCACATAATTTACGGGCATCAGCCAGTGACTAAGCCAGGAGTCTACTGGCCACCTAAAATGATGAGGTGTGCCCTCCAAAATCCTTATTAGGAGCAAAAGTGTGGGCAGCAATGGCCTGAAGATAACCAGGCTCACAGTTACTGAGCGTGTATCCTGTGCTGGGAAATGACCTTAACACTCCATAACCATGAACACATTTAACCTTCTCAGCAAACTTAATACAGGGACCTACCTGATCTCTAATTTACAGACAGAGAAACGGAGGCATGGAACAGATTAGAAAATAGCTTGAGTTTGCAAAGCTGGCAAAGGGGCTTCTTAGACTTTGCCTTCAACAGACTGGCTCCGGGGCCTCTGTGGTCAATCCTCTCACAGGAAAAAGAACAAGAAACAGAACCCTTAGTGCTGCGGACTCAGCCCAGCTGCCATTCTGAACCTTGGAATTAGCTGAGACCTTTTTTTTTTTTTTGAGACGCAGTCTTACTCTGTCACCCAGGCTGGAGTGCAGGGGTACGATCTTGGCTCACTGCAAGCTCCGCCCACCAGGTTCACACCATTCTCCTGCCTCAGCCTCCCGAGTAGCTGGGACTACAAGCACCCACCACCACGCCCGGCTAATTTTCTGTATTTTAGTACAGATGGGGTTTCACCGTGTTAGCCAGGATGGTCTCGATCTCCTGACCTCGTGATCCGCCCGCCTCAGCCTCCCAAAGTGCTGGGATTACAGGTCTGAGCCATAGCTGAGACCTTTGACAGTCACTTTTCCTCTTTGTTCTCCCTGCGGATGTTGGGATGGAACTGCCCTGTGAGGTTCTTCCAGGCATTTCAAACAGCAGCAGGGAGCCTGAGATGTTTCGGCGTCTCCAGAAAACCTTGCATTGTTGGAGAGATAGTTTCTACACCCTTGCACCGTTGGGCCTGGTTTTCTTGCCCACAGTATCAGAGCCGATCTGAGGGTCGGGTAGCACCAGCATGCTGGTGTGCGGCTGAGTTTAGTTTAAGTTACATCTGAATCCAGTCACAGATATATATATACTACTTGGTCAGCTTATAGTTGTACGTGAATCGTAAAAAATATTCATCAGGCAACTTTTAACAGCATAAAATGGGTACATAGGTTTAAGATAGACACTTTTTTAAGTAGACTTTTTTTTCTACAACAGTTTTAGCTTCATGGAAAAGCAGAGTGACAATACAGAGTCCTATATGCCTCCTTACCCCACAGAACATACGTGCTCCAATCACTCCAGAGATTACATATGCCCCAGTCACTCCACAGAAACACACGTACCCCAGTCACCCTACAGAAACACACGTGCTCCAATACCCCACAGAAACACCCGCGCCCGAATCACTAACATTAGTCATTAATGTGATGTATTGTTATAATCAATAACCAATATTAATACATGATCCACTGAAGCCCATAGTTTACATAAGGGCTCCTTCTTCGTGTCGCGCATTCTTTAAGTTTTGATAAATGCACTTTGTTGAGAATTCACCATGACTGTGTCATATGGAGGACTTTCACTGCCCTGAAATCCCCTGTACTCCACCAGCTCATCCCTCCCCAGTCCCTGGCAACCCTGGACCCTTCCACTGTCTCCATAGTGTTGCCTGCTCCAGAATGTGGCACAGTTGAAATCACATAGCTTGCAGCCTTGTCACACGGGCTTCTGTCGCTTTGTACATTTTAGGCTCCTTCATGTTTCTTAATGGCATAATTGCTCATTTTTAGATCTCTGAATACTATTCCATTATCTGGATGAACCAGTTTATTTTTCCTCTCAACTGCTGAAAGATATCATAGGTGCTGCTGATTGTAGGCAACTGTGAATAAAGCTGCTATTAATAGCTGCATTCAAGGTTTCATGTAGAAATGTTTTCAGCTCATGTGAGTAGGTACAGAAGAGTGTGATTGCTGGACCACACGGTAAGAGCGTATGTAGTTCTGTAAGAAACTGCCAAACTGTGCTGCGAGGGGGCTGCACCACTTCAGAATACACCAGCAGCCGATGAGCGTGAATTTCCACCAGCAGTGGGTGAGCGTGAATTTCCACCAGCAGTGGGTGAGCGTGAATTTCCACCAGCAGGGGATGAGCGTGAATTTCCACCAGCGGTGGGTGAGCGTGAATTTCCACCAGCGGTGGGTGAGCGTGAATTAGCCAGGGGATGAGCGTGAATTTCCACGCGGTGGGCTGAGCGGCAATTTCCACCGAGCAGATGGGTGAGCGTGAAATTTCCACCAGCTAGGGAATGACGCCGTGATTTCCCCAGCCTGGTGGGTGGAGCGTGAGATTTCCCACCCAGCGGTGGCGACTGCCGTAGAATTTTTCCCACCAGCCGGTGGGCGAGCGTGAATTTCCACCAAGCGGCTGGGCGACGCGTGGAATTTCCACCCAGCAGTGGGATGAGCAGTGAATTTTCCAAACCAGCGTGGGCGAGGCGTCCGAATTTCCAGCCAGCGGTGGGCGAGCGCGAATTCTGCAACCCAGCCGGTGGGCGAGAGCGTGTAGAATTTCCACCAGCCGGTGGGCGAGCGTGAAATTTCCACCAGCGGTGGGTGAGCGTGAATTTCCACCAGCAGGGGAGGAGCGTGAATTTCCACCAGCGGTGGGTGAGCGTGAATTTCCACCAGCGGTGGGCGAGCGCTCCTGCTGCTCCACACCGTCCCCGGCAGCTGGTGGGGTCAGTGTCCGCATTTCAGCCTTTCTAATGGGCTTGCAGTGACATCTGTTTGTTGCTTCAATTGGCAATTCCCTGAAGATATGGCATGGAGCATTTTTCTAAGCTGATTTGCCAACTGTGTATCTGCCTTGGTGAGGTGCCTGTTCAGGTCTTTTGTCCACTTTTAAATTGGGTTGTTTGTTTTCTTACTGTTGCATTTTTAGAGTGATTCATATATTTTTAATAATAGTCCTTTATCAGATAGAAGCTTTGCAAATATTTTACCTCAGTCTGTGACTTATCTTTTCATTCTCTGAACATTGCTTTTATAGAGAAGAACATTTAAGTTTAATGAAGTCCAGTTTATCAATTATTTATTTGACAGATCCTGTCTTTGGTGAAGTTATTGCTGAACCCAAGGTCATCTAGTTTGTCTCCTATGTTATCTTATAGGAATTTTATAGTTGTGTGTGTTCCATTTGAATTTCTTATCCCTGTGGAGTTAATTTTGGAGAAGGGCATGAGGCCTATGCCTGGATTCATTGTTGGCATGTGGGCACTATTTGTTGGAAAGACTACTTTCTCCACTTCGTGGCCTTCGCTCCTTTGGCAATGGTCAGTTGACTCTATGTGGGTCTGTTTCTTTGCTCTTTATTCTGGCCCATTGATCTATTTTCCTAGTCTTTGGCCAATACTATGCCATCTTTATGACTGTGGTTTACGCTAAGCATTGAGGTCAGGTAGTGTCAGTCCTCCAACTGTGTTCTCCTTCAGTATTAAGTTGGCGATTCTAAGTTTTTTGCCTCTCTGTACAGACGTTAAGATAAGGTTGTCAATATCCACAAAATAACTTGCTGTTATTTTGATTGGGGTTGCATTAAATCTACAGGCCAAGTTGGGAGGAACTGGCATCTTGACAACATTGAGCCTTAGTATTGAGCCTCCCTTCCTATAGTCACAGAATTGAGCCTCACTGCCCATAGTCACAGAATATCTCTTCACTTATTTAGTTATAGAACACATTCAAGCTGTAATGTTTTGTAAGAAAGCAAATAAAACACAAAACAAAGCACTGTAATCCTAAATACACACACAGTCACACGCTTGCACACACGCATTTCCACACGTGCATACATATGTACACACATGCACATACAGGCAGAAGGAGAACGAGCTCAGCCCAGGTGACGTCTGCACAGTGGTGTGCACGTGATGGGTATCTTATATCTTCCTATGCTTTCTAAATATTATATAATACTCCCATGTGACTTTTGTCATCAGGACAAAGAAACTTGAACAAAATGATTTCGCTTTAGTGGTGTAAAAAAATATGACTGTGGATTGAACAGCAATGACCCAAACCTAGTCTCAGATTTCACAGAAGCCTGTTTCTCTCTTAATTTTTCCTCCTTTAAATTCCTCTGAAGTTAGAATTCTTTCGTCCTTAGCCTCCGTTCACTTTCATGACCTAATCATATAGCATCAATGCGCTTGTCAATTTTCCCTGAACCTCGAGCCCTCTCTTCATGGACCAGGCCCTCCACTCCCTGCCATGCACTTGCTCCGGCTTCACTTGGAGTCACAGAGCGTGGCGAGGTCACTTCTGAGTTAACCCAGGCTGCTCATTTTTGTTGTGGTGGTTGTTATCGACTGGTTTTTAGTGATTCCAATTAGATTTGATGCTTACTGACAGAGTCTGCTGTGTTTTTCTTATGAGGAAGAATATATGAGAAGTGGATGCTTTTGATAACTTTGATGAATTAATGCTTAAAAACAACATGGCTATTTGGTTAGAAATGGGTTACATTGCTGCAGTCTCTCTGAGTTTCCCCTACACTATCATTATTTTGCCTGCACTAGAGCTGGTAATTAATTAATTATGAAACCATATGCATAATTAAATCCATATTGTCTAGTGGGTTTTAGCCATTATCTCTTTGTTTTTTTCTGTCATTAGTTGGCTTAGTTGCTGAGAGATTCTATGAAACCCCACACAAGGTGGGCCAGTCTTCAGTGGATAGAAAAATGAGTAAAAACATGTTGCTTCCTGTTCTCTTCTGCATACCATGAATTTCTGCCTGAATTGCAGTTACTATTTCAAGAATATAAACATATTTCCAAAAGCTAGATCTCTAAAGATACTCTGATGTTAAAATCAAATAGAGGCATATACATGTACATACACATATGTATCTGTGTGCATTTCTCTAGACATGTATCAATACATGTTACATGTTCATCCTGCAGATGCCATCAACAATAAAAACAAAATGTCACAATCCTTACATTAAAAATAGAGATTTTAAATGCACACATAAAATATTTATCTATTCTTTGAAACTGAGTACTTTTGAAGAGACACGACAGAAGGGAAAAGGTTCCATAACCTTTTAAAGAAAATTGCTTCCTTAAGGTGCCTAGAAGAATGACAGGTCTATACTTTTAAAAACAAAATTATGAAAATTGTCTCTATTTCTGAGACAGCCTAAAATTAAGATGACTTTGAAACCACTTCAAACAGTTTTCAACATTCTTTTAGGAGAAAGCCCTAATTACTAAAGTAAAACAGCTTTATTGGATACTCTCATCTTAAAAGCATGCTGTTTAAAAATTAAACTTACACCCAGCTGAGGGTGTGTGGCTCTTGGTCTCGGGGTCTTGAGGCCCCAGTTCTGTGAGGATTTCCAGGGGAGTGTTCGGAGCCTGGTGTGGGTGAGCCCTGCTGACCTGGATGGCTCCTGTGGTGGGAATGGGGTTCAGGGCTCCCCCTTCGGGTCAATGAGAACGATGCACTCTTCTCACCTCAGGGGTGTGGAGAGTTTCAACCTGTCCATGTGGCTTCCACAAAAGTCATTGGGAAGGGCATGTAGAATTGTAACATTCTCCCAAGGACTCCACGTGCAGTCAGGACGCTGGGGGACTTGCGTTCAGGATTTGGAGGGGGCGTCTGCCCTCCAGGAACTTTCCCGTTTGTTTTGGTAAAAAATAACAGTGAAGAAAGAAATTAGTAGAAACCAGCAGGTGCTAAGCTGTGTTTGAGGGACGTGTTCTGGTTAAATTTAGGTGTTTCTGTTTGTTTGTTTGTTTGGTCGTTTCTTTACCCATTTTCTAGGTGCCACAAAGGAGAAATTCTAGTAGAATAAAATGAGTTCTAGCAATTCTGTTGAACTATTGAGTTAATTAAGGACATTTGTGTTCGGGTCTGACAGGGCAAAGAAAATGCCAGGTGTGTGGAAGGGTGAGGAAAAGCAGTGATTAACCCGGGGGTGAATTACAGCTGATCCACCAGCGTCTGGAAATGCCCCTCTGGCTTTTTTTTTCCCAGTAAAATTGGTGCTGTTTTGCCAATGAAAAGAAAACATAGTAGCTATTCTGATAGTAAATTTAATACTTGGAAATATTTTTTGATACTTTGGGGTTTCAATGCAAGGTCAAATTGTTGTTACATGAAATCTTAGCATTTTTGAATAGAAAATAACAAAATTTAGAGTTAATTTATGGTCACAGAAATTAAAGTATGGTTTTCTGTTCTTGCTCTGTTACTACAAGCAGTAACTAGACTGATTTACAAAGACACGTGACCTCAGTTCACGGAGAGACCTGATTGCAAGACACACCTGAGGCCGGGGCCTGCCCATCTGCTCCGTCCTGAGAGTTTCCTGGCGGCCCTGGCTTCCCTGCAGCATCTGAAAGCACTCAGGCCCCACCTGGAAGGATGCAGCGAGCAGTCCTTCCCGTTTTCAGATGAATTTGTGCAGAGAAATAGTCTTGACCTAAGAACGTGGAGCTAAAAGACCTTTGGACAAAACACTAAACTGTTTCCTGCCCTGCAGGAATAAGCAGCACTCAGAGCTCTCTGCTGACAGCCTTTGAAAATCGGAGGGACTGTGGGAAGCTTCAGGCGGTTTTTGTTTTTGTTTTGCTTTGCTTTTCCATGGAAATTACATACATCTCAGTATATGCCTATTAAAGATACCTTTGTTAGAAAGATGAGCTCTTGATAATATCCCACAATTGTTAGAAAATACCAATTAGTGAATGATGTTCAGATGAGGAAGGAATTGTCTGAGGACACCTAAATAAAGTTGCAAAGCTTGAGGTGTTCTTGGCAGTGACCCAGATGAAAGCTCAGGTCCAGGGCTGTGAGCCCCTGTGTTTACCGTTTCCCAATTGTAGTGGATGTGCCCAGAATTCATTGCGGAGCGCGATCTCCAACCACAGGGAGCAGGAAAATAAAACAAAAAGAAATGCATGGAAGTAACTGGTTGGGATTTACTCAGGGGAAGGGAACAAGCGCAAAAGAGAAAAGCTAAAGCCATATTTCCAAAAATTCAAATAATATTTTAAAAAAGAATGCAATCTCACTGGCAGTAACAGATGATAAAAAGCTACTCTTTTTAACCAATAAAGTAGGCAAATATTGACTACATTATACACTAATCACACAGAGACATCATTGCACACCCTCAGACATACACAGCACATGCTACCTGTGAGGTGTTGGCTTGACTGGCCTAGATAAAGACAACTGGAATTCTCAGGAGGTGTTTCTGTAGGTGTAGAAAGTGATGCAATATTTTTGGAAGGCACTGCGGCAGTTTTTCTCTCAAACATATATATATTCCATATCTAGAAATAATCCTCAGTAATATCTATATTACAGATCTGTTCATCTCAATACCGTTGCTAAAATTAAAGGCAGTAAATGAAGGAAGGTTATATAAATTGCTATGTCATGCAGTTATTAAAAATCCCTCTTAAAAATGCTTATTGAAATAGATAGGTTAAAGCTATTATAAATAAAATTATACTATTACATAGACTGTAATTATATTTTTGAACTAAATATTCATGTATGTATGTGCACGAATGAAATTACAGATACGCTAAACCAAACGAGAACAGTGATTACCGCTGGGTAATGAAATTGCAAGTGAGTTTTCTCTTCTTTTCACCTGTTTATCACAATGTTTTTAGATGAAAATATACGTGTTTTTGAGACAGCTCCCGGGGCTTGCTCCAGGGTCCACGCTGGAATGCAGTGGCACGATCACAGCTCACTGTGGCCTCCAACTTCTGGGAGCAATCTTCCCACCTCAGCCTCCCCAGTAGCGGAACTCAAGCACACACCACCACACCTGGCTAATTTTATTTGTATTTTTCATAGAGAAGGCATTTCGCCATGTTGCCCAGGCTGATCTTGAATTCCTGGGTTCAAGCTATCCTCCAGCTTCAGACTCTTAAAGTGTTGGGATTATAGGCATAAACTACTGTGCCTGTCCACTTTTTTAACATATGGAATAAAATCTGTATCATAGATGTATGTGCATGTGTATATAAGAGATGTCTGCGTGTATGTGAACATGTGGAGAATAATTTTACTTCATCCAGGTCTTCTCTTCTTAAAAGATAAACCAAAACGAGAGATTTTGCAGGAAGATGAATGGGACGTACTTTGGAAGAAAGTGCCTTGTTCTGGAGAATATGCAATAATAATCCTCTTGTCCTCTCACTAGTCTTCAAAACTCAATTCCCCGAAGAACTGAGGCTTGGGCAGCATTTTGAGAAGGGGACGGAGCTGCTTGTTGAATGAGATGCAAACACCAGGTGTGGCGACGATGCGGCATCCATCCCTGAGGTTTCCTGCGCATAATTGCTTCGCCCTTCACACAAACCAGCCCAAGGTCCTCTTTCCGGGTCCCCTGAGTGTCTTCCAGGCACTCAGCCCAGCGGCTGTCATGGGACCCTGTGCCCCTGCACTGCTGACTACCGGTTTACGACAGGAGTGACCAGCTGTTTCAAGGATGGGGCGATGACATTCAGGAAAGAAGAGACGCTCACCCATAGGCCAGTGCCTGGCAGGAGGTGCACCCCGCAGCAGGGTGGCTGTGTTATGGCTTCCCTCCCCAACTCTCCACTCCAGTGTCCTGGGGATCACTCACTCCACTAAACTCCACGTTTCTCATCTCCACAGTGGGAATCAAACAATACACTTGTTCAAGTGTTTGGAACAGTTAGATACACAGGGCCCAAAGGCGTTGCTCATGAATGCTGGTCTGTGAGAACTCTTATCAGCAGTAGCTCCATTTCTGTGGCTGGGACTGTTTGCCAGAGCTACAAAATGCTAAACTGACAAACCACAGGGAAGCTGGGAAGTCAGGGAAATATGACAACCCCTTTAACCAGAGTATGAAATCTCAAGGAAGTCAGTGTTTTTTGTTTGCTTTTGTTTTTTGTTGTTGTTGGTTTTTTTTTTTTTTTTTTTTTTGAGACAGAGTCTTGTTCTGTTGCCCAGGCTCGAGTGCAGTGGCCTGATCTCGGTTCACTGCAGCCCCCGCCTCCTGGGGTCTAGTGATTCTCCTACCTCAGCCTCCCCAGTAGCTGGGGTTACAGGCACCCACCACCATGCCCAGCTAATTTTTTGTATTTTTAGTAGAGACGGGGTTTGCCATGTTGACCAGGCTGGTCTTGAACTCCTGACCTCAGGTGATTCTCCTGCCTTGGCCTCCCAAAGTCCTGGGATTATGGACATGAGCCACCGCACCTGAGTGTTTTGTCTTTAAAACTAAAGCAAGACAGTGACTGGATGTGGCCTTGGTTGAGTCTGTGGGTGCTCCTCATCCGGGGACGCTGTTACTAACTGGTTCTTCCCATTGTGTGGCCTGGAATACAGGGTCGTGGAACCCGAGGGGCCTAGAATTCAGTGTTCTGAAACAATTTCAAGTGAAAAAAAATCAGATGGTCTGATAAAACCAGTCAGGTTAATCATCCTGTGAGTTAATACTCCTTAATAAACTCCCCTTTATATACACATCTATCCTGTTAGTATTGTCCCTCTAGAGAACCCTGGCAAATACACGTTCTTTTCTGCATGGAAAGGAGGTGGAGACGTGTGTTTGTGTGTGTATCATGCATAGCTCCGGGCATCTTGTCAGCCTCCAGGCTGGAGAGGTAAAAAGTGAGGAGTTTTCTTTTTTTTCAAGTCCAAGAAGCTGTCAGCCCTTCCACCCGCTGCGGGTGTCAGCACCGCTAATGTCCCCGGTACAGGACTTGTTTAGGCGGGAGCTGCTTGTTTTCCTGAAACTTGCCAATTCCCTTCGTGTTAAAAAGCCATCTTTGTGGAATGATTGGCCGCAGTGGGTCCCACTCACAGGCCGTGCGTTTCTCTTATGAATGAAACTCCCAGAAGGCAAAGTTCAGCCTTCAGAGGGTGGGTGACCCTCAGGCATGACAGTGGCAAATGCCTTAGGAAACACTCATGTGCACTGGATTGTGAGATTCTGCACCACCAAATGTGTCAGCTCGGTTTCTCAAATTAACAAGTAAATCTCATTCACGAGCACTCTGGGGCCCGGCTTGCGTGGGTGGCAGTTGGGAGATGGCATGAAATGCCAAGTACTTGCCCAAGATTCGTGCGTTTGCCTATTTCAGAGAGAAAGCAGGCACAGGCCACTTTTAATCCTAGACTGCCGAGGTGAAAGTGACTGTCAGTATTGTGTGCATTTGCTGTAGGGTCCAGAGAGGTGCAGAGGGAAGAATGACTTGCCTGATGTCACAAGGACAATTACTGGCAAAGTGGAAATAGAGCCCCTTACAAACCATGAACCAAGGACTGATTTCAAGTTGCTTTTTGGGAATTGTGTTGGCGTCTTATAGACACTGGCTCCACTTTTCAGAATAACTGTGTAAAAAATGCTTTATACAAATAAGAAAATCAAGCTAATAAGAATTGCAAGACCTCCCTAGCTTATGTACAATTATAAATAGTAGAGACAAGGTACTCTTTCTGCCTGGCATATTTCTCTTGTGTTTTGAGAAATTCAGAACACTCGGGTGCATTAAAAAGTGACCTAATTCAAAGCAATCGTTGCTTACCCCTCTTTCTACAAGGTGTAAAAGCAGGAGAAAGTGTCATCATTGTTTCTTGCCGGTTGTTGGATTGTATGGAAGAGGACACTATGGAAAACGGGATGAGCCTGTTTGTTGACGTAGAATATTCAGGGGTGTTCGTAAGGGAAGTTCGGGTCGAGGATGGACTTCCGGCTTCTTCCTCTGTGAAGGGGAAACCTCACCTCATGTGTGAAGCGTTATGTGAATTCCCAAGAGGAATGGATCTCAGTTCCAGCTGCTTCACCACTCTTTATATAAGAATGGAGGTGCTGCTTCTTTAATGACTTTATGAATATAAATTTTAAATACCTTTCTGCAAAACATCCACCTGTAAAAAAAACTGTTCTTTGGTTACTTAAGTTGAGAAACTGCCACCCGGGGATATCACAGCATAGGCAGCCGCCGCAGAGAAGCAGCCACGATCCACACAGAGGACTTGTGAGGAAGAAGGTGCGGGAGGCGGTATTTCCTTCCTACAAAGAGGCCAACACTCGAAATGTTCTAACAGCAGATAAAAGTGCAGTTTTATGAATTAAAAAAATGAAGCTGTTGCAGACAGAATAACCAAGTACAAACATAGTAATTCAAGGAGAGACAGCCAAGTGGAAACAGGTGAGGGGTGAGGCCAGGTGGAATCAGGTGATAAGTGAGGGCAGGTAGAATCAGGTGAGGAGTGAGTCCGAGTGGAATCAAGTAGAAACAGGTGAGGGGTGAGGCCAAGTGGAAACAGTTGGAGTCAGGTGAGGGGTGAGGCCAAGTGGAATCAGGTGAGTGGTGAGTTAGGCAGAAACAGGTGAAATCAGGTGAGGAACGAGGACAGGTAGAATCAGGTAGATAAAAGGTGAGAGGTGAGGCCAGATGGAATCAGGTGGAATCAGGTGAGGGTGAGGCCAGGCAGAAACAGGTGAAATCAGGTGAGGGGCAAGGCCAGGTGGAATCAGGTGAGGGATGTCAGGAAACTTGGACTAGAGCCAGCACAGCTCAGAGAAGAACTTTTTAAAAGAAAAGAACACTCCTTAATAGTAAAACACATGAAAGACAATAAAAATAGGGGTTCAGAAAACATGGTAAAAGCTGAAAATATTGAACAATGATGCAAGCAAGCAAATAAATCAGTCAAGTGATTAAAGAACACAATTGGGAAACTGAGGCACTCACTTCTTGCACGGAATTGTAGCTTACATGAGACTAGCTCTTCTGCTAAGAACAACTGTGAAACCCAAATATAAAATTAATTAATTAATTAAGTAAAAAGTCTGTTAGAAATGCTTTAGCAAAGCACCCCCTCAGCCAAGACATGGGTCGGGGAGAGGCGGGTGGGGTCTGGAGAGAAGAGAAAGGCCCTGGGAGGCCGAGGCGGGCGGATCACGAGGTCAGGAGATCGAGACCATCCTGGCTAACACAGTGAAACCCCGTCTCTACTAAAAACTACAAAAAAACTAGCCGGGCGAGGTGGCGGACGCCTGTAGTCCCAGCTACTCGGGAGGTTGAGGCAGGAGAAGCACTTGAACCCGGGAGGCGGAGCTTGCAGTGAGCTGAGATCCGGCCACTGCACTCCAGCCCGGGCCACAGAGCGAGACTCTCTCTCAAAAAAAAAAAAAAAAGAAAAAAGAAACAGGTGTGGCTGGCACACACCTTCCTCCGGGCTCTTCCTTCCTGTGGTAAAGGGAGCTGAGCCAGAGGACTGTGTTCCTGGGCAGGGCGGGGCCCTGTGTGTGCCCTTCACGCTTTTCTGAATTTTCACTCTCCTGGCTCAGACGGTCCCCATGTCCTTGTCTGGCTCACAAAACATCCAGTTTTGTGTTCATGAAATAGTCAGTACTTCGGGAAGCTTCTGTATGTCTCCAGGACTTCTGGAAGCTGTTTCTCCGTCGAGCTTACGGACCTGTGTCTTTACCCGAACGAATTGACTCGCCATTCCTGTGATTTCTGCTAACCAGCTTTCCTGACCTGACTACGGAGGACTTTCCCTTTCTCAGCATCTCGATCAGCTCAGGCTGGCACAACAAAATACCACAGACAGGGCTGATTAACTCCTGTTGATTTTCTCACAGTTCTGGAGGCTGAAGGTCCAAGATGCAGGTGCTGAGAAGTTGGTGAAGACAACCAGCTTTCCTAAGAATCAAGCTGGAACGGGACGATCCGCCTGGCCATGCGGTTAACGGGCAGCAGCTGAAGGTGCCCTTCATTCCCTGAGGGCCAGCGTCCACACTGCACTTCCCTGGAGACCCACGCACATCCCTGGGAGCCAGCAAGGACCAGAGAGGCCTGGGGAAGCAGGAACCCCTGAGAACTGGCAGAGATGGCAGAGACGACCCGAGGCAGAGGATGCCCAGCCACCACCCTCTAACCACACGGTTTTTAAGTAAGAACAACAACCTGTGCTTTTGCCATCTGAATTACTTCTTTAGGGGAGGCTGGGAGGAGAACCACATGGCAGACCAGGCTTCCTTTGCTGCTGCCAGGTGAGTACTGCAGCCAGCTTCATCACTCTGGCAGAGTGTGGTTGCTGTGAGAAGACCTAAGGGCTTGATTCATGTTTTGTTTGTTAAATATATACCGCCAGTGGCTTTTCATATTTAAATTTGTAGCGTGCTATTACAGTGTATTTAACTGTGATTGACTCAAGTCACATGCAGCGCAGATCTAACAAGCCTTCTTCTTCCTGCCCCGTTCTCGCCTCCCCTCTCCTCCCACCTGCTCCTCCTCCTTCTTTAGCATAGTCTTTTTTTGAGACTTAGCTTTAAAACAAGCTGCGTTTAACAAGAGATACACATTCTAAAGGTGAAAACACTCACGAGATGAATTGGAATGTTTCTTTTAGACAAATGACATAGCTCGGCACATGCTATATCCTGGAAATACTTCACATTATTATAAATATTTTAAAATTGAGGCTCAGAAGTTTCCCATAAATTAGTGTTGGAATAATTTCACTACATGGGGTCATTCTTGATAGTTTCCTCCTTTTTCATCTTATTCATGCCTTGGAAAGAAGGACATAGCCCACCAGTTAGAGGGAGAGAGGCGTGAGAAGTCCCATTCAGGCAGCTGCCTGAAATACCAAAAACTCATCAAACAGACTTTTTTCTCTAAAACATCATATGAGTGGAAAAAACAGTTATTTCAAAGGAAGCATGTAATAGAGCTTTCTATTGCAAAACAATGTCTGCCAGCGAGAGTATTTGAGGACTAGGGAAGGTCACAGTGACGCCCACAAACACACATACATAAATGAAGTTTTAAAATGAAGGCTTGTCATGAAATAGAAGTCTGATTGACTCAATTTGTTTTTACACTGAATACAAATTTTAATTTTTTATGTCCAGATTAACCACATCATCATTCTTTTAGTAACATTGCGATTACTAAAACACTGGTGATAAAACACTGGGGATGCCAAACACTAGGGATAAAATATAAATTAAATTCCTTTCTGAGATAAACACATATGTAAACAACTAATCTAGTATAAAATTAAAACTTCAAATTAAAAATTTACTAAAACTTAAAAATTACAATAGAGGGAACTTAGTAAATGAATGGTTTAATTTATTGGGCACGGATTGTGCCATGGCTTGGAAGAAAGATATTGATAGTATTTCGAAAAGATAAGCTTAAACGTGAGTAGGAGGTTGCCAGCAAGCTGCAGGAGAGAAGCATAGGCGTCCATGGATATCACTCTGGGGCTCTGCTGTTCCTGCAGAAAATTCTAAAACTGAAGCAGGAGGCAGGTACAAGGGTCCAGTTTTCCTTTAGGGCAGTTTGGCCTTACTAAATGGACAAGGAAGGGGTGTTTTGAGGAATGAGTTTAAATGGGCAGATTCTGAAAGCCCCTCTGCTTCAGAAGCCTTGGCAGGGTGTGGGGATCAGCTCCCCGGAGGTGGGGAGTGGCGGGGCTCCTAGTCCTGGGCTGTGCTGGAGGCCTGAGGATGCTGGTCACAGTCACAGCCCGGCAAGGACTCCCTGGCCCAGGGCCTCAGACCCGGCAGGCTGCAGGTGCGGACACAGTCGGGGGCACAACTTGGCCCTTGTCCTCAGGCACTGATGGTGAACACAGACTCCACCGGGGCATTCATTACTCAGGGGAGCACATGTGGCCGTGGAGCTGCCATGAGCAGGCCTGGGGAGAGAGGGTGAAACACTGTAACATGAAACACTGTAACATCATGAAACACTGTAACATTACGCTTCGCGATGTGAAATATGATGCTAATTTCTGAAATATGAAGTAGTCTGGCAAAAAAGAAAGGCATTCCAGCTAGAGAAAAGATGACACATTCTCAAAAGCCTAAGACTAAAAGAAATGACGTGTTCTAAGAACTGGCAGTTTTTTGAAGTCACAGCCTTGAGGAATAAGAAGTAATTCTGGTGATAAATTTTAGAAAATGTGAGGAATAAATTCTCGAGCACCCACAATTGCTGATTATGAGGACTGATTTTCTTCCTAGATGGCTAATAGCTCTTTTAGTGTGCGGGTCTTCTCTGCGTCTGTGTTCCCACCAAGCATAAAATTTTGAATTGACATTATGCATAAAAGTCAAGAAAAATTGTTAATAATCTTTGAGTCAGTAGTTGCATATATAAAATTTTAATGAAAGGAAATAATTCATAAGAATGTAAAAAACCTTGCAGATGAAAAATTCCATTGAAATATTACTGGTACACCCATCAAATGGATATTCAGTCATTAAAATGTAGAGCTATCCAGTTTGTAAAGCATGATGGAAAATGCATATGATGCAGTCTTTACTGAAATGCATACTCCACTGCATTGTGCTGTAAATAAACACATCAGACACTGCAAGAATACAACTTGGAAAGGGATTTTCAAATCATCTCCATAATTCTTTTCCTCTTGAGGAATATCACAGGTGAAAATGTCCCTGCATCCTGTGTACATGAAAACAAACAAGCAAACAAACAATTTGATGTTTGCATGCAGAAAGCACTTATTCCCAAATTTATTGTCACAGGACCCACCTCTTAGTTATTCTAAAAAATATTACACATGTAAAAATATTGTTAATGATGTGTTCATTTTAAATTAAATGATTGAAAATAAATACAATAAGTATGCATTAAAGCAGATAAAATATATGCATGGCTGTGGATTACTGCACAGAGTTATAATCAGATTGGGGAAGTTCAGTTCTTTGACATGACCTATGGTCATGGGAAACCTTCGAAACTTGGTAAGATTTTGCAAGTCAGTAAAACTGGTGTTCTTGCTCAGAGAATGCTTGTTTAGTTTTCTAATTTAAAGCAATACTACTTCGGGGGATAGAGACCATATGTCATGAAGACAAACAGATGAGAATCTCACCTTTCGAACAGAAATACTCTATAGCATGATGTCTCGTGACCATTCAAATGACCCCTCTGAGTTCCCTGCCCCATAAAGAAGGCACACGTGGTGGAGCTCAAGGGTGGACTAGGTTTCTGTGAATTGTGTGCATTAACTTGTGTTGTGTGACTCATGCCTGACTCTGAGCCCAGCACTGTTCTCAAGGTGACCACACTCATTAATATGACGTTAGCTTTCAATAAAGAGACTTTAAAATAATTGAATAGTCATTATCTAAATTAATCATTTTATACATTTATGTTTGAAATAAATTAATGTTTTCAGCTAATCAGCACAAATATTAGAATATGCAATTTTACCATATTTGCACTTTTCTGGATTTATTTGACAATGAATTATATTTAAGATTTAGTCATATTTACTTTAAAAATATACACTAGAAAAAAGTTGTCAAGTACACTAAGGCAGAGAACTTTAAGATCATTTAACTCTTATGAAAATGACACAAGTTACCGGGATATTGAAACTTAATAATCACGATAAAAGCCAAGATGCTCACTTCCACCTTTGTACATATTTAGTGCTGTTTGATACATATAATGTATAGTAATCAAATCAGAGTAATTAGCATATCCGTCATCCCAAACATTTCTCAATTTTCAGTGTTACAGACATTTAAAATCTTCCATCTGACTATTTGAAACACTCTATTATTGTTAACTATAGTCATCATTTAGAGCTGTGGAACACTAGAACTTATTCTATCTAATCTGTAATGTTGCATCCTTTAACACACCTCTCGCTCTCCTTCTTTTCCTCCTGCCTTTCCCAGTCTCCAGTATCCTTTGTTCTGCTTTCTTCATGTAATCAACGTTTTTAGCTTCCATGTACAAGTGACAACATGTGATGCTTAACTTTTTGTTCCTGGTTTATTTCACTTAACATAATGTCTTGCAATTCCATCTATGTTTCCACAAATGACAGGGTTTCACTCTTTTTATGGCTAAATAATACTCCATTATGTATATATAGTATACTCTTTTATTCATCCATCTGTTGTTGGACAGCAGTTGAGTCCATACCTTGACTATTGTGAATAGCACTGTAGCAAATATGGGGGTACCGATATCTCCCCAATATAGTTATTTCCTTTCTTTTGGATGAAAGCCCAGTAGTGCGATTGAGGATTATATGCTAATTCTACCGGGAGTTCTTTGAGGAAGCTCCATGCTGTTTTCCATACAGGCTATACTAGTTTATATTCCCATCAACAGTACTAGAATTCTCTTTTCTCTGCATACTTACCAGCATTTGTTATTACTTTTTGTCTTTTAGAATATAGTCAGCCCAACTGGGGTGATATCTCATTGTGGTTTTGATTTGCATTTCTCTGAAAATTAATGATGTTGAGCATTAAAAAATATATTTGTTGGCAATATGGATGTCTTCTTTTGAGAATTGTCTGTTCAGATAATTTTCCCGTTGTTTAGTCTGATTGTTTGGTGGTGTTGCTGTTTGAGTTCCCTGTATATTCCAAATGCTAATCCCCTGTGGGATGAGCAGTTTTCAATTATTTTCTCCCATTGTGTCAGTTGCCTTTTCACTCTGCTGACTGTTTCTTTGCTATGGAGAAACATCTTAGTAGGATATAATTATATTTGCTATTGTTGTCTGTACTTTTGAGGTCTGATTCATAAAATTGTTTTTCAGATCAGTGTCCTAAAGCATTGGACTAATCTTTCTTCTTGTAGTTTTATAGTCTCAACTCTTACATTTAGGTCTTTGATCTATTTTAAGTCGATTTTTATCTAAGGTGAGAAGTGGGAGTCCAGAATCAGTTTTTCTGCACAGGGATATCCCGTGTTCCCAGCACCATTTATTGAAGAGACTGTCCTTTCCCTGATGAGTGCTCTTGGCAACTTTCTGAAAAGTCAGTTGGCTCTAGATACGTGGATTAACTTCTCAGTTCTCTGTTCTGTTCCATTGATCAGTGCATATGTTTTTATACCACAACTATGATGTTTTGGTTACCACGACTTTTTAATATGTTTTGAAGTTTGGTAGTTTGATGCCTCCAGTTGTTTTTTTCTTTTGGTAATTCAGGAGTTTTGTAGTTCCATAAAATTTTAGGTTTTCTTTTCTATTTCTGTGAAAAATGTCATTGGTATTTTGATACTGATGGCATTGAATTTGTTAATTACTTTGGTCATTTTAACAATATTTCTCCAGTTCATGAGCAGAAAATGTTTCATTTGTGTGTGTCCTCTTCGACTTTTTTATCAGTATTTTGCAATTTTTCTTATAGAGGGTATTTCACTGCCTTGGTTAAGTTCATTTCTACATTTTTTTTTGTAGCTGTTAGAAATGTGATTGCCACTGTTACTTGTCTCTCAGCTAGTTCATTGTTCATTTATAGAAATGCTACTGATTTTTGTATATTGGTTTTGTGTTCCGCAACTTTACTGGATTTATCAGTTCCAAGAGTTTTTATCATTATTATTATTATTATTTGAGATGGAGTCTTGTTCTATCATCCAGGATGGAGTGCAATGGTGCAATCTCAGCTCACTGCAACCTCCTGGGTTCAAGTGATTCTCCTGTCTCAGCCTCCCGAGCAGCTGGGATTACAGGCACAGTTAATTTTTGTATTTTTAGTAGAGACAGGGTTTTACCATGTTGACCAGGCTGGTCACGAACTCCTGACCTCAAGCGATCCCCCCACCTCAACCTACCAAAGTGCTGGGATTAAAGGCATGAGCCACCGTGCCCAGCTCTAAGAGTTTTTTGTAGCGTCTTTAGGGTTTTCTATATATAAGTCATGTCATCTGCAAACAGGGACAATTTGACTTCCTCCTTTCCAATTTTGATAGCCTTTATTTATTTTTCTTGCCTAATTGCTCTGGCTAGGACTTCCAGTACTATGTTTAATAAGAGTGATGAGAGAGGGAATCTTTGTTTTCTTCCAGTCCTTAGAGAAAGAGCTTTCAACTTTTCCTTGTTTACTATGATGTTATATGTGGGTTTGTCATATTTGGCTTTTATAATGTTGGGGTACTTTTCTGGGATGTATCATTTATTTATTTATTTTGAGAAAGGGTCTCATTCTGTCACCCAGGCTGGAGTGCAGTGGTGTGATCTTGGCTCACTGAAACCTCTGCCTCCTGGGTTCAAGTAATTCTCATACCTCAGCCTCCTGAGTAGCTAGGACTACATGCGTGTGCCAGCATGCCCGACTAATTTTGTATTTTTTGTAGAGATGGGGTTTTTCCACGTTGGCCAGTTGGGTCTTGAACTCCTGACCTCCAGTGATCTGCCCACCTTGGCCTCCCAAAGTGCTGGGATTATAGGCATGAGCCACCACGCCTGGCCTATACATCATTTATTAAGAGAGTTTATCATGAAGGGATGCTGAGTTTTATCAAGTGTTTTTTCTATATATATGGAGATCATGTGGTTTTTGTCCTTCATTCTATTGATGTGATATATGACACTTATTGATTTGCATATGTTGAACCATCAGTTTGTATATGTTGAACCATCCTTGCATTCTTGAGGTAAATCCACTTAATCATGGTGCATTATCTTTTGATGTGTTGTTGGATTTGGTTTACTAATATTGTGTTAAAACAAATACATAGAAATTAAGCATCATGCTCTTGAATGACCAACGAATAAAGGGAGAAAATAAGAATGAAATTATAAAATCCATGAAATAAATTAAAATAAAAACACACATACTAAAACTTACAGGGCACAGAAAAGCAGTATTGAGAGACAAGTTTATAGTAATAAATGCCTGCATCAAAAAACTAGAAAGATTTCAAATGAACACCTAACACTGCCTCTCAAGGAGCTAGAATAGTACAAACAAACCAAACACAAAATTAATAGAAGGAAAAAAAATAAAGATCAGAAGAGAAATAAACAAAATTGAAACTAAAAATGCAAAATATTAACTAAATAAAATATTGGGTTTCGAAAAGATAAATAAAATTGAGAAACCATTAGTGAGACTAAGAAAAGAAGAGAAGATCTGAATAAATCAGAAATGAAAGAGGAGATATTACAATGGATAACACAGAAATACAAAGGATCATCAGCATCTACTCTGAATAACTATGCACTCACAAATTCTAAAATCTAGAGCAAATGGATAAATACCTGGGCACACACAACCTACCAAGATTGATCCAAGAAGAAATAGAAAACCTGAAGAGGCCAAATAACAAGAAGGTGCTCTTCAACAGCACATCATGTGAGACAGTAAAGTGGGTGCTGACCATTTGCAGAGAGTGGGATGAAGTTAGCCCTCTGTATCCATGGGTTCTGCATCTGCTGTTTCATCTAACTGCATATTGAAAATATTTGAAATGAAACAACACAACAATAAATATTAATAGAAATAGAAAACAGTGTAACAACTATTTACATCAAATTTAAATTGCATTAGGTATTAATAGTAATCTAAGTATGATTTAAAGTATACAGGAGAATGTGCAGAGGTTATATGCAAATAATATGACATTTTGTATAAGGGACTCGAGCATCCTCAAATTTTGGTCTTTGCAGGGCCCTGGAACAAATCCTTTGTGGATGCCAAGGGATAACTGTGCATGTATTAATAGCATATCATTTAAATTATTTAAACTGCATGCCTCTATGGATGCCGGGAAAATGTGAGGAATGGAAGGTAAAAAGGTGATTAAAATAACGATATATTAAAATCAGTGGAAGTGTCTTCTGTGGGTAAAGCTTTCAGTGTGTCATGAAATGAGGGCTATCAGTAACTCATTAATAAATTAAGAGACACCAAAGATCTGGTCCAAGCCAGAAAATTGGGAAGAGTAATGTTCTGCAAGCATCATTACATTTATAAGCTATATGGATGCTTAGATTATCTAGCCAGGGTTGAGACATATGGAAACAACGTACATAAAGCTTAAAGTGGGCCAAACGCAGGGCCATGTTTGCAATCGCAGAACTTTGGGAGGCCTGCCCAAGAAGATCACTTGAGCCCAGAGGTTTTAGACCAGCCTGGGCAATATAGTAAGACCCCATGTCTATAAGAAAAGTGATCCAGCATGGTGGTGCTCACTTGTTGTCCCAGCTACTCTGGAGGCTGAACTGAGAGGACTGCTTGTGCCCAGGAGGTCAAGGCTACAGTGAGCTGTGACTGCACCACTGCTCTCGAGCCTGGGTGACAGAGCAAAATCCTATCTCAAAAAGAAGGAAAAAAAAGGAAAAAAAAAAACATATAAATACCAGAATTGGGGGGGAAGAAAACAAAGAAACACAAGCTAATTTTTCAAGCTGTCTTCCAAAATAAGGCATTTTCTTAAGGAAAATATGGAGAAAAAGTATATGTGCAGCCCTAAGTATGAGAGAGGAAATGTCATGACAACACAAAATTAAGCATTTCTAAGGAAATGTTACCTACATCCTTAAAAAGATAAATTTAATTTTCATTTAACATGAACTAGTAAAGGAAATATAATCAAATAAATCTTAATTTGTAAGAGAAAAATTGAATAATCAACTACAGAGAGTTTAAATAAAAAAGAAAATACCAAGAGATAACTATGGGAATTTTGGCTAAACCTTATAAGGAAAACTAACTGCTATACTAGTATTTTTGTCAGCTCAAGCATGGATGAGAATCTTCCCAATGCCTGTTAACATATTCACAGATTCCTACCACCAAAATGTAGCATTAAGCATTCTAAGAAGAAAACCATGGATTCATCTCAACTGTGGTTGCCACAAAAGTGCATAATCCAATTGCTAATAACACATACAAGTAATATGTCATGAATAAGTCATATTTATGTAGGATGTAGGATTGCAAGAATATTTTAACAAGTGATTTAGGAAATATCCACCCAAGTCCCTAATCCACTACATAAGACTTTGGTTTCAACTAACGTGGTGTGTGTACGTGCTTGGGTTTCAGAAGTGCTGACAACTTTGTGTTCTCAAATGTTTACACTTAGTGATTGCAAACATCTCAAAATGGAATCGGGAACAAGGGCCAGGGGTTGGCAGTTCGGGCAGATGAGAATACAGGGCACCCAGTTCAACTTGAGTTTCTGATAAACAGTGAATTCCCTTTTCATATAGGAAATCCCAGACATTGTACAGGATATGCTTATACCAAAAATTCTTCATTATTTATCAGATATTCAATTCGAGCCTTGTATTTATCTGGCAACCCAACAGGGTGTCCACCATACGAGTGAGTATAAGAAATCAGGTAAACAGTCCATGAATTTTGAAGCCCTCATCTGATTCTTGAAGAATCCTGGGGACCCTGACTTTAGAAGGTTTTGCAGTCTCAGGTGGGCCTTTTGCACAGACCTCCCACACAAAGGCCAGAGTCAGGGTGGCGGGACAGAGCCAGCCCTTAGGAGCAAACCTGGCAGAGAGGCTGGGAAACCAGCCCCAATGCTGTTCCCTCTGGGAAAAGTCAAAGTTTTCAGTGGAGCAGAAAATGGTTGCCCAAGAACACCTTTAGACCATGGCAGTGCCACCAGTGGAAGGAAAGGGCCTCGGCCCCTGGAGAGGGATGAACACTGTGCACGTCCCAGGAAAGAAAGGACACTCTCCAGGGCCCAGGATCCCACACTGCTCTGCTTCTAGGTCTCTGACCACTCGGGGAAGCTGGTCACTCCCCTGCCAGGAACCTCAGGCAATAAGCAGTGCTTGTTCCCATGGGGAGGAGGAGCAAGGCACTGACCCCAGGCACCGTGGCCCAAGCGAGGCTGGACTGGACGGCAGAGAAGCAGGCATGTGCCAAGCACCACACAGCACTCCCCCACTGAACCTCAGCCCACTCTGGAGGGTTGCTGAGGCTGCGGTGAGCTTGCAGGTAACCACAGCAACCGGACCACCCAGCCACACTCCCGACAGGTTGACCAAGCCTGCACAGTAACAGCCGGACCAAAGAGGCACATGCCTGTTTCCAGACACCAGTCCAAAGTTCATCTTAGTGGTGCATACACACCTCCTCTTTCCTATTGTGGTAAAAAATGATTCACAGTTACAATCTTAGCTGTTTTAAGTGTGCAGTTCAGTAGTGTTAAATATATTCATATTGTTGTAAAACAGATCTCTAGAATGTAGTTTTTTCTTGCAAAACTGAAACTTTGTACCCTTTAAACAGTAACTCCCCACCTCCTGCTCCCCAGTAACCTCTACTCTGCTTTTGGTCGCTGTGATTGCTTGTTCTAGAGATTTCCTATAAGTGGAACCACACAGCATTCGTCCTGTTGTGACTGGCTTGTTTCACTTAGTAGATGCCCTCCAGGTTCATCATGTGCAGCGGCCAGAGTCAGAACTCCCTTCCTTTGTGAGGCTAGAAATGATCCACTTGCAGACACAGCACATTTTTGCCCACTCACCATTCCTAGACACTTGGTGGCTTCCGCTGTTGGCTGCTGTGAATCACACTGCTGTGCACGTGTTGTACAAATACCTCGGAGTCGCTGCTTTCGATTCTCTTGGATGCGCCCGCCAAGGTGAATTGCTGGGTCATATGGAAGCCCCACTTCTATATTTTTAGGAAACTCCACATTATTTTCCATCACAAAGTGGGGGTTCTGCCAGGTGCTGAGTATTTCTCTTCCAACTGCGTCTTCGTGAACTGCAGGAGAAAAACAAGCAAGAGATGGACTCAGGGACCTGCTTGACCCACTTTCTGTTCCATATAATTTCTGCTTATCCTGAAGAACTGTCATGTTTATCTTTATTGAAAGAACTGCTGTTAATAAATTCTGTCAGATTTTTGCTTTATAAAATATCTTTATTTTACATTTAATTTTGAGAGATATCGTTACTCTATGGAGAATTCTGGATTGGCAGTACTTTTTTTTTCTTGCAGCAGCTGAAAGATCTCATTCCATTGTCATCCTCTTGCATTGTTTCTCATGAGAAGTCAGCAGTTAATCTTATCTTTTCTTGGCTCTAGAGCTTTTTTTTAGTATTTAGTTTTCAGAAATGTATCCATACATTTATCTGATGCATTGTAGAGTCATTTTATTTGTGCTTATACTGCTAAGGGATTGTTGGACTTACTTTTCAATTTGTCAATTTGTATTTTAATGTTTTTCACCAAATTTGGGGAATTTTGACCATTATTTTTCAAAGTTTATCCTCCTTCAGTTCTACTGTTCTTTATTTTGGTACTTGGTATTACAGTCACAGCACCTGTGATTGTTTATTTTTCTCTCTTTATTCTCTCTGTGTCCTCATTTTAAAAACCCTTATATTAACTTCCTCTCTGCCTGGTTGAAATATAAAGATCTCCTGGCACTTTGAGATCCCAGAAATCTATATTCACTTTCCATTTCCCAGGAGGGTCTCTGCTAGTGAAGTGGCACCATTGTCTGGGGTAATATCTGAGGTTCCTTGCTCCACGGCCACAGAAAACTAGGATGTGGACACACCAGAGTGAGGTTAAGAGAGGAAGTTTAATATACAAAGAAAGAGAAAAGCTCTCTCTGCTGCAGAGAGAGGGGTCCTGGAGAAATGGGTTTCCAGTTCCAGGTGAAATGCAGGATGTTTTACAGACAAGCTTGAGGAGGCAGGGCCTGATTTACATAGGGCACAAAAGATTGGTTGGACCAGGTGTGCCATTTGCATGGCATGCGAAGAAGCAGGCCACCTGACCCTGATCTTTTATTATGCAGACAAGTTCTCTCCCTGGGTGGTACCATGTTGCCTGCTTTTTAACTGTACACGTGATGACAAAGAAAAGGGAAGAGGGAACCTTCATGTTGAACTTACCTGGCTTCCAGGTAGCCCTTTTCTATTGGCACAGCTGCTAACATTCCCCCATACAGCTTCCAGCTGGTTTATCAATGTCTGCAGCTCAATTTTACAGGCTGTTCTTTGTTAGAAAAGAAATGATTTGGAGGCTGCTTTTTATTAAAAGGGAAGCCTTGCCGAGGACTCCTTTACCCTCATTATCTACCCGAAGAATTTCTTTTTAGCTCCTGTATCACTGGGTTATACAAAGTCTTACCTTTGGTATGTTCAGCTTAGCATTCAGCCAAACATTCAAAAAATCAATTCAGATTCTCACTCCCTCTCCAGAGCCACCTCCTCCAGGGAGCCCCACAAACTCAAGACACCCCAGGATCGTTTGGTTTGTGAGTTTTAAGTTTGTTACAATGGACTAACCCCTGAAGTTTATACTCAAATAGCCAATTTTCTTATCCATATTTCTACTTGAATAGCTACTACATATCCCAATCAAAATACCTTTGATGCAGAAACACTGGGCACACACGGCCAGTTGCTGAGTATGTCTCCTACCATCAGCTCTTCATGACCTGTGGGGAAAGACACACATGAGTGGGGCTCCGGGGCCCCGGGTGAGGCAGACCCGGGCTGCACTCCACCGCCTGACCTCAGCAGGCCCCTGCCCTGCCTGGTGGGCACGGTGGCATTCCAGATTTCCCTCAGTTAGTGCCAGTTCAGGACCAGGGTGCGGGAATTCCTGAGATGTCTAATTATTTCTTTTTCCCAAAGCCCTGTTAAAGGTTATACGCCCATTTGGGGAAGGCTGAGAGGCAGACTAACAATACGAATCCTTAGCAGCACGGGAGAGTCCGTCCTCAAGGAGACTCTGCTCTTAAAATTCTCATTTACAATGTTCCCATCTCAGTTTTCCCATCTAGAGACTGAGAGATTCTAGCAAGATCCAGATCCTCTCTCTTTCTTTGGAACAAAGCTAAACTCTGTATTCTCACCTCCATTTTATCTGGATGGGTCCATGAGTTGATGTCTGGCCTATAAATGTAGGTACAAGCTTCAGGCCGACACATGACCCATCCTGCCCAGTCACGGTACTCTTGGTCTCCCTCCTCAGCCTCACTGAGGAGCTTCACAAACACACTGAGGAGCTTCCTCCCCACACACTACAGGGCTTCCCACACGCACGGAGGAGCTTCCCCCCCACACTGAGGACTGACACACACACACTGAGAAGCTTTCCCTCAAAACTGAGGGGCTTCCCCCCACACTGAGGAGCTTCCCACACACACACAGGAGCTTCCCACCCACACTGAGGAGCATCACACACATCGAGAAGCTTCACACACACACTGAGGAACCTCACACACACTGAGGCGATTCACACACACACACTGAGGCGATTCACACACACACACTGAGGCGATTCACACACACACACTGAGGAGCTTCCCGCCCACACTGAGGAGCTGCCGTGCCACACTGAGGAACCTCACACTGAGGCGATTCACACACACACACTGAGGAGCTTTTCCCCCACACTGAGGAGCGTTCCCCCCACAATGAGGAGCTTTACTCACACACTGAGGAGCTTCCTGCCCACACTGAGAAGTTTCAGAGAAACACTGAGGAGCTTCCCACTCACACTGGGGAGCTTCACCCCCACCCTAAGGAGCTTCCCCCCGACACTGAAGAGCGTCACACACACACTGAGGAACTTCCCACACACACTGAGGCGCTTCCCCTCACACTGAGGAGCTTTCCTGCCCACACTGAGGAGTTTCACACACACACAACCCACCATGCACGATCACTGTGCTCCGCATCCCCCTCGGCCTCACTGAGGACTCTCCACAGTTGTCCGGGATCTGTTTTGTGAAATGATTTCAGATACCTGAGCCACAGTCAGGTGAGACACTTGGCTAGAATCTTTCACGCTTTGCTTTGTGTGAGTTATGGTTACAATTTCCTTATTTTAAGCAACTGGGATTTAGTGGCTTGTGTATTACCATAGCCTTGCGGCTGCATCCTGACTAATAAGCTCATGAATCCCCCTTTCCTGTCACTCAGTCGGAAGTGCCGGCACCACGGTGACACCTCTCTCATGCCTCCACCTCAAGTCTCTCAGTGATTCGAGGTCCTAACCTCATTCCCTATATGGATGCTTGCCCTTCTCCACGTCTGCACGTCCAGCACTCATGTCCCAGCAGGGTCGCTCCGTCTAGGCTGTGCCTGGGCTGCGTCTGAGATACTGCAGGAACCTCCTACGTGGACTTTCTCTTTCCTCCTTGCCCCGTGCCATGTTTTCCCCCAGATTAGTCCTTTGAAAGCATAAGTCAGAACATAAGCCTCCACTTAGTTCCAGCCCTCCAGTGGCTCCTTGTCTTCTCAGGATGGAAGCAGAACACCCCACAGGGTCTGCAGCCCAGCAGTCCTGCCCCCACACTCCCCGCCTGCCCTCTGTCTCTGGCCCCATCTGGGGGGTCTCTGTTCCTCATCCTACACCAGCTCCAAGCTTTTGTACATGCCTTGCCTCTGCCTGAAGCACTCTTCTTCCAGGCAGATGAGTGCCCGATTTCCTCGTCTCCTTCAAGACGTCCCCAGGTCACTTGTCACCCTCTCAATGGGACCATCCCTGACACCTCTTCACAGTCTCAGCCCTGAACTGCCCAGGCCTCTGCATTTCCTCTCCTGGCTTTAGGTCTGTGCAGAGCACGTTCTTCTGGTGCCTGGCTCTGTCTCACTCCTCCCACTCAGCGTTTAGGACCCATCAGGACAGAGTTTTGCTCCTTCTGTCTCTGATTCATTTGTGGCACGTAGAGAGTCTGCTTTTCTTAATTTAGTTGTTTTATGTTCTGAAAAAGCATTCTTTTTTTATATGTTTTTAAAAACTTAGTATTTAGAACCAGAAAAAGGCATGCATTCGAATCTTGCTTAAACTTAGTCAATCATTATATTGTATATCATATGCTACTCAATTTCTGTTGAATGAATAATAGTGTATTAACATTACTATATCTTATATACCTTAAAAAGTTTTAAGTATTAAATAGGATAATGTCTATGAAAATGTGTAACACAGGGCCGGGCGCGGTGGCTCAAGCCTGTAATCCCAGCACTTTGGGAGGCCGAGACGGGCGGATCACGAGGTCAGGAGATCGAGACCATCCTGGCTAACACCGTGAAACCCCGTCTCTACTAAAAAATACAAAACCTAGCCGGGCGAGGTGGCGGGCGCCTGTAGTCCCAGCTACTCGGGAGGCTGAGGCAGGAGAATGGCGTAAACCCAGGAGGCGGAGCTTGCAGTGAGCTGAGATCCGGCCACTGCACTCCAGCCTGGGTGACAGAGCAAGACTCCGTCTTAAAAAAAAAAAAAAAAAAGAAAGAAAATGTGTAACACAAAGTCAACATAAAATAAGTGCTAGTTTCCTCAGTTGTTTTGTTAGAAATTAATTTTCATTTATCCACAATCCTTTTCTAGTTCCTGACACAGACCTAAATACTACAGATATTTTCTTTAATAAGGTATATCCAGGTAGATGGTCAATATAGAATAGAAAAAATTTGAGACTGTTAATTTTAACATCTTGTTGAAATTTATATTAGTAAAACAAAATGTTTTCATGATTAGAGCTCATGCAAAATTCTCTGCCACTGTAGTCAAAAGCATGCTGTGGACAGCAGAGCCAAAAGTCAACAGCAGAGCCAGCCCACACATTCTTGCCACTTGTGGAGGGAAATGTATACAAAATACGAGTTTAGGGGTTTAAATTTAAACACACACGACTGTGAAAGAAGCAAAATTGAAGGGTTTATTTTTAGATTTTGGCATTAAAAACTTGTCATTTCCAGCTAGATTACAGATCGCATTGTTGACTCAGGTTGGCATAGGTCAGTGATGACCGTGGAAGTTTTAGGGGAAGTCAGCTGTGCATGCAGACATCCTGATGAGAAGCCAGACCCCTGAGAAATCGCCGTGGGGCCTGCGACCAGGTCATGCCTGGAGAGAATCTTGGATTAATGATCTGTCACTTTCTGTAAACACCCATCTCAAACCCCATGAACCCACAAGTACTGCATCAGAATTATGTTAAGCAGGGAATGCATTTAATGTTTGTGGATATGATATCTGAAAATAGTAAGAAGCCAGTTCAAAAAACACCACCACCCCACTCTCCCCCTCAGTGTTCTGACCTCATTGAAAGAATATTTTCCCTATTAGATTCCTGTCACTTCACATAAGACCGGAAAATTCACAGGGATGGAACATAAGCTGAAAACACTGAATTTCCTGGGTCTGTGTAGCCAGGCTCTCCTGCCTGAGGGGCGGCCAGAAGCCTAAGGGGGACTCTTGGGGGCGCTTTTCTGGGTGGGCTCAGCATCTCAGTGCCTCAGTCTTCCTTCTGGGGTCTGAGGGCTCACAGGAGGCCGAGCTCATCTGCTCACTGATACACCATGGCTTCAGAGCATGGATAGTGTGGCACTGGATCCCAGATTCCTCTGGAAAACAGCCAGAATTGGGATGATTTTCTGCAGGGAGACACACAAAGCCATGTACTAAGAGGGAGAGCCAGTCACACTTGGGTGCCCAGGACAGTGCTGAATGGAAGGTGAACGGGGCGACAGCTTTACCATCCCTGCACGTCCTGAGCCTGAGCACATTCTGAGTCTGGGTTCACGAGCACGTTGTGAGCCTGAGCACATTCCAAGCCTGTTCTGAGTCCGGCGAGGGTTCCTGGACATGGAGGGTGAGCAGGCCACATCTCAAGCTGACAGAGGCTGGCACCCCCTAGCCTCCTGTGCTGCCCTCTTGACCCCAGGGTGGGGCTGAGGATCTCCTCTCTGACCCTCACACCTCACCCTGGCCCAGGGAGAGGAACTGAGGAAGAGGAGGCGCTCTCCAGACACAACTGCAGGTGAACTCTCTCCCGGAACAGCCCTGGCCACTGTGTCGGGCACCATGGGGACCACCAGCTTGGCAAATTGATCAGACAGTTTCACAGCAGACAGCACTAAAAATCCACCAAATAGGGGCTTTGAGCCAGTGAGGGCAAGACTTTCACTGAATCCAGCGACGCGCAGACCTGCTTCAGGGGCCTTGCGTTCTGTATTTAATAAACAGCCGTGGGAGCTCCCAGCTGCTATCTGCAGAGGTGAAGGCAGACACAGCCTGCAGGCTCCTGCTCTGAGAGGCCAGGGAGATCCCAGCAGTGTCTCCAAGCATGGCAGAGTGGGCACAGGAAAAATCGCCTCCCAGGGCACCACGTCCTGGTCCCATGGACCGGGCCAGTTTCTCTGGAGGGTGAATGGCAAACCTGTTATTCACAAAGGCTCAGACTGAGTTTATTAAGGAAAGGAATGGAGAAACCTCACAGAAGACAGAGCCTGTTAAAATCCAGTAAGAATCACTTTTATAACTTTTCAGATTATTTATTTTATTTTATTTTATTTTTTTTGAGACCGAGTCTCGCTGTCGCCCGGGCTGGAGTGCAGTGGCCGGATCTCAGCTCACTGCAAGCTCCGCCTCCCGGGTTTACGCCATTCTCCTGCCTCAGCCTCCCGAGTAGCTGGGACTACAGGCGCCGCCACCTCGCCTGGCTAGTTTTTTGTATTTTTTAGTAGAGACGGGGTTTCACCGTGTTAGCCAGGATGGTCTCGAACTCCTGACCTCGTGATCCGCCCGTCTCGGCCTCCCAAAGTGCTGGGATTACAGGCTTGAGCCACCGCGCCCGGCCCAACTTTTCAGATTATTATTGAAATAAAGGTATCAAGAAAATATCAAAGCAAAATATGTGGCCCCCTAAGAAAATATGCTTAGTTTCTCAAGTGTCCACAGACCTCATTTGAAAAGTAAGTTTCCATGCTCTGAATGTCTCGCATCACAAAAACCCTCCCAGCTCCAATGACTACACTTGCTCAAAGGAATCTTCCAAAAGCATGTGTGTGCCCAGTGGGCAGGTGGACCCCACACTATGCCAGGCGCAGGCAGGCAGCGGAGGCCAGGGTGTGGTCTCACTTCACAGATGAACCTGGCTCGCGCAGGGTCTGTGAAGCTCTGTGGTGGGGATGCCCCCAGCGTCCTGCCTTCCTTTACGATGTACTGAGCAGAGATCAGCTGGTGACCAAGATTTCAGCTTGTCTTTGAGAGATCTTAATTTCCCTTCATTCTGGAAAGACATTTTTCTTGAGCAGATGTGCAGGTTGGCAGGCTTTGTTTTTTCCTGAGGGTATTTCAAAGATGCTGCTGCACCGTACTTGGCTCCCATAATGCCCAGGGACCCTATAGTTCTTGTTTCTGGGGGTGCAATGTACCCCCTCCAACTGACTGCTGTTATGATTTTCTCTTTATAACTGGACTCAGGCAATTTTATTTATGATGATCTAACTGTGTATACCTTTTTTCCTTGAGCTTGGGTTTCATTAACCCATATGCATTTGTGGGTTTTCTTTTTAATCCTATTTGGAAATCTTTGCTGCTTACTTTTTGCATGTTTTCATCCCTGCCCCTCCACTTCCTCCCTGGGGGACTCATCTCACACCTAGCAGGAGCCTGTGCTTCTCTCAGAGCTCACCAGGGCCCTGTTCACTGCCTTTCATTTTTCGTTTTTTTTTTTTCAGTATTTTTCTCTTTCTGTTTTCTTTAGACTGGTTTAGTTTGCCACGTCTTTAAATTTACTAAGCTTTTCTTCTACAGTATCTAATCTTGTATTCATCACATGCAGGAGATTTTTAACCTCAGACATTTCAGTTTTCATGTCTACAAGTTTGATTTGGGTTTCGAAAAATAGAGTCTATGTCCCTTCCTAATACATCCGTGCTTTTCCCAACTTCCTGAACAAACGTAACAGTTTTCGCAGCTGCTGCTTTTATTGTCCTGATCTAGTCCTTCTGCCGCGTGTGGCGTTTCTGCACCTGTTGCTGTTCACTGATGTCACTGTCATTTTAAGCTGTGTTTTTCTGTGTCTTTGAAGCATTGCTGAAAACTTTTTATGAGGCGCCGAATTGTAAATTTCACTTTGGTTGTGTCTTGAATTACATTTTAATTCCTATATATTTCGGCTTTTTACTGAGACACAGATACTTGGACACACTTTGCGTTCCTGATGCTGAATTCCGTGTTCTATAAAGAGGGAGCAGAGTAACTTCTTCTGCCCCGTTTTGAAGCAATGCTGCTTTCATGACTTGAGTAAATTCCTGTGAATCACAAAGGCTTTCTCCCCACCCGGCTGGTGACATTAGAGACTGTTTTCCACGCGTGACCTGCAAATACTGTCCCCCTCACCAAATTTGGAGGACACGTTCCCTAACCAGGCACATATATGATGGTTAAACCCCACATTTAGCCTCAGGAGGGCCTCAGCAGCCCCCACTCTCTCTTCCACGCAGTTCCCTCTCGGGGACCCCCAGCAGCGCCTAGGCTGTGTCCTGTGCAGACCTCCTGCCTGGGCTCCATGTCCTGTCACTCTGGGCATCTGCTTTCTGCAGCACCAGCTCCCTTCCTGTTCCTGACCTAGAATCTCCTCCCAGCCCCCGACCCCCGACAGACCTGGGAAATTTGTTATTCACTTGTATCTTCACTTCCCTCCGGCACTTCTCTTCTTCACTTCCTGATATCCAATACTGAAATTCTTTCTTTCTTTCTTTTTCTGTCTGGTGGTTCTATGCTTCCAAGAAGGGTATGTGTTTGATCTCTTGCCCCATCTCATTGTGCAGCAGAAAATACTAATTATTCATGGATGTCTGGAGAGAACAGAAAAGGGACAGAGGCTCCCAGCAGGGAAAATATAACACTGGAAATATGCAGGGTAAGTGGGGCTAGATGGATCGATCCAGATCGAGAACCCTTGGGGACCAAGGGTGGAGTCTCAGGTCAGTGATGTGTGAGTTCCACACACCTAGGACCCACCTCAGCAAAATTCCGGCCGAATCCTTGGGCACTGGGGCCTGTGTGGCCTCCCTGTTGACTGCACGGCAGGCACGTGGTCCCAGGGCTGTTGGCAGGATCAGACGCAGTCCTGCTGGCCCACTGGAGACGACACAGGAAGCCTGTGCCTGGCCTCTCCTGAACTTTGTGCCCTGCACCCTCCCCTGTGCTGATCTTAATCTGTAGCTTTTCACTGCGATAACCACATCCCTGACTGTGAGAGCTGCTGAGTCCTGGGGCGGGGACCCTAACTCTCTTCATATCCTTGAAATGAGAATGCATTTCATAATAAACATGAGTTCTCCAGGGCATCATCCTGGGGTTGTCCTGGGGACCCTGATATACAGATTGGCATGCAATTCTTTCAGTTACATTATTCGATAAGTCAACATTGCTTAACTGATTGAAATGATTTTTAAAATATATTTTAAATTAATATCAGATTTTTTAAACTGTAAAATACATTTTTACTTAACTAAAGATTTTTAAAATTACCAAAATGAACAAAATGATCTGAAAATACAGAAATAAGAACTGCCTAATACCAAAGCTAGAGTACTATACTACAAAGATAGAGAATAAAACACAACATACACTTAGGGTACGGGCGCTGCGGTCTTCAGGTCACTGAAGGAGTCGGCCTGAGTTCAGGAAGTTCTGCCCCACGCAGGCCCCCGAGGAAAAGGCACAGTCTCTAAGGGAATGGCAGTGAGTCCACAAATCATTGTAGGAGACACGTGCCTTCGCAGTGTGGCACCATCCATTCATAAACAAGTCACATCCCTGTGCACAGTCAGCATGCTCTCAAGTCTTCAGGGAAGGAGGCTGCCATAGTTTTCATCTGGATTTGTTCTTAGTCACCTGAGGCAAATCACATCTGATCTGTTTCTGTTGTTTGTTGCTAGCGTGAAGATACAGTGATCAAGACTCTAGCAGCAATGCTGTATTCACAGGCTAACTCTCATCCGCTAGAGGAGTTTGTATGGGATTAGCACTATTTCTCCTTTAAATTTCGAATTATTTACCCCTAAATGATTTGGTCTAGGAAACTGTGTGTGTGTGTGTGTGTGTGTGTTACCCTACATTATTTGGTAGATATTGTACTCTACGATTTTTTATTTCTTATTGTTATAGTTTCTATCAGTTGCGTTTTCAGTGAGTTTAACCATTTCATCTAACCTTCCACGTTCACTGTCGTAGAGTGTCCCCTTGTTACCTTTTCATCCACATGCAGCCTGTGGTGACGTCTCCCATCTCACAACGGCTTATTTCATTGTGTATGTGTGTGAGTGTGCATTGTGTGTATGTATTTGTGTGAGTGTGGTTTGTATGTGTGTGCATTGTGTATATATGTATTTGTATGAGTGAGCATTGTGTGTGCACGCTACTATATCGTGTGTATTGTTGATAATATATTTTTATGATTGTGCATTGTGTGTTGTATGATATTTGTGTGAGTGTGCATGCGTGTTGCAGTATTTGTGTGAGTGTGCATTGCTGAAGTATTTTTATGAGTGTGCATTGTGTGTGCATGTATATACTTTGATATGTTGTTATGCATTGTGTGATTTGAGTATGCAGATGTGTGCGCATGTATGTATTTATATAACTGTGTATTGTGTGTGTATGTATTTGTATGAGTGTTGATTGGTGGAAGTATGTATTCTGTATGAGTTTTGCATAGTGTGTGTATATTTGGCATTCTGTTGTGTCATTGTATAAGTGTGCATAAGTGTATGTGCATGTTTGTATTTGTATCCAGTGTGCATTGTGTGTGCATTGTATTATTGTGTCAGTGTGCATTGTGATGTGTATGTATTTGTATAAGTGTGCATTGTGTGTATGTCGTTTGTATGAGTGTGGCTTGTTTGTGTTCATGCATGTATTGGATATGATGTGCACTTATTGTGTATATGTATTTCTATGAGTTGCATGTGTTGTGTGCATGGTATTGTATGGCAGTGTTACATTTGTTTGTGATTTGCATGTGTACACTTGTGTGTATGTATTTTTATGAGTGTGCTTGTATGTATGTATTTGAGCTTTTATTCTGTGTGTGCATGCATTGTATGACGTGTGCATTTGTGTGTGGTTTTTTGTATGAGTGTGCATTGTTTATGGTATTTGGAGGAGTGTGCATTGTGATGTGCATGTATTTGTATGAGGTGCATGGCATGTATGCTATTTGTAGTGAGGGTCATTGTGTGTATTTTTGTATGAAAATGCCATTGTGTGTGTGTTAGTTTCGTGATGAGTGTGCATGCATAGTCTGTGTGTGTGTGGTAGGTGTATATATGCAGAAGTGTCCACTGTGCATGAGTGGTGGTGTGCAGAGTTCTCCTGTGGATGTGCCTATGCATTTAGTGAGGTGTGTGTGCACATGTGTTGCATGTGTGCACTGGCCATCACTCTGGAGGGTCTAGTTTCAATATCGCCTGCTTATTTAACACTGGTCAGGATGGAGACTCTTCAACGGAAAATGCAGGTGGTGAAGACAAGTTTGTTCTTTCAGCAAGTTCAGCCCTGAGCTGACCCTGTCCTACTTCTGCATGCTACACTCCGCTGTTGGTGCCTGGACTGGACAGTGAGCAAAGCAGACCATAAACAGTGGCTTAGGAAACACGGCAAAGCGAGAAGACCGTGAATCCCACGGAAAAGACAGGGTGGGGCAAGGGAGCCAGGGAGCATCCGTGGACGGGTCAGTTGCTGTTTCAAACAGGTCTGTCCTAGCAGGACTCAGGGGAAGGTGGGGTTTGAGTGGTTTTGGAAGTGGTGGCACATTCCGCCATGGAGACGCCTGGGAGAAGGGTGTGTCAGAGAGAGACAGCAGCTTGTGTGAAGCCCGCAGACAACGCCTTAGGAATCCGGCCAGAGTTAGGAATAGCCAGGGCAGCAGCATGGCCAGGAGTAGGAAGAAGACAGGGTGACTTCTGGGATCAACGGGACATGGGGCACAAGAGCGTGATGTGATGACAAGGCAGCCATAGACTCTGACGCCAGTTCAAAGGCAGAAACGTGTATCGAGTTTAAGAATGCCCACATAAATAGCAACTCTTCCCATGAAAAATGTTATTTGCAATGGACCTTTGCAGATGGATAGAATTTCCGGTGATCGACTGAGACTTTCAGAAGGTTAGGAAACAGCACGAGGAGATGGCGAACTGGGTAAATTTATATGTTTCTATTTCTAAGGTTCTCTTCTTGATGTTTAAGGTTGAAGAAGAATAAATACAAACGCTAGGTCCGGGACAATTGTGTTCAGATTGTGACCACACAAGTCTCCAGTTGTCTGACCTCCGCAGGTTTTGTTTCTGAGCCAAAGCCACAGACCCAGGCACATTCCCCCAACTGTCCCAGCAGTGGCACTTTTTCTGTGATACTCCAAGATCCATCCTAGGCTCACACATGGCACGTCGCTGACCCGTCTCTTCTGTCTCTGTGGCCCTGGGTCCTCTCTGCCTCACCTTGTTTTTCCTGCCCTCAAGAGTGTCAGACAGAACAGGCCTTTCTTATGCAGGTCTCCTCAGAGCTAGAGCCAGGAGCACCTGCAGTTGGGGAGGCCATGGCAGGAGTGTGTGATGCCCTCTGGGTGCATCTGTAGGATGCCCAGGCCACGGAGAAGCTGGGAAACCCAGTCTGGGTTGGGGCCTGCCAGGGGCCCCCACTTGAAGTCTGTTTCTCCTCTGAACCTGATGGCATTTGTGGGAGGACTCTTCCCCAGGACTCTGCCAATTCCCAGTTTCTCATCCGACCTCCACCTCCAGCCCAGACACACTGAAGACATCTCAGCCTAGGTCCCCCTGTTCTGTGCAGCCTCCAGAAGCTGGGATCATGAACCTCTCTAGAAAAAGACCCTTTGCAGGTAGAATTCAGTGGAGGATTTTGAGATGACTGTGTCCTGGATTATCCGAGTGTGCCCTAAATCCAATGACAAGCGTCACAACATCAGGGTGGTCTGACTCCGAGACACACAGAGAGGAGAAGTCCACACGGAGACAGAGGCAGAGGAGGGAGCGATGCAAGCCCAGGGACACCGGGGCCACAGAAGCTGGAAGAGGCAGGAAAGGTCCTCCCCGTGTCCTCCAGAGGCAGCACGGCCTGAGACACCTTGACCTCTAGGACTACGAGGGACACACTTCTGCTGTTGGGAGCCTCCCAATGTGAGGTCCTTCCTTACGGCAGCCGCAGGTAGCTCCCTCGGCCCCTGCACTCTGTGGCCATTTCTGTCTCCTTCGGAACGCTCCTGACATTCTGTCTGCAATGCACATTCCAGCGCTGTCTTCCTCCTCTCATGCCGGGGACCTGGCATTTGTGTCAAAATTGCCCTGCTCCTTCCATAGAGCTGGAGGTGGTAGCTGAGCTCCAGCACCCCTGGGCTCCCTGTGGCTCAGCTGTGATTGTCTCCAGGCTGAGAGAGAGAGAGAGAGAAGAGGAAGAGGAAGAGGAAGAAGAAGGAGGAGGAGGAGGAGGAGGAGGGGGAGGAGGAGAGAAGCGAGGAGAGAGTGTCTATGAACACCTGCACATACACAGACACACACAGAGAAACATATGCATTTTACATACCACCTATGTTATTTATATAAACGGGAGTTCATTCTAACTCCAGTTTCAATCCCAAGCCTTCCTTCTGGCCTTCCCCCGTTCCCTATGTGTGAACTCCACTTCCAATCCGAGAAGCCGGCCCCTGTTATCCTCAGCATATCTGCTATGGGTGCTGGCCTCCTGTGTTTCCAGAACCCCAAATATGCCTGCCACCACCTGGGCCCCCTCGGCCCCTGGCCCAGGACGGCCTGTGCTGGAAGAGGAAGGCGAGGAGGCGTTTCTGCAGGGCAGGGCCTTAGCTGTCAGTCACCGGACCCTGTCCCAAGGTTCCAGGAAGAGGTGACTTCTGAGAGTCACCCCTTTCCCTTCTAGGTGAAAATGTGGTGTTAGAAGCACGGGGTCGGTGCTACCTGAGATTAATTTATGCCACGGAAGTGACAAGCTGCACTAGGCTGTGATTTGAGAAGAGGAATTCAGCAGAAGCCCGACTTCAGAGCTGGGACAAAGAACTGCACTGGGACTGCAGATTCCGGCGACTCATCGGATCCTGGAGATGACTCTGCATTTTCCCAAGACTGTGGGAAGGTGGTTAGAGCCTTCGTCATCCAGCTGACAATGGTGGGTGTTATAACACGGAACTGGCAACAGAGATATTTTGTTCAATGCGGGTAAAACTGTTTTCAAAGATGAAACAGAATGTACTTGAGAAGTGAGGGTTTCTGTTGTTGTGTGTAATTGTGGTGTCCTAGAAGGCCCGCAGGAGCGCCGGGGAGACTGAATTCTCTGGTGCTCACCATGTTGTGATCAGAAAGCTCCTCAGAGGGAGCCCTGTGCGTTTCCCGGGACGGAGACACTTGCACCAGCACCTGGAAAATGATGTCGTCCCGCGGGCAGACTGGCTGGCTCTGAGAACGTCTGTTTCTCTGGGATATTGGTTCTCTCAGAGAATGCCCAGGGGGAGGCAGGAGCTGGGGCCCTGGACCTAACACACACTGAGGCCACTCACTCCTGGGGCCTCAGGGGCGGCACAGCAGGGCGGCACAGCAGCCCGGCCCGCTCCGGGCGTCCACACCCCTTTGCTGGAATTTCACAGCCAGCCCCCTTTGTCCCCACACCCAAAGCGAACATTTTTCTCTGTGTTGGGCGGATATTCACAGCCTGCGTCCTGACCTCATTCCGAGTACAGTTCATCTTTATTCATATATTTCAAAAATGTGCTCCATAATGAATCATCTAGAGAACGTTAGAAGAGGACACATGGGATCTCATCACATGGACATTTTAGTTGTTAAAGATTTTAGCAAATGCGTTTCAAGTTCTGTTTTTTAGAATGATGTCTAGTCCGGGATTTCCTTACTTTGTTCAGAGCAAAGGTGTGCAATTTTGCAAAGATATGTCCCCCGCTTTAAAGATGCTCAGTTTACTAGGGGGAGGGTGGGGCTCAGGGTTTGAAGGATGCATGTTCTCCTGGCACTCCCATCGTGGTGGGAATTTCCTTCAGACACGGAACACTCACCTCTACGCAGCCCTGTCGCCATTGGCCTCTGTATGGAATGGTGCTTACAGCACCCGGTCTGACATCTGAGGTACCATGTCCTCTGTACAGGCCACGGTGAGAACCTGAGTTCTGTACAGGGGACAGAGGAGAGGCCAGCAGGCCCTGGACACAGCCTGCAGGGAGGGCATCTGAGGTCATCGCACAGAGCACCCCAGGAATCAGACCCTGAACCTTGCCCGTTGAGAATCTCACACTGCCTGGACATCGGAGTGGACATCTGTGTTGGTTCCTCTTTGCTGCAACTTGAGTTCCTTGGCCTGAAGGGGCCGCGTCACACTTAGTCTCGGGTTAGGGACACGGTGCTGTTCTGGGTTTTCATCCATTATTGATGGCACTACTGTACACGTGTGGGCACAGATTTTTCTGTACTTGATTCGCTTCCCTTCTGGGATACAGACCCAGGAGTGGGATCGATGATTCCAGTGGTAACATTTATCATACCACAAACCGGGAGATGTGTGTGATTTCTCTTCTCATTCAAAGTATTCCTTTTTGTACCTAAGCATTCTTAACACTGCAGTGTTTTTCCTAAAGAAAACCCTAGAATTGTCCCAGCTTCGGGTCCCACGGAGCCTAGATTTGCCCCTGGAGAGCTCCAGGTGACCACTTGATGTAGGGAGAGCACACTCCCTTGCCAGGGCCTCTCTGGCCAGAAGCCAAGACAGAGAGGCAAGTGTGAGCCGCGTCCAGTTGCAAGGGTGCCGGGGCATGCAGCCCACTCACAGCCAGTTATACAGGGAAGAGGCCCTGTGCAAATGAAAGAGCCTCTTCTTCAAAACTATTACAGATTTTACAATCATAATAGCATTACAGCAACTGCAATAATTACAACAAGTGTGTGTCCTTCTGAGCACAGATGCTGTGTAACTATAGGGATCACACATCCAGGCAGTTGGCCCCAAACCAACCACGAGTTCACAGAAAGGAGATGAAAATCTCACAGGAACAAGTTAGAACTTTTTAAACATCCCATCAACTCATAAGGCAAACCTCACTCAAAAAATAGAACTTTAAATCTTGAAAAACATTGTGAATTGCTTGTCAAAATGAACGCAGCTGTCAGCACGTGTGAGGGTGTGGAGTTGACTCCACTGGGCACAGTTTTGGTGTTGCTGTTGTGAAATGTCTGCTGATGGGGCGAAGAAAATTCAGTGGCTGCTGCTTCACTGTCACCAAAAATTGCTTGACAGCAGTCAGGTGTGGCCTGGAGAGAACTCTCCTCTCTCCCAAGGTTTTCTCCTTGAGAAATTCCTAAAAGGACTGGAAGAGATGAGATCTTCCCTTCAAATCATGACGTGCTCTGTGACCAAAATCTTTAACATGATTGCCATTGAACAGCAGATCCGTTAAACAGGAGGAATTATGGAGGAAACGGAGTCGGAGAGCAGCCCCCACCCTCTGCGGTGCCTTCGTGTCATATTCGGGGCAGTGCCTCTGCATTGAAGCACCTACAGTTCTTACTCAATCCAACACAGTCGTGTCTCCAGTTTTCCAACTCATTTCTGGAAGAATGCTTATGCTTATTTTTTCTTTTCTTTTCTTTTTATTTTTGATACAGAATCTTGCTCAGTCACCCAAGCTGGAGTGCAGTGGTGCGATCTTGGCTCATCGTGACCTCTGCCTCCCGGGTTCAAGTGATTCCCCTGCTTTAGCCTCCCGAGTAGCTGGGACTGCAGGTGCATGCCACCATGCCCTGCTAGTTTTCATATTTTATGTAGAGACAGGGTTTTACCATATTGGTCAGGCTGGTCTCAAATTCCTGACCTTAGGTGATCCACCTGTTTTGGCCTCCCAAAGTGCTGGGATTACAGGCATGAGCGATGGTGCCCAGCCGAAAGATGCTTATTTACAAAATCTCCAAGAAGATAATGCCTGTCTTTGGACTGCAATTTTAGTCAGAGGCTTGCAAATCAGCTTCTAACAATGTCAGTCAAACTTCAGAGCTATGCACTAGAGTATTCCGTTAGTTTGTCACAAGGAATAACGAAAGATGTTTTGCAGGGTGAAAATTACAGTGCAGCTTAAAGACATGAGATTTTCATAGCTTTGCCTTATGTAGTCAAATCAAAACTTCCTGTGAAACCTTTTCAGACAGAAATATATGCTGTGTATAAACCAGAACTCGTCAGTAAATGATCAATACACATTGGCTGAATAGATGGAGACTGTCCTGATCACATCTTCATTTGCACACGTGATTTTCAGGTATTTGGGACTAGTACCCACACCACAGGAACATGTGCATATGTGACACATATGTCTACATGTATGTAAATTTATAGGCATATCTATTACATGCATGTGTGTACACATGGACATTTTACATAATAGTGCATATAAGTATATACATGCATCTATCTATAAGCCTTATAAGTATACATATGCAAACACACACCATCGTATATAATGTGCATGTGTGTGTCGAGTATATATAACAATATATCCACCAATAGATATGCCAATATATAGCCAGATGAAATATACTGAACAAACCTATATTTTACAGAGCTTTTGAGTGCATGTAAAAAAGTGTAAGGAACTGATTCGTGCTCATCCAGAGCCTGATGGCAGCACATGGGTGCCAGCGTTGACGAGGAGGCATTTTTTATTTTTATTTTTATTTATTTGTTTTTTTGAGATGGTGTTTTGCACTGTCGCCCAGGCTGGAGTGCAGTGGCATGATCTCGGCTCACTGCAACCTCCGCCTCCCAGCTTCACACAATTCTCCTGCCTCAACCTCCCGAGTAGCTGCAATTACAGGCGCCCGCCACCACGCCCAGCTAATTTTTTTTATTTTTTAGTAGAGACAGGGTTTCACTATGTTGGCCAGGCTGGTCTCAAACTTCTGATCTCATGATCCACCCACCTCGGCCTCCCAAAGTGCTGAGATGACAGGCTTGAGCCACCGCACCCAGCGGCATTTTTTAGAATGGGCCATCACAGTTATTTTGATTATTTTGAGAGGCCATAGTATTAACTGTTTAAACTATTACCACATTATCTTCTTATTACTGTTAAGAAAGGTCCCTTCACTATTGTATATGTTCTTCTTGATACCTCACCTTGGTGTGCATATGTGTGCAAGTGTGTGTGTGTGTGCCTGCATGTGTGCTGTGAGGTGTATTCATGTGTACCATGCAATGAGTGCAGGTGTGTCTGTGTGTGTGTAAGGGGGTGGCTGGAAGCTGACAACCTAAGGACGCACTCATTCCAACGGTTGTGTAACATGCATGTGAGTGCAGGTGTGTCTGTGTGTGTGTAAGGGGGTGGTTGGGAAGCTGACACCCTAAGGGACGCCTCATTCCAAGGCTGTTATCCTGTAAATGTTCTTACTTCATTTTACATTTTTTGCCATTTTAAGTTGTTTTTCCTGTTTATTATCCAAGAATTGGTCATTATAGGCAAAAGAATGGCCTGAGAGTATAAGTTTGAGGAAGATAGATAGATAGATAGATAGATAGATAGATAGATAGATAGACAGACAGATGATAGATAGATACACAATTTGAAAGTTTTTCAACTTTCTATGCCGTTCAGATTACTAATTAATCCTGTGGGAAATGATCTTTTGCTCAATATTTAAAGAGTTTCTATCAATTCAACCATGTTTTACAACTGCCGCTGCAGTTTTACTTCTTACTTAGGATAGGGAAACAGGTTTTAGATTGCGCTTTAGTGCAGCTTTCTTCTAATCATTTTTCGTTAATTATATGGGGAGAGCTAATGTTTAGATTTGTCATTTGTATACATGGTGGTTTCTTGTACATGTTATTTTTGTTGTTTTTTAGAAATGCCACTGTTTCAGAGTTGAGAGTTTCATCCGCTAACTTTTGCTTTGGGAGAACTCGACCAGAATAAATTGCTCTGCCCTTTTGCTTGGCAGCTTCACCTGTGATTTGGAAGGAACGCTCCTTACACTTTCATAAAATGGCCAGTTGGGGTGCAGATATCTTTGTAAGTAATTGCTTACAAAGAGAGCTGACACGTTCCATGAGAGCTGACACGTTCTTTCACTATTGCTCTTAATATTCTCCAGAACAAACTCTTTTATTTGGAAAGAAATCTCAACACCTACATTCCTTAAAGAATTACTAATTAATCTGGGACATGAAAGAAGAGAAGAGGAGGAGAGGATGTTTCCAGCATGTGAGATGCGTATTTTCCATGAGCTTTGTTTTCATCTGTGCTGTTAGAAGGTTATAATACAAGTATTGCTACTTGACAGCCAGATGGATTTCATAAGATAAAAGTTATTATATGGCATAACCCTACCCTAAAACATACAATGAATAGAGTTCTTACGATCGTTAATATACTACAAGTCTGCACAATGCACAGGGCTTGACCTACGTATTTTATGTAATTAGTTTAGAAGTACATCTCAAACCCCAAGTAATTCCTCAAAACAACAGCTTAAACAGAAATCTTCATACACTTTATAAAGTTTCACAAAATGGAGTGAGTGCTAATCCTGGGCTGTGTGTGTGCCTGGGGCCCTGGAAGCACACACACCCTTTCCTCTGCCCACCTCGCTCATGCCAGCGGGGCATGAGGCTGGCCACTCAGTTACCCATCAGGTCAGGGAATGGCCCCGAAAGTCAGTTCACCTTGAGGACGGGTGTTTGTCACAGAGAGGCCTGGAGTGTGTTATCGCATCTTTACCTTCCCTCCCACCAATGGAAGCAGAACGAGATTTTTAACAGTCTTCACTTGAGAGCACGAAGGGGCTCCTGGAAGGAAAACCCAAGGAAGCGTGTCCCCTGCCCAGAGTTTTCAACTCTCAAGCTTGTCCTCAACAAGCCCCAGCAACGTGCCAATTAGCTGCTGTGTCTCCTGTCCAGGGGTCCAGCTGTGACTTCTCATCCCAGCCACTCTGACTGTTTCTCTCTCTAGTGAAGGGGATCCTGTGACCTCAATTCTGTGATGATCTAAAACACAGTCCTCAGCTTCCAGCCTTTCAATCTTTCTGTGGTGAGCATGGAAGCAGTGACTTTGAAGCTTTTTATCCACTGGAGATAAAACTGGAAGAGAGTTGCCGGGAAGATATTTCGTTTTTAGATTAAGATGAACAAATGTATGAACAACGTAATACAAGTAGAAATGCAACGTAACTCACCCAGAGTCACAGTACTCAGTGCTGGTTGGAGTGACTTGACCTCAGCTCCCCAGCTGCCCTAACTCAACCTGTCTTCCCTAGAGTGCTGCAGCATGCCCCATGGATTCTAGGGAGAAGCAGCCGTCAAAGGGAAAACGCAGTTCCGGCGTCGAAGAGGGTTAGTGATCCTTACGCTTGGGCCCGAGAGGAACCAAGTCGTCTTCCTGGAATCCATCTCACAAAACACAGCATGGGAACGTGGCCATAAAAGATGCCCACATGCTTAGCATGCCGCTTTGCACTCAGCCGGTGATCGTCACCAAGGCCATGTTCAGTGGCCGTGATGCATCCGGGGCGGGGTGGGGGCTTTGTACAGAGTGAGTTTATTCACCTAAGAATGCAAGCCTTGACGCTGTTGTCGAGTACCAAAGGCTGTGCCACACCCAGGCTTGCTGAACGCCAGGTAGGCTCTGGATGCCTCTCGTGGCCTGGCAGGAAAGAGAAGGAGAAGGTCTTAGGGTGACGTGTTCGCAGAGTCTGGGAGGAGAATGGGGTCTCTCCTGCGGGTAGCCAGGGAAGCTGATAAAAGACACAGAATCTTCATGGCTGTCCACAATCTGTCAGGCCTGCCCAGAGTTTATTGATTCTCACAAAGGCTGTTTTGAAACCCAGGGAGCAAAGAGCATGTGACTATGATCTATACGTAAAAGAAAGGTCACGGGACGTGTCTCAGCTTCCCTGTTTCAGAAGCGATGACATGAAAGGAATCCTAACGAAAGGAGAGGCAGCAGCGCGTGGGCTGGAAACCTGGGGTCATTTTCACGGCAATCCATCTGCGGCACGTGTCCAGTGTGATGTCAGGAGAAAAGCAGTTCCTCATGTCTTTGTGGATGGGTCCTCCATGAGTCAGCCTGTTTCTTCCAGTGACTCGGACTCACTGTGCTCAGCCTGTGCAGCGAGACCTGATCGGCGCCCACAGCTTCCTGCGAGCCACACGCCTCGTCCAGGCTGAGAGCCAGCATTTCCGTCCTCGCCCACACTCAGGAGACCAGGTTGGTTGTCGCACTGCCAAAGTGACATCAGCTAGTGTCTGGGCGGCCGATTCACCTCCCGGTTCTGCTTCTCGTGTCTGTCTCCCTCTCCCTCCTCACCCTCCCTTTATTACAATCCTGTGCCCAGGCAGTTACTTTTGCAGTAGCTGAGTGGTGGATGATGGTAATCACTCAAAGATGACGTATTTTCCATTTCACAAATTTCTGTTTTTGTCTTCGTTATTCACGTTTTTATTCTTTCATGCTGATTTTAAATATGAGGGAGTTGAAGGCCTAGTCCAATCATTTCCAAGCATTTAATCAAATAATGTGCTATAGACATCTGTTATTTACATTAAAATTAAAATTACAAATGCTTTTAGTTTGGCTCCTCAGTCATGCCAGCCAGACGTCAGCCACTCAAAAGCCGCATGTGGTGAGTGGCCACCATGTTACTTAATGTAGGATGGATTGTTTCCGTCAGTGTACAGGTGCTACTGGACACTTGTAAACTATACTATTTAAAACCATATTCTTTAAAATTGTGTTGCCTGCATCCAACAAATTTTCATGTGTCCATAGATGTCCACTTCATCATCATATTTTCAAGTATTAGATTGGCAACACATGTTTTGCCAAATGGCAAAAACCTTAATTACTTTTGCATCAACTTAATATTATATATTTTAAGTCATGATTATTTCTTTAACCTATAAGCTGTTTTAAAACAGCTGTAATGGGATATAATTCACCGACATAAAATTCCCTTGATCAGTGTTGTTTTAGTGTATTCAGAGTTGTGCGATTACCACCACAATCTAGTTTTAGAAGATTCTCATCACTCAAAAAAGAAACCCTTAACTCATTAGCCGTCATTTTCCATTTCCACCTGTCTCTGCCCCAGTCCCAGACAACAACTAATCCACCTTCTGTCCCTACGGATTTGTCTATTGCAGACATTTCCCAGGAACAGAACCACGCGACATGTGGCTTTTATGACTGACATCTCCCATACGGCACAGCAGCTTCAGGCTTCATTCACACTGCAGCGTGGGCCAGAGTCCATTCCTGTTTACTGTCCCGTGTGGCTCTGCCACGCCTGTCTGTCCTTTCACCAGACACTGGATTTCCACTTTTTGGCTACCGTCAATAATATGCAAGTTTTGCGTGAATAGATGTTCTGGCTCCTCCTGGGTTATAAGCTAGTTGAAGAATCGCTGGACACAGGATAAGCATTTTGAGGAACAGTTATGCAAAGTGGCTGCACCATTACACCCACCAGCGTGGCCTGAGCCCACGCAAGTCCACATCCCCTCCCAGCAATGCTGACCAGCTTTTAAGTCTTGGCCTTCCTGGTTGGTGTCAACTGGCATCCCATCACTTTTATTTTATTTTATTGTTATTATTTTGGTTATGTTTAATGGCCAGATACAGTTGTATATATTTATCTTGTACAAGACATTGTTTGAAATGTTTACATTATGGAATGATTAAATCAAGCTAATTAACATTTAACTTTTTGCAGTCCAATGTATAAACATTTTACTTTACAGTAACAAAGGATTGTATGTCGCATAAAAATAAAACTTTCCCAAACATAGATTTAAAATACACACACCAGTGATTAAGTATTTTCCTTTTTTTTTCCAGTTTTTGAATTTTCTGGAATTGGTTGGTCCTGAGCAGTCAGGTGGAGATCTAGCTGCACACACACACTCATATACACCCTCACACACCCTCACACACACACACATTTAACTGACAGAAACAGCGGCCAAGTGTCCCAGGGTTGTTTTGTGGACAAATCCGTTATTTTCCAACTTACTTGAAATGCCAGCGTCATCATCTAATTAATGTTTATTTGCAGTTTGTTTTACCTCTTGACTCTTTCGCGTGTCTCTTCTGGCAGAACAACATCAACATAAAACCATCTCAGCTACTGCACTTTAAACTTGTTATAATTTGTGATGGTCCCACTCCTTTCAGAATTTCTTTGGAACTGTGAGCTTAGGATCATCCTTTCAGCACCGCGGTTTTGCTCAGTACTAGTTTCCAACACTTTATCGTGACACACTTTTCAGGAAACAGCCCGACCTCAGTTCTAAGTGGTAGGGATGGTGGTGGGAAGGAGTGAAAGGGCTAATATCCAGAATCTACAAAGAACTCAAACAAATATACAAGAAAAAAGCAAACAACCCCATCAAAAAGTGGGCAAAGGATATGAACAGACATTTCTCAAAAGAAGACATTCATACAGCCAACAGACACATGAAAAAATGCTCATCATCACTCGCCATCAGAGAAATGCAAATCAAAACCACAATGAGATACCATCTCACACCAGTTAGAATGGCAATCATTAAGAAGTCAGGAAACAACAGGTGTTGGAGAGGATGTGGAGAAATAGGAACACTTTTACACTGTTGGTGGGATTGTAAACTAGTTCAACCATTATGGAAAACAGTATGGCAATTCCTCAAGGATCTAGAACTAGATGTACCATATGACCCAGCCATCCCACTACTGGGTATATACCCAAAGGATTATAAATTATTCTACTACAAAGACACATGCACACGTATGTTTATTGCGGCACTATTCACAATAGCAAAGACTTGGAATCAACCCAAATGTCCATCTGTGACAGACTGGATTAAGAAAATGTGGCACATATACACCATGGAATACTATGCAGCCATAAAAAAGGATGAGTTTGCGTCCTTTGTAGGGACATGGATGCAGCTGGAAACCATCATTCTTAGCAAACTATCACAAGAAGAGAAAACCAAACACCGCATGTTCTCACTCATAGGTGGGAACTGAACAATGAGATCACTTGGACTCGGGAAGGGGATCATCACACACTGGGGCCTATCATGGGGAGGGGGGAGGAGGGAGGGATTGCACTGGGGAGCTATACATGATATAAATGATGAATTGATGGGTGCTGAGGAGTTGGTGGGTGCAGCACACCAACATGGCATAAGTATACATATGTAACAAACCTGCACGTTATGCACATGTACCCTAGAACTTAAAGTATAATAAAAAATAATAATAAAATTAAAAAAAAAAAAAAAAGGCTCTATCAGTGAACATCCCAGCGTTAGCAGTTACCCTATGGCAGGTGCTGAATTATCTCAGAATGGAGTCCTGTATTTGTTCCTTATTTGCCTGGGCCTATTTGTCTTGCTTGAGACTGGTTGAGTAAAGAAATCTAAATCAAAATTAGCCAATTTGAAGAGTATTAAATCAAGTAGTTGTATAATTATAAAGTAACTATGAGTCCAGTCATTCCTTACGGTGTGGTGATTAAAACGTAAAATGGAAATATGGTAATAAAATGTCCAAACCATAATGAAATCAAAGCTGATTTAAAATTAGCCTTTCTGGTTTTTATAAAAGGATTGAAATTTTGACAGTGACTAGGTGTTGCTATGGTGACAATTTTCTAAAGGGAAAGTCTCCAAAATACAGACCTGTATTCTTGGGGGTGGAGGGACAGACGGCCCTTTGGGGTGGGAGCTACAGTTAGAACGTTGGTGGAGGGACAGACGGCCCTTTGGGGTGGGAGCTACAATTAGAATGTTGGCGCATAATGGCTTTAAAGAAACGTGTCATCCATGAACACGGATCAGCTGCATCACCCTCTTCCTGCCTACATGTCCCACATCACATGGGAAGATGCTGGACCCCCCACACCCACCTACATGCCCCACGTTAAATGGGAAGATGCCGGGACCCCCATACTCACCACCTACCTGACCCCCATCACATATAGAAGATGCCATCACCCCCACACTCACCACCTACGTGACCCCATCACATATGGAGGCTGCAGGGCATGTTCCACATCACATGGGAATATGCCTACATGCCCAAACCCACTACCTACATGTCCTGTATCACATGGGAAAATGCTGGGCACCCCGACACCCACCACTTGTCCCCCATCACACACAGAAGATGCCGTCACCCCCACACCCATCACCTATGTGTTCCCATCACATACGGAAGATGCCGTCACTCCCATGCCCACCACCCACGTGTCCCCATCACATACGGAAGACGCCGGGACCCCCACACCCACCACCTATGTGACCCCATCACATATGGAAGATGCCGTCACCCCCACACCCATCACCCACGTGTCCCCATCACACACAGATGGTGCCATCACCCCCACACCCATCACCTACGTGTTCCCATCACATACGGAAGATACCAGGACCCCCACACCATCCACCCACGAGTCCTGCATCACATACGGAAGGTGCTGTCACTCCCATGCCCACCACCCACGTGTCCCCATCACATATGGAAGACGCCAGGACCCCCACACCCACCACCTATGTGACCCCATCACATACAGAGGATATGGGGCATGTCCCACACTGTCCACCTACCAGTCCCCCATCACATACAGAAGACGCCATCACTCCCATGCCCACCACCCATGTGTCCCCATCACATATGGAAGATGCCGTCGTCCCCACATCCAGGCACTTGCGTCTGGGCTCCCACTCATCCAAGTGTGACTGCCAATCAAGTGGATGTACAGAAAGTGCAAACCTGATTTAAATAAACTGAGCCCTGCAATATAAACATGTCTTTAAAAGAGTTTGTAAGGAAGTTGTCGGTTAGGAAGATGCGATGAAGCTCATGAGCACAACAAAACATACTAAAAGAGCAAATTCTCCCAGGTCTTGCTTTTCCGAGTATTTGGCACCTATATTTGCAGATTAAAAACAATGATAAACTCATCAGATCTGACAAGATGTCAGCCAAGAAATTGGCAGTTTTCAAGATGACTAGTCAATTCAAATTCAAAATTGATGCTTATTATTTTAACCACAAAGTTCATCTCATGTGAATATTGTACTTAGCATTCTTTTCTTATGAGATTATGAACCCAATTATTAAGATGTTTAAAAGATTTTTAAAAAGTAATTTTAGAGGGTACAAGTGCCATTTTGTTACATGTCTGTGTTGCTTAGTGGTGAAGTCCAGGCTTTCAGTGTGGCCATCATCCAAATTGTGTACATTGCACCCATTAAGTAATTTCTCATCCCACTCCCCCTACCAGCCTCCCGAGTCTCCAGTGTGGATTATTCCACACTGTATGTCCATGCGTACGTATTATTTAGCTTTCACTTGTATGTGAGAACATGCAGTATTTGACTTTCTGTTTCTTAGTTGTTTTACTTAAAATAATGGCCTCCTGTTCTATCCATGTTGCTGTAAAAGGCATGATTTTATTTTTTTATGGTCTAGTAACATTCCACTGTGTGCACATGCCACATTTTCTTTAACCATTCATCTGCTGATGGACACTTGGGTTGATTCTATATCTTTGCTATTATGAGTAGTGCTGTGATAAACACATGTGTGAGGTATCTTTTTAAGACCTTCTTTGATAATTTATTTTGCCTTAGGGAGGTACCCAGTAGTGGGATTGCTGGATCAAATGGCAGATCTATTTGCAGGTCTTTGAGAAACCTCTATACTGTTTTCCATAGAGGTTATATTAATTTATATTCCCACCAACAGTGCATAAACATTCCCTTTTCTCTACATCCTAACAAACATCTATTATTTTCTGACTTTATTATCATTAAGCCATTCAGACCAGTGAAAGATAGCATCTCATTGTGGTTTTATATTGCGTTTCTTTGATGATTAGTGATGTTGAGCATTTTTTCATATACATATTAATTGCTTGTATGTCTTCTTTTGCAAAATATCTGTTTATGTCTTTTGCCCATTTTTCAATGGGATTATTTAGATTTTGCTGTAGTTGTTGTTAAATTGTTTGAGTTGCTTGTAGATTCTGGGTATTAATCTTTTGTTGAATGCATAGTCTGCAAATATCTTCTCCCATTCTGCAGGCTGTCCTTTCACTCTGTTGTTTATATCTTTTGCTGTGAAAAACTTTTTAGTTTAATTAAATCACATTTGTCTAGGGTTTTTTTCTTTGTTGCACTTTTCTTGAGGTCTTAGTCATAAATTCTTTGCCTAGGCCAATGTCCAGAAGAGTTTCCTAGGTTTTCCTCTAGGATATGTGTAATTTCTGGTCTTATGTGTAAGTCTTTAATCAATCTTGACTTAATTTTTCTATACAGTGAGAGCTATGGGTCCAGTTTCATTCTTCTGCATGTGTCTATCCAATTTTCCCAACAATAGTTATTTAGTCCTTTCCACAAAGTATGTTTTTGTCAACTTTGTCAAAGATCAGTGGGCTGTAGATATATGGCTTTATTTCTTGGTTCTCTATTCTTCTCTATTCATCTATGTGTTTAGTTTTATACTAGTATCATGCTCTTTTGCTCACTGTCACCTTGTAGTATAATTTGGAAGTCAGGTAATGTGATGTTTACACCTTTGTTCTCTTGCCCTAAGATTGCTTTGGCTCTTCTGGCTCTTTTTAATTTGAGAGGAGGCATCACTGTCCTTCTCACATTGCCTCTTTCATCCCCACAATTCTGCCATTGCTCCAGTGCTCAGGATGGTGTGAGCTCCAGAGCCCACCCTTCCACTGATGGCTCTCAGCCCCGTTGGGAACACTGGTGATCGTAGGGGCAGGGACTGGCCAGCAGGCACTGTGGTTGTCCTCCCCGACTTAGCAAGTCACGTCCTCCTCCTCCTCTCCAGGCTTCCCTCCAGAGGGGGCTGCCTGAGCAGAAGGCTCCAGGGAGAGCTGTAAAGGCTTAGCCCAGCCCTGGTCTCAGGAGCCACATGGCAGCGACAGCTGCTCTCACATGTGCCATGCTTGACTCTCCATTCCCAGGAACCACGTCTGCTGGGCTTCTCTGAGCTCCGACATGAATCTGGAGCTCAATAGGACCGTGTATTTTTGCTTCTTTCCCGTGATCTTGTTCTGCTATATTTTATAGTTTTATTATTTCATGTTTTTGTTGTTTTTTTCATTCCAGTTACATCATCTTAAAATGTGCTTTTTGCATGGCATTAAAATTATGTCATTGAGGCCGGGCACGGTGGCTCAAGCCTGTAATCCCAGCACTTTGGGAGGCCGAGACGGGTGGATCGCGAGGTCAGGAGATCGAGACCATCCTGGCTAACACGGCGAAACCCCGTCTCTACTAAAAAATACAAAAAACTAGCCGGGCGAGTTGGCGGGTGCCTGTAGTCCCAGCTACTTGGGAGGCTGAGGCAGGAGAATGGCGTAAACCCGGGAGGCGGAGCTTGCAGTGAGCTGAGATCCGGCCACTGCACTCCAGCCTGGGCGACAGAGCGAGACTCCGTCTCAAAAAAAAAAAAAAAAAAAAAAATTATGTCATTGGAAAAGAGATGGCTCCTACACATCAGTATAATAGAGGTGTTTGTACTGAAACTCACAGTTTTATTTTCATGAGTAGAGAACACATCGAGAGTTCTCCCCCACTCTCTGCTAGGGTAAAATTCTGACCTACTTGAAAAAATTAGGAGCTATATAGAAAATTTGAGAGGAAATTGCATCTCTTAGCTCCCGGGAGCCAAGAGATTATAAATCTGGAAAGCTCTGGCAGGTTCCTCATCCTCTGACCCCAACTTCTGATATGGTCTTTACTCATCTGGTTATTTCTTGTTGCTGTCAGTAAAATGTTGGGGGCACGAAGGGCAGAATTTGGGTCACTACGTCAAGGATATTGTAATTGCTTTTCAAATGCAAATAGAAAAGACAGTAGAGAACATTTTTTTCTCCACATTTGTTCAGTCATACCATTGAGTGTCTCCCACGCACTATTCCGGGCATTTCAAATAGAACGGAGAGCACAGAAACAAAGTCACGGCCTAAGATCGTGCATTCCACTTGGAAGAAATAATTCACCTACAAAGAAGCAAAAGGAAAAATCCTAACACCACATTCTGCAGGCACTGGAAGGTAAGTTGAATGTGAATCCTAAATTAATGCTGGCTGTAGGAAGACAAAACCTTCAACTACGTAAGACCCTTTTCAACACTAAGATTAGAAACTTCATGCTTCTTTTCATGCTTGAAGCGTCCTTCCTGACTCAATGCAAGGTAAGTAATAGTGCTGTTATGCACTCTTCTGTAAAATAAAGATTCCTCTATTATTACACCACTTTGATCACTGGCTGGATAATTAGAGAAAGCCTGGCTTTGTTGGAAACATATTTAATACTTAACAGAATTAAGAACAGTTTAGCCAGCTGACTTCAGGATATTTCCAGGTAAACTCACGTGATTAAGATAACACGGTTAATTGAGATGACAAGAGGTTCGTGACGGGCTCACGGTTGGCTCCATTCTCAGTTAATCCCAACTTGCCCTATTCGGCAAGAATTTAAATTCAAGGGGAGAGATTGATTGGTTTACTTTGCTTGCATGCCCCAGGATAGAGGGGGGCTCTGACTGCATATCTCACCTAAATGGCATGTTTTGAGAGAGATTTTTCCAATGGGAAAATGAGGGTGTGTATTATTCAGAGTCTGACAAAAACAATTTGACTTTAATGGTTCAAGTACAGGCCAGGCATGGTGGCTTACACCTGTAATCCTAGCACTTTGGGAGGCCGAAGAGGGAAGATTGCTTTAGCCTAGGAGTTCAAGACCATCCTGGGCAGCAAAGTGAGATCCCATCTCTACAAAATAGAATTTAAAAATTAGCCAAGCATGGTGGTGCTGGCCTGTACTCTCAGCTACTCGGGAGTACTGAGGCAAACTTGAGCCTAGGAGTTGGAGGCTGCAGTGAGCTGTGATTTTATCACCGCACTCCAGCCTAAGTGACAGACTCAGACCCTGTCTCAAGAAAAAGCCCCACCCCTCTGCAGGTAGACATCCTCATTTAATTTATAGTTAACTCTGTGAGAACTGTCAGATACCAGATACATCCTCTTTCTCTCTGCACAAATATCACCTTCACATCTGGAATGAGGCCAGCCACCAAAGACAAAAGTTCCAAACGACAAAGCTAAAGATGTCAGATCACTCATAATCATTGATTAGGCATCATTTGCCGTGTGAAATACTTTTATTTTTAAAAATAATCGATGCATTAGAAAAACAGTTTTCTTTTCTCTCATTTAGAATTACAGCGCTTCAGGAACAATGTACTGAACCCCATAACGAACACCTCTGTTGGCTCAGGCTTAAAAACCAGTGATAAACTTGTCAGGACGAAGCCAGGCCTGTCCTGATAAAAGGTCTCTGAAGCACATGCCTGTGTGTGACAGGCCACCCTAGGGGCAAACACGCGGCAGGGCTGGCTTCTGGCCAGTTCCCGACCGGCCTGTGTCTAGGACACCTGCCCAGATGCCCCCTGCAGATGCCAAATGTTAGCTCAGGAGGCCCGGCTGGAGAACGACCCAGCAGGGCAAGCCGACAGATGCTGGCCCTTTTGGTAGGTTTTTCAATAAATACGAAGGTGCAGCTAACTTAATGACACTATTGACTTTCAGCTACCATGGGAGAAAGGACTGACTGAAGTTTTGAAAGTACATTTTTTTAATATTCAGAAGAAAATGGTCTGCACCTTAATTTCCTGGCATAATTAATTCCCTTTATGGTCTATATGGCAGTTCCCTTTCCCAACTTGGATTGTATATATTTTGTTAAGATAAGATCACAATTTGCACCAATGTGTGCAATAAAAATAGTAAGAAAAGCACCAAAGAGCACATGTGAGGAGTGTGACTAAGGATGAAGGAGCCCCAGGCCGGTGGCCTACATGAGGAAGTGTGGCGGACCCCCGACTCATCAGGGGCCACAGAGGTTTCCTCTGAAAGGAGTCAGAGGACTCCCCGGAGGCCTGAGACAACCATTTGGGGCAAACACTCTCTAAATCCAAAGGTCTTGTCTGTGCCTGTTGAAGAAGTTGATCCTTCTTTAAGATGTTTCTTGCCAGCTTCAGAAGCTTAGCAGCTGCACCTTCTCATCCAAACAGACGGCGACTGCCTGGGGTGATCGGGCTGCCTGGACTTGATCTGACATCCCCAAGATAAGAAGAGGGCCTGAGGGACAGCAAAGGCAAGGACCGCCCAGATGCCGTGTGTGAATCCTGCGTGCTGTTCAAGAGTAGGGTGCACAGGGGACTCAGGAGTGGGCTGTAGGATCGGGGGGTAGACAGACAGCCTGGCTGGGCCTGGGCCCCTTCCCCATCCAGCCTCCTGTTCTCCCCTCCCCATTCCTTCTCACATGAGAGGGCCGGCCAGAGAGCTCCACCTTCACCTCTCACTACCTCTCACTTTACATGCTCTCAGCTGTTTATTGTCCCAACGGTGTTCAGCAAATGGCATCTTTTGCTCAGTCTAGTAGGAACATGTACCTAGTTCACAAAGGATACTTAACTCATTTGCTTCCTCTGCTGCTGAAGTCAGCGTCCGACAAAGCTAGGTTGGCCACGGCTCCTGCGTTTACGTCGAACTGAAGTCCAAGGCTTGTTACCTGGGAGAAGACTTCTGCTTAATTCCTGTGCAAAAGAGGGGAGGGTTCCAAGCACCCATGCCCACCAAGCAAAGGAGGTTCCCTTGGCCAGGTGGAGCGGGGGCTCCCGCCAGAGGCGGGGAAGGAGGCCCTGCTGTGGAACCTGCGCCTGGGGGTCCCTGTGTCAGTGGCAGGTGAGGAGGCTGATACCAGAAGGTTGCTGGTCAGCCGCACGGTGAAGGATGCATATTTCTGAGCGCTCACCATGCGCTCTGCCAGGTACACACCCCGGTGTCTGGCTGTCCGAGCCTACGAGGTTACATGTGCGTTCCGGAGCCCACGGTGCAGGGCACACCCTGATGAGCCCGAGGCCTCACCCGGCTACCGTCCCTGCTGTTACTGCTGACGACGCTGCACTGCGACGGCCTGTAAGTTCCTGTCTAGGAAACGCTGAAATTCACACAGAAAAAGATTCGTCAGATTGTGACTCCTCTTAAAGGTGACCCCTGCCTTCCGGCAACTCGGCTCTGCCATTAAAGTCGAAGTCTCACCATGGTGACAGTAACCTCACTCACTTTAAATCTCACTATTTCATCATTTATTCGGACGCGTAAAAGATTAACAGTTGTTCTTTAATTTCAAAATAGACAGCAAGATAGTTAAAAACTCCCCTTTTTAGACTTATCACTTCAAGTCCCTCCCAACTTCCAGACTGATGCCCGCAGATGTGCCTGGAGGAGGACGGTGGGGGCTGGACCCACCTTCCCCGGCTCTCACTGAGGCTCTGGGGAGATAGGAGGAGTGTTGTAAAATGTCTACAGTCATGAGGCCAGAGCACCACGAGTCAGGCCATTCTCACCCAAAATTTTGAAAATAAATTTAGCGACAAAATGATTTCGAATGAGAAAGAATCTATAAATTCAGATTGTGACCTCAGTTTTATTTTCAGTAAAACAGACATATAATGGCTGATTGTCCCATTTCAAAAGACATATAATGACATATAATGACTGCTTGCATCATTTCAAAAGGTCTTTGAAAGATCTGAAACTGTGTGGCCTGTGTTGTAGGGTTCTGCACCCTGTGGGGAATGACTGCAATGGTTACACAGGAGGCCCTTGGCATTACCAGGCATCCAGAGCCAGGAGGGTGGCTATTTGCCCAATTTTCCAGTGAAATGAAAACAGCAACAACAACAAGAACAACAACTGTAATAGGGAAAAATTCCACATCATGGATAAAAGCCCTGTACCCCCTTATCTAATAATTGGAAACATTTAGTGAAAAATGGCATGGAAGGTAAGAATCACGTATGAAGGTGGAGCTCCACAGAGAATGGCGCAAAGAGGCTGCCTTTCCCCATTGGGTGGTCTTGGGACCTTTGTCAGACTACTTTGTGATTGTGTGAATTAATTTCTGGGATTTCTATTCTGTTTCATTGATCTATGTATCTGTGTTTATGCCAGCACCATGCTGTTTTGCTCATTACAGCTTTGTAGTATGTTTTGACGTCAGGTAGTGTGAGGCCTGCACTGTGTTCTTTTTGCTCAAGATTGCTTTGACATTTAGGATCTTTTGTGGTTCCATGTGAATTTCATGATTATTTCTCTATTTCAGTCAAGAATGTCATGAGATTTTAATATAGATTTTATTGAATCTGTAGATCTCTTTGAGTAGTATGGACATTTAACAATATTAATTCTTCCAATCTGTGAACATGGGCTATATTTTCTTTTCTTGTGTCTTCTTCAATACCTTTCATCAGTGTTTTATAGTTTTTATTTCAAAGATATTCCACTTCCTTGGTTAAATTTATTCCTAGGTATTTTATTTTTTGTAGCTATTGTAAATGGAATTGCTTTGTTTACTTATTTATTCAGATAGTTTGCTAGTGGCATATAGGCATACTACTAGTTTCTGTGTGTTAACTTTGTATCCCCCAACTTTACCACATTTGTTTATTAGTTTAAACAGACTTTTGGTGGAGTCCTTAGGGCTTTCTATATGTAAGATCATGTTGTCTGCAAACAGGGACAATTTGACTTCCTCGTTTCCAATTTGGATGCCTTTTATTTCTTTGTCTTGCCTGATTGCTTTGTCTAGGACTTCCAGTACTATGCTGAGTGAAAATGGGGAAAAGAGAATTACCATATAATCCACCAGTCCTACTGCTGGATATTTATCCAAAGGAAATAAAATCAGTATGTCAAAGAGATAGCTGCACTTCTATGTTTACTGCAGCACAGTTCACAATAGCCAACATACAAAATCAACCTCAGCGTCTATCAACAGATGAACAGATACAGAAAATGTGGTGTATACACACACATACACACACACAATGGAATATTATTCAGCCCTAAAAGAGAAAGAGATCCTGTTATATGCAACAACATAGATGAACCTGCAGGACATTGTGTTAAGTGAAATAAATCAGGCACAGAAAGACAAACATCACGTGATCTTGCTCACACTTGGAATCTAACAGTTTGCTCTTGTAGAGGTAGACATTAGAACAGTGGTTACCAGAGACTGAGGGCAAGTAGGGGGTTGGGGAGAGACTGGGCCACAGGTGCAGAGCTACCGTGAGACAAGAGGAATGCATTCTGCTGTTCTATCGCAGGGTAGGGTAGCTAGAGTTAACAATAATGAATATTGTATTTCAAAATAGCTAGAAGAGAGGTTTCTGAATACTCCTACCAAAAGGAAATAATGAATATTTAAGATGATGGATATACTAACTATTTAATTACTCTTATCTGATCACTACACAATGTTTGCATATATGGAAATATCAGGTAGCACTCCAAAGATATGTAAAATCGTTCCGTGCAAAAGTTGTCAGAATTAAAATGGCATCGCTTGTGTTAAAAAAAAAAAAAAAGTCTAGGAAGACCATGGAGAAAGGGTTCTCACGCATGAATGCCTGATAACAAGAACTATCACAAAAGACTCTGCAGAAACTACAGCCTCACACAAAGGCCATAAAATCCTTACATGAAAAATACTTCTGGCCGGGCACAGTGGCTCAAGCCTGTAATCCCAGCACTTTGGGAGGCCGAGGCGAGCAGATCACGAGGTCAGGAGATCAAGACCATCCTGGTCTACACGGTGAAACCCCGTCTCTACTAAAAATACAAAAAACTAGCTGGGCGAGGTGGCGGGCGCCTGTAGTCCCAGCTACTCGGGAGGCTGAGGCAGGAGAATGGCGTGAACCCGGAAGGCGGAGCTTGCAGTGAGCCGAGATCGCGCCCCTGCACTTCAGCCTGGGCGACAGAGCGAGACTCCGTCTCAAAAAAAAAAAAAAAAAAGAAAGAAAAATACTTCTGCAAGGACAAAGATGTTGGCAGAGCAACTTCTGTCCAATGTGGGTGACAATGTCATTGTTACTGATCTTTGTAGCCAAGGATCATTATCTCAAAACAATTATATAGTCCTCCTCAGTTTTCCTTTAAAAGTCATTGTATTCCTTTACCCTCCAAATATGCAGAGTTTGCTATGGCACCTGCGCTACCATTGTAATGCCCATTCCCAAAATATTTCATTTTCTTTTAGAGAACCTCCCTCTCTGTCTGCTATTTAGGATAACATATGTGTCAATCATAAATGAAAAAATAAAAAAAGGCTGGCCTGTTGAGCTGTTATCCCACCTGTGGTGTCAGGACTACAGGGCAAGTGTATCTGCTAACACACTGGCTAAGCTCACTACAGACTGTGAGTATTGGCTTACATAATCTAATACAATATTTCTCAATTTCTAGCACTAGGTGAAGTACACCTGCCTCTGAATTGACATCAGTAGATGACGGGATATAAAATAATTTAACGACTCCAAAGATTAGCATCTGTAAAGCCAAAAGGTCTCGATCAATTTAGAAAGTATATACCAAGTTTAAGGCTATGCCGTGACACAGCCTCAGGAGGTCCTAACGACATGTGCCCCGGGTGGTTGGGGTGCAGCTTGGTTTTACGCATTTTAGGGAGATTAGAGACATTAAACAATACCTGTAAGACATACATTAGTTTGATCTGCAAAGGCAGGACTACGCAAAGTGGGAGCTTCCGGTTATAGGTAGATTTTAAAATTTCCTGATTGGCAATTGGTTCAAAGAGTTATTATCTAAAGACCTGGCATCAATAGAAAGGAACAGCTGGGTTGCAATTATAAGGGTTGTGGAGATAACAGTTTTTTCATGCAGATGGAGACCTCAGGTAGCAGGTTTCTGGGAGAATAGGTTGTAAATGTTTCTTATCAGACTTAAGATCTGTTCTGATGTTAATGCTAGAGGGTGTAATGAATCATGTGTGACCCTCTTTCCCATCACAGCCAGAACTAGTCTTTTATGTTAACTTTGGAATGCCTTTGGCTGAGAGAAGGGGTCCATTCAGACGGCTGAGGAATCTTAGAAATTTATGTTTGGTTTACACATTTATCTCTGTAAAAATCTTTATTCTATGAAATTAAAGACATTATTTAAAATGTTGTTTGTTGTACTCTTGGAGAAATGAAAATAGGTCAGGTTTTCGGAAAAGGCGGTAATGTGAGGCCATAATTCTTAGATTTGAAAAGCATTACAGTACAATCGAATGTCCCGTGATTGCAGGGGCTTTGGTCCTGAAAAACCATATTAAGATATAAGAGATCAACTCACGGAATAGCCAAAGGCACTGTTAGAGCTGATATAGGGAAGAAGAGCCCAAATACTCAAAATACAGTTTCCGAAGTAAAGACTGAAGCAGACGGAGAATAACTAATAATCAAATAAGTAGCAAAGAAAAGTCCTCTAATCCAAAGAAATACTCCAATTTTCAAAATAAAAGTTTATAAATCAAGAGCAGAATTTAATGTTAAAAAGGACCAATACTAATAAATGTTATTATGTATTTAATCTCCAAAGATAAAAGTATATTACAAGTGTCTACATTTTAAAAAAGACAAAAACTAATAATGGATTAGTGTGGATACAGGGTTAACATTAAAATAATGAAAATAGAATATTACATGCAACCATATTGTAGTATGTTTAAATTTTCATAGATTTTATCAAAATGCATATTACTAAAATTGACCAAGAAAATGGAAAACTTGAAAATATGGGTTTGATAAAGCAGTTGAACTTTTGGGGCTCACAGCTAAATTTTAACTCAATTTAAAGAACAAATAATTCCAGTGTTACTTAAACTCTTACAGGAAAAATAAAATACGTCCACATCTCATTTTATAGAATCATCATAATTTAAACCCACAAACTGTAAGGAGCATATATAGGAATATGAATATACATTTCTAATAAATCATTAGGAATTAGAATCCAGCACTATGTAAAATGATGCATTACCAAGAGGGTTTATTTTAGAAATGGAATATTGAAATTTTAAATTTCAATTAGAAATTTTAAAAAACATTCTTTTACTAAATCACCTCAACACACTTAATAGAAAAATTATATGTCAGTATTGATAGATGTTAGAAAGACATTTTAAAAAATTAAGTAGCTATTCATAAAATAAACTCAGAGTAAATTATTAATAGAAATATAAAAAGACTGCAGAGGAGAGAGAAACCTGGAAGACCCCAGAGGTCCATTTCCATTATTTTTGGGCAGCAGAGAGCACTGGCCCCGCGGTGTGTGAGCGACATAACTTCACTCCCGTAGAGTCACAGCTGCAGGTCCCCCTTTCTCCCAAAGCCACTTCCCAGCTGCAAGTGGCCACCATTCCAGGGTAAGCTCCTCCCACCCTCGAAGACATGGAAGCACCATGGGACATGGTCCTCTCAAGTAGGAGCTTGGCACAGTTTATCCGCCTCCCTGCAATACGGGATCATGAGAACACCTTGGTTTGTGCTCTAAAGTGTTTGTGTGTCTGTAAACCTGGGCATGTCCAGCAAGCCAGTTCCACATCTACACCACAGGGTCCTCTCACCTGTACCTGTAACCCTCTGCAAGATGACCATGTATAGAGAAGCCATAGCAAATAATACTTCAACAATACCTTTAAGACTATTTCCAGTTAAATATGGATACACACAAGAACACTGCTACTTTCATCATCATTTACATCTTCTTGAAGATTCAGCCAAATCTGTGAAGGAAAAAAATATAAGAAAAATTAATAATCAGCATAAACATAGGGAAGGAACTCAAGTGCATTGGGCTATGTGTAAAATATGTCATATGATGTTCATGGCATTTATTAAAAACCATGAGAAATTACTCCAGAAATAATAACTAGTGTTTAAATTATAAAAATGTAATTCTACTATGCTATATGTTTAATTTTGAATTCTAAAGGATGAGGAAGCAAAATAATGAGGCTGGAGTCAGTGCACATTCATATAGAACATAGAGACACTGCAGATACCTTTAGAGTTTAAATAAAGCACATTAGAATAAAGTGAAATAAAAAGACAAAGAGTAAGGATCAATGACTTCAATCTCCTAAGTCTTAATGTGTCAAAGAAATCTCAACTAATGCCAATAAAGCAAAGAATATAACACAGCTAACCAAACTTAAATCTTAGAAAGTTGCAAAGAGAGCCTTTGCTGAGCTAATTGACACACAGGATCCATTCTCCCTTTAAAGTTTAGCAATAGAATCTCTAGAGTGTTAGCTGGTCAGACACCAGGAATTTGAAAGTTGGGGTAAAGGGTTTACTTTATTTCATTTTTTAAATTTTAAGTAATATTTTATTTTTTATTTTTACATTCAAGGGGTACATGTGCTTACATGTTACATGGGGTGACATGGGTATTACATGCATAATGCATGGGGTTAAGCTTCTAGTGGAACCATCACTCAAATATTGGACACTGCATCCAGTGGGTAATTTTTCAACCCTTATTCCCCTTCCTTCCTTCTCACCTTTTGGGGTCCCCAGAGTCTAGTCTCTCCATCTTTATGCCCATGTGTACCCTTTGTTTAACTCCCACTTATATGTGAGAACATGGATTATTTGATTTTCTGTTTCTATTTAGTTCACTTAGGATAATCGCCTCCAGTTCCATCCATGTTACTACAAAGGACCTGATTTCACTCTTTTTATGCCTGTGTAATATTCCATGATGTATATGTTCCACATTTTCTGTATCCAATAAACCACTCGTAGATAGTTGGGTTGGTTTCCTGACCTTGCTTTTGTAAATAGTGTTGCAATAAGCATACAAGGGCAAGTGTCTTTTTTTACAAAATTATTTCTTTTTCTTCGGCTAGATGCCCAGTAGTGGGATTGCTGGGTTGAATGGTAGTTCCATTTTTTGTTCTTTGAGATATCTCCATACTGTTTTCCATAGAGGATGAACTAATTTGCATTCTTATCAACAGTGTATGAGTATTCCATTTTCTCTGCACCCATGCCAACATCTGTTGTTGATGTTTTTGACTTTTTAGTAAAAACCATTCTGACTGGTTTAAGATTATATCTCATTGTAATTTTGATTTGCATTTCTTTGATGATTAGTGATGTTGAAAATTTGTTCATGTGTTTGTTGGCTTCTTATATTTCTTCTTTTGAGAAATGTCTGTTCATGTTTTTTGCTCAGTTATTAATACGTTGTTTGTTTTCTTGTTCAATTGTTTGAGTTCCTTATAGACTCTGGATATTAGTCCTTTATCAGAGGCATAATTTGTAAATATCCTCTCACATTTTGTAGATTGTGTATTTATTATGTTGGTGATCTCTTTTGCTGTGCAGGAGCTTTGTAATTTACTTAAGTCCCATTTGTCTATTTGTTATTTTATTCCACTTACTTTTGGAATCTTTGTCATAAATTCTTTACCAAGGCCAATGTCCAGAAGAGTGTTTACTAGATTTTCTTCTGGAATTTTAACATTTTTCAAGACCTACATTTAAGTCTTTAATGCATCTTGGGTTAGTTTTTGTAAATGGTGAGAGTTAAGGGTTCAGTTTCATTATTCTGCATATAGTTAGCCAATTTTCCCAACACTACTTATTCAATAGGATGTCTTTCCCCATTGTCTATTTTTGTCGGCTTTATTAAAGAGCAGTTAATTGTTGATATATGGCTTTATTTCTTGGTTGTCTGTTCTGTTCTATTCATCTACAGGTCTATTTTTATTCCAGTGCTGTGCTCTGTTAGTTACTATAGCCTTGTAGTATAATTTGAAGTTGGCTGATTTGATGCCTCTGGATCTGTTATTTTTGCTTAGAATTACTTAGTTAACTGGGTTTTTAATTGGTTTTATAGGAACTTTAGGATGTGCTTTTCTAATTCTGTGAAAATGACACTGGTAATTTGATGGGAATTACATTGAATCTGTGGATCGATTTGGGAATACAGTCATTTTGGGACAATATCGATTCTTCCAATTCATGAGCATGGAATGTTTTTCCATTTATTGTATTGTCTACAATTTCTGTCATCAGTGTTTTGTAGTTCTCCTTGTAGAACCTTTAACCTTCTTGGTTAGATGTATTCCTAAGTATTTTATCTTTTTGTGGTTATTGTAAATAGGATTGGGTTATTGACTTTGTTCTCAGCTTGAATGTTATTGGTGTATAGAAAAGTGACTAATGCTCTGTATGTTGATTTTGTATACTGAGCTTTACTGAGGTCACTAATGAGGTCTGAGTCTTGTAGAGAAGTCTTCAGGGTGTTCTAGGTATATGATCATGTTGCCAGCAAACAGAGAGGATGTGAGTTTCTCTTTTCCAATTTGGATGCCTTTTATTTATTTATCCTGCATTGCCACTACAGTGTCAGAGTTCAGTAGTCTTGACAGAGATTATAAGGCCAGCAAAACTGAAAATATTTAATATCTGGTCCGTTCCAGAAAAAGTTTACCAATCCTATTTTTAAAATATTCAAAGTCAGCTGGGCAGTGTCTCACGCCTGCAATCCCAACATATTGGGAGGCCGAGGCTGGCAGATCACAAGGTCAGGAGTTTGAGACCAGCCTGGCCGATATTGTGAAACTGTGTCTCTACTATAAATACAAAAATTAGCCAGGCGTGGTGGCACACACCTGTAGTCCCAGCTACTCGGGGGGCTGAGGCAGGAGACTCGCTTGAACCTGGAAGGTGGAGGTTGCAGTGAGCCGAGATCATGCCACTGCACGCCAGCCTGGGCAACAGAGCGAGACTCTGTCTCAAAAAAAAAAAAAAAAAAAAAAAGGATTCAAAGTCAAAGTCAAGCCAAGAGCACATAATGATGGACTGGATGTAAAGAGAAAAGCAGGGTAAGAGAAAGACTGGAAGGTTTTATACCTGAGCTACCAGAAGGGTGATGTTGCATTGACTGAGATGGAAAATGCATCTTTTTTTTTTTTTTTTTTGAGACGGAGTCTCGCTCTGCCACCCAGGCTGGAGTGCAGTGGCCAGATCTCAGCTCACTGCAAGCTCTGCCTCCCGGGTTTACGCCATTCTCCTGCCTCAGCCTCCCGAGTAGCAGCCTCCCGAGTAGCTGGGACTCCAGGCGCCGGCCACTTCGCCCGGCTAGTTTTTTTGTATTTTTTAGTAGAGACGGGGTTTCACCGTGTTAGCCAGGATGGTCTCGATCTGCTGACCTCATGATCCGCCCATCTCGGCCTCCCAAAGTGCTGGGATTACAGGCTTGAGCCACCGCGCCCGGCGGAAAATGCATCTTATTTGCACCTAATTTCTTTACTCCAGTTAAAAAAAAGAAACCCAGGCTCTGAAATTTTTGAAGCTGAGGCCCTGAGTCACAGCTTCAATGGGATAAAAATTCCCTGAGAGAAGATGTTGAAGAGTTTTGTTTCTGTTTTGTTTGCTTGTTTTGTTTGTTTGGTAGCTAATGCACAACCCAGCATTTTACATCAGTTCACATCAACATGGTCACCAAGTATTTTCTCTAAGACCCTGGCTCATACATATTAAAGTTTTTTTTATGTATTTAATATATTATTATTATAAAATTCAAGCCAGACATGGTGGAATGAACCTGTGGTCCCAGCTATTTGGGAAGCTGAGGTGGGAAGATTGTTTGAGCCTGGGGAGGTCAAGGCTGCAGTATGCCATCATCGCACCACTGCACTCCAGCCTGGGTGACACAGTGAGACTGTCGTTTATAAAAGAGAAAAAATAAAACCATTGGCAGAATGATCTGGGAACTCAGGCTCTGACACTGGCAGTTTTCACTGGACACAGTGCTCCCATTTTTCATGCAAGTGCCTTTTCCAGGGCTTGTGCTCAGGAATTATTAGCTGAATTGCAGAAAGGAAGGAGGGATGAGTGAATTCAGAGATGCAGAGAGCCAAGCACCATTTGTCGACACCCCTGATGTTGAATTGTGCAGGCCCTGGATTCAGAGGAGGGGTGAAGGTATGGAAATGGTCATGAAGGAGATACTTACCCAAGGTGCCTGCTCACATCTCTACTGATGCATTATCACATTTCTTTGTGTCACTTTTGTTTAACCATCCTTAATTTTGGAGAAACTCTGATGTGCCCTGGTGCCAACTATGTTCACTTTAAGACTAATAGAAATATTTTACTGGGCATGGTATTAGTTAATAGCTCAGAATATAAATTAGGTCCATGATGTTACTGAGTTTCCTTCCAAGAATATGTATCTCCCTAGAGTCCCTTGCATAATCACTATCTACACAATGTGTCAGACACTACCTAGTAATTTAATCTGCATTTAATTTGCCCATGATTAGGCACTTTCCCCTGCAAACAATGTGTGTGTAGAAAAGTTATTAACTTTTTATGTGATATCTGTGTTCAGTGTTGAAATTTCTTCTACCTCTTAATTATCTTGCCTCAGAAAGCTGATGGTTGTAATGGCAATGGAATACCAAGTATCCCCACTGCTGATTCTCCTTCTCCTTCCAGTCATTTTAAATAAGCCCTTTTTGCCCACATTCTTTCTGATTAACAAGGAAATTAATGAAAGGAAGCAATAAGAAGAAAATTGATATGATCAGTAATTGCTCTGCTGGCCAGCGATGTCCACATTAGATTGCTCTGTGGAAAACAGTTCTCATTAGCATAATGGGGGTCCAAAAGAGTAGAGTGATCCTTTCCCACCATGCTCTCTCACACTCTCTTATGCATTTATAAAATTTTCAATGCAAATAACTGAATACAGAATCATCTAACTAGTCCTAGTTTACTGAAGTTCTTGCTGAGTTTTCTTTCTGATCATGAAAGGGTCTTGAATGGTGTCTAATTATTTCTCTGCATTTATTGGAGCAATCATATGGGTTTGTCTTTTATGCTATTAATATGGTACATCACTGTATTAGTCTGTTCCCATGATGAAATGAATAAATACCCCAAACTGGGTAATTTATAAAGGAAAGAGGTTTAATTGACTCACAGTTCTGCATGGCTTGGGAGGCCTCAGGAGACTTATAATCATGGCTGAAGGGGAAGAAAACATGACCTTCTTCACATGGCGGCAGGAGAGAGAAGTGCAGTTCAAAGTGGGGAAAAGCCCTTTATAAAACCATCAGATCTCATGAGAACTCACTCACTATCATGAGAACAGCATGGGGGAACCATTCCCATAATCTAATCACCTCCCACAAGATCCCTCCCCCAACACGTGGGGATTACAACTCAAGATGAGATTTATGTGGAGACACGGAGCCAAACCATATCAATGACATGACTGACTTTATGATATTCAATCAACTCACATACTTGACATAAATACCACCCGGTCATGGTGCTTAATCCTTTTTACATGTTTCTATATTTTGTTTGATAGTATTTTTTTGAAGATTTATACACCTATATTTCTTAGAGATATTTGTCTGTAGCTTTCTTTGCTTCTGATAACATTATCCAGTTTTAATATTAGAATAATACTGCCCTCGGCCGGGTGCAGTGGCTCATGCCTGTAATCCCAGCACTTTGGGAGGCGGAGGTGGGTGGATCACGAGGTCAGGAGATCGAGACCATCCTGGCTAACACGGTGAAACCCTGTCTGTACTAAAAATACAAAAAATTAGCCTGGTGTGGTGGTTGGCACCTGTAGTCCCAGCTACTCAGGAGGCTGAGGCAGGAGAATGGCATGAACCTGGGAGGTGGAGCTTCCAGTGAGCTGAGATCGCGCCACTGCACTCCAGCCTGGGCAAGAGAGCAAGACTCCGTCTCAAAAA